>NW_027192534.1:1039255-1050077 GCF_041956765.1 Thermoascus crustaceus | reverse complement strand
CGGAAAACGGCACCAGGGCCAGTCAGATTGGGAAGCATTGCGAGCCTGATGCTTTGCGATCGATCCTTCATCATCACGCAAAGTCCAGAATGACCTCTCACGATCCGGTGAATGATTTCCAGATGTACGGGGTCATGTAAGAAAGACTCTGCCTTCTATTAATTTAGATTCTTGCTGTTATACTATCAGTATCACGACACATGAAGAAATCAGGAGCTCATATCCCAATTCCAAGCCTCCGGATTATCTGACAACTGACAATAAGATCCAGCAGTGATGGGATGACCTGTACGCACGCGAGGCGGGCCCCTTCGTCGCATCAAGTTCAGACGGATCATTCTTGACGGTCAGTAAATTCTTTTTGCGATTGGCTTAGCAACTAATGCTGGGTTTTAGAGAGACATGTGATCAAAAATCCAGCATCGAAAGTCTCCATAGCTTTCCGTGCACTTGTTGGCCGTTACAAGTGGATTTTGAGCGGAACTCCCTTACACAAGTAAGAGGTTATACCCGCCTATCTTACTGAGTCAAAGGAGTGACGACGGGAACAAAAGTTGCAACGAGGAATTCTAACCCTATTTCGACTTCCTAGGTGTCCCTCACATTTGCCGCTATGAAGCCTTCGTCAATAATTATTGCCGTGTAAGCACTTGTGAATACGTCTATCATGTACCTTCTTCTAACCAGACTTTACCATCAGGGCGACGAGCTTAGCAACCAGCGGTTAGCCAACGTAGTACGCTCAATACTTTTCCGAAGGACCCATTCAGCTCGGTTGTTTTCGTTACCCATTTTGACGCACCCAGACATCGGTGAGCGGATCGTTTACGTGAGCTTCTGCGAAGCCGAAGAGAAAATCTATCATATGACGGTTAGCATGTTTATTGATCGTATTAACTGTAAGTGAGACATAGGAATACCGCTTGGTCATCGGCTGTATACAGTACATTGACAATAAGAACAGGTCTTTCCGGACCAGGGCAGAAGGAACCGCAGACTAGCTGCATACTTACCATGTTCCTAAAACCCCGCATGCTAGCATGTCATCTCCTCGCGATACAAGATATTATTAAACGTCTGGTCCCCGGGCAACTTATGCCAGAACTGCATCATTTTATGAAAGGCGAAAGGCAGGAGGATGATCCAACACGGGTCATAGTGGCGCTGCTGACCTCAGAGACAATGCTTCGTGACTTTGTTGAATTCCAAGAGAAACGGCTCACACCCGACAGTGAGGGACTTATTGGTCAATTCAGAATGTTCATGGCCAATCTGCATGACAGCGGCGCGTGGGAAGAGCGCCTAGAGCGAACAAGCTGTCCTAGCTGCAATTCAGTCCCGATGGAGGCATGTTTTACTACCTCGTGTATGCATGTTCACTGCGAAGAATGCTTTGTTGCGATGAGGGAGTCAGCGGAAAACTCGGGACTCAAGTTGCTCCTTTGTTCCACCTGCGAGGTAGAAATCGAACAGTCGGCACGTTGAAACTCCGTTCAGGATCTATTTTGCGACAGCTCTCCCTCTCCGCCACCGCAGGCAAGTTCTGCGAAGCAGAAGAAGACGAAGCAGCAACCAAAGAAAAAGCAGAAAAAGAAAGGAATGTTTGATGATCTTACAATGCTGGAGGACGACAATTATGGCGAGACAGCCGACTGGATCCCCATCGCCGGCGATCTGATGCCCAGCGCTAAATTCACTGCGGCGCGGAACATCATTGCGGACTGGCTTGCTGAAGCTCCGGACACGAAAGTCGTCATTTTTACCCAGTTCCGGAGCATCATCCACATCTTCAGTTACATGTGCCAAAATGAAGAGTGGGGATACGCTCTGCTTACCGGGGAAATGCCATTCGCCATCAGAGATGTATCCATCCAAGAATTCAGAGACAAGGAGGAACTGAGAGTGATGATCGCGTCTCTCAATGCTGGAGGGATCGGACTTGATCTGACAACGGCCAAAAAATGTATTCTCGTCGATCCCTGGTTGAACGAAGCTCTCCAGCAGCAGGTAAGTCCAGGGGGGCCGCCATTCCTTTCTTCTTCTTAGTATCTCAATTGCTAATTCCGTCTCAATTCACGCAGGCATTCTGTCGTCTTTTCCGAATCGGTCAGTCAAGAACGTCGAAGTCGTCAAGCTGGTCGTGAAAGACACGATCGAGGACTACATCCTCGACATGCAGGTCCGGAAAATGGCCGAGATCGACAAGACCATCGGAGATGCTGCTCTTTTTAACAGGTATGTCCCTACTTCTTTATCTACTCATCTCATCATTGTCTGGCGGCCTCCTTCTGCTTCTGAGCAGCTAACGCAGTCGAAAACACTTCATACAGGGCCACGATCGCCGAGTTACTCAACATGTTCGGCACGGTGGAGGAAAACGATGTTGGTGGATTTACGGTCATCCCAGATGATCAGGATGACCAGCAGGATAGGGAGAGGGCGTGAATCAATTGGTTCGAAATGTGCTTCTCTTTTTTGGTGGTATTTTTTTCTCTTTGCTTTTTGATCTCCTAGCCTTCCCCCCCTTTTTTGAAATTTGAGAATTTTTTTCTTTGCCCCATTTATTCCCTGGACACCTACCTCATATGGTATACCCAGGACCCCCCGCCTACTTGGCTAACGTTGGATTGTTCCCATGCTGCTGCAGAAGCAGCGAAGTTCAATACTTGATTTATCCCCCGTGCATATGTACCTACCTAGGAAGGTACATATCTTCTAAGCACGGAACGGGCCCATGAACACGCATCGCTCGCTAGTTATTTAGTTAGTTGGTTTGCATAACGACCTAATGATGTTTATTATGAGAAATGAAACAAACAAACAAACACATTCAATGCTCTCGGATTTCAGAGTAAGAATTAAATTGGGTTGGATGGAGCTGCTCTTCACCGGTGAGCAGAACTACATACATGCAAAGAATATACCTGCGGGAACTGAAGACAAGACAGGACAGGACAATTACCAATCCGATTCCCAAACTCCCTCGATAACACGAAGATAAAAAGGGACTTGACTATGAACATCCGTACCTAACCAGTTCCCCCTCCCTTCTTCCCCCCCCCCTGCCCAACAAGCAAACAACAGAACGAAAACAAAAAAATTATCATCGCTCATTATATCTATTTATTGACCTGACTGTCATTGCACCTCATTAACCCCATTTTCCCTCACTTGTCTTTCTTAGAACTTATGCATGGCATGTCGGTTTGAAAAATATCACAAAGATTACTTAATCAACAGAAGGAAAAGATGAATTGAATCAATCATATCACATCTCCTCGATGGCGCAGTTCGGGTGCAGGACGTAGACGACCCGTTGCGCCGTCTCGCCTTGTTGGTTGCCGTCCTCGTCAACGAGACCCTCGCCGCGGATGGGCATGAGGATGTTATCCTGCATGACGTGTTAGTTCATCTTGTCTACACAACAACGATAATAATGGAATGGATGGACATGACGTTTACTAACCTTAACCATCCTCTTCAGCACCTTGACTGCCAGGTCGCGCTCGCGCTCCATCTCCTCCTCGCTGTTCAGCTCAGACTCGATCTGCTCGAGGTACCAGACGATGAGCTCCTCCTGCTCGACACCCTCGCCGGTGTTGGATTCGTCCTCGTTGACGCGCCGCACGAGCAGGTTCAGGATCTTCATGTACTTGTCGTAGGTGATCTTCGTCTTCTGGCGTGGTTGCTGCTGCTGCTGGTCATCGACATCGTCGCGCATGGGGCTGTCACCGTCCCGGTCGCGAGCAGCGTCGGTCATTTCGTCGTCGCCGTCACCGTCGGCCCCTCTGTTGCCGCTGCGGGCGCCGGCCTCTTCTTCGTCCTCGTCGACTTCGATGTCGTCCTTCTCGACCGTGACGATACTCTGGCGGAGGAGGTCGTACGCCTCGCGTACGAAGCTGGGGACGACCTCCTCGACGCAGTTGGCCTTGGCCACGGCCTCGGAGAGACGGATCAGCGACTCGAGCTGACGGACTGTGATGCGGTACGAGGAGCGGCCGATACCGCCCTGGGCGTCGTTGGCGCGGAGCTCCTTGTACTTCTCGACGAGGAGGGCCTTGGCCTCGTCTGTGAAGACTGGCTTGAAGGTCCGCGCGAACCGGATGTACCGCTGCAGCTGCTCGGTGCTGAGTTCCGGTTCGACGGCCTCGTCGCGGTTCATGTGCACGTTGACGATGTGCTCGGCCAGGTTGCGGTCCACGGCCTCGTTGGGCTCGTCCCGGATGACGAAGAACAGGTCGAATCGACTCATGATGGGAGCGCTGAAGTTGAGGTTCGCCCGGAGCGTCGTCTTGGGGTTGTACCGGCCGCCGATGGGGTTGGCGGCGGCGAGGATGGAGGCACGCGCGTTGAGCGTGGTGTGGATGCCAGCTTTGGCGATAGAGATGGTCTGCTGCTCCATGGCTTCGTGGATGGCGACTTGGTCGCTGACGTCCATCTTGTCGAACTCGTCAATGCAGCAGATGCCTCCTCCATTCTGTGTTGTGTTAATTAGATGGGTTCTGTGCGCGGGTATGGTGGATGGTAACTTACGGCAAGCATCAGCGCACCAGCTTCAATAGTGAACTCTCCAGTTTCAGCATCTTTTATCACAGAGGCAGTCAAACCAGCAGCGGAGGATGCCTTTCCACTGGTGTAGACTGCTCGAGGATGCAAGGAACAAATATATCTAAACCGGGATGTAAGTAATAGGTCATGCGCGGGCATGATTTTCAGAACACTTACTTCAAGAACTGACTCTTACTCGTAGACGGGTCACCCACTATACAAATGTTGATATCTCCACGGAGCTGCATGTTCTCCTGCTCTGTAGTCTTGCTCACGCCTCCGATCAGCTGCAAGAGCAGACCCTTCTTGATCTGTCGGTGGCCATAAATCATGGGAGCAATCGAATCGACCAGACGAGAGTAGATATATTCGGAATGCACCAGCTTCTTCAGGTCCTGGACCTCATAAGGAGTCAGGCTCTGGAGCAGGGCCTCCTGGGCCTTGTCTTCGTCGTCTTGTGGCTGATCATTTTGGTTCAGGGAAGCCAAAATGTTATTCGACTGACCGCTCAATTGCTGGTTTGTTGGCTGGCCAGGGGTCGTGTTGTCTGGCGTGATCATACACGCAAGGAAGGCCAAGCGGTAGGTCAGATCTCTGACACCGAGGGACTTCAGACCGGTGACACCTCCTCCGCCGACGTCTCCGTTTTCACGAGTGGCCTGAGGCCGCACTCCGGGCAGTCCCAACTGGCTGACATCGGGCACCACGATGAGGGTACCAGTGAAGATACATCTCTCACCAGCCTTTGCCCGGTCAACCATCTCGCCTCTCAAGATAACATCCATCGTACGGGGCATGCTTCCGGTCGGGATCTCGTGTGCGGACTCCTGCAACTTTACCTTCTGCCAATCGATGAACGTACTTTTCCCGATGTCAAGACGCCAACCAGACCGGTTACCACAAGTTGGATTCGGACATTGTGACGGTTCTGTGTATTTGAAAGTCTGTTCGACATTGGTGCATGGAGTCTTGCACTCCTCACAGATGAACGTCCCCAGGGAAAGCTCCGGCCGAATCTCAGAGGTCCTTGTCACCGTTCCGGATACAGAGAGCAGCTTTCCGATCTGCGACGTCCGCAGCTGCCGCAGTCTGGACACCAGAGGGAGATTGTAAAAGGCCAAAGAGAACACTCTGTCGGTCTGCTGATGCCGCGTCTTCTCTCGGATCGACCGTTCGAGGTCTGGGTTATCCGACACGCTCGCGTTTGCAGCCATCACTGATGAGCTGGCCTGGGATGAGACGCTGCTGATCTGGCGGTGGGCCGCAAAGTATTCCGGTTCATACTTGGCGATCAGGTTGTGCAACGCTTTGGTGAGGAAGGGTTGAAACCGGTAATATTGGTTGGAGATCGCTTCCGCCAAAATCTGGTTATCCAGCGATGTCAAGTGAGTGAAGTCGACGTAGAGCGTCGAGAGCCCAAACTTCCTCATTCCATGTATCTGTGCAATGTAGTATTTGTCGCTCAGCATCTCCGAAGACGGCGGAATCGCTGACGACGAAGGCTCTTCGACATATGTTTCCAGCAGCTCTTCGAAGGCCTGCTGCACCTTCTCTCCGGCCAGGTCGACGACCGGAGGCGGGGGAGGGGCGTACGGGTTTCGCAGTCGATTGCCAGTAGAGCCATTGGCGCCGACAACCTCGTCGTCTGGAAAAGCATGAGCGTCACTCATGGGTCCATTGCTCTCTGAGAGAGGCTGTGGTCGTGAGGAACTGGGCGGCTGGTCTGAAGGCGGGAATTGTCTGTCACGGGAACCGGCCGTCGAGCCCAGTTCGGACTGGAGAACGGCATCGAAGAGGGAAGACATGATGGGAGAGGGCACACGGCCGAAGACAAGCCACCGCGGGCTGTGTAGGAGGAGTCTGGGAGGCGTGCCCGTCGGAGCAGAGGGATGCGGTGCTGGATGGATGGAGATCGATGCTGGCCGTGCTGTATCCAAGTCGCCTGTTTCGGCACACTTTCTGGAGGCTCAAGGCCCGACGCGTGCGAGACGCGAACGCGTCGGAGAAACGTAGGAGCGACGGGGACGCGTAAAGTGGTTTTGCACCGGGCCGACTGTGTTCCGGACGCGGTGAAGAGATGTCACATGATGAAAGCGCACGGAGCACTCAGAGGTTCAGGCCTCCAGCGATGGGCGTGGGTCCGTGAGCCATGGATCGCACCCAACCTCTCATATGCCACACGTATTTTATTTGCATTTTAGGATAAACGAGTGGTTTGTATGGCAAATCCTACATCGAACAATGTTGCCAAATGCCCTCTGAGCCTGTATCAAAGTCCAATTCTCGAAGGTGTATGCAAAGAACAGATTCTAGCAGCCTAGGTCAATGTGGATTATGGGCCTACGCATGGACTGTTATACGAATTGGAACATGCACAGTAGATTGCTTGAATCAAAGAAAGGAAAGACAGATCTCCATAGATTTTGCCACAGAGAGCGGTCAGGTCTCCAGTGACTGTCAGAAAATAGGGACTGCCAAGTCGGAAGCTGGGGCGTGGCATATTAGAAATCACTTAATCGGTAGCTTGGGCGCATGGATCGCGATCCATGGCCTGCATCTGCAGCCACTTCAAGTTTCCTTCAGCATCCTGCGAGGCGGAGAACTAACTGCATGCGGTAAACAGTCGCTATGCCAAAGGCTGCGTGACGTGCCAATAGGAACGTTGATCTGGGGTTTTTGACGGCCGCTACCGGCACTAAACGCCGGGCGGCCAACCAGCAGCCGGTCCGGTATTGCCCCTATTCGGTCAGGTCGCGGCCCAACCGCAGCCCCCTCACGGCCCGCACCCTCGTTAGGTCGCTCCGTCTAGTCATCTAGTGGCATCCGAGCTCTGCAACTCGTACTGTGTCGAGCCTTGTCGAGCCTCGTAAAAGACGGTACGGCCAGCCTGGTTGATGTTCACAGTCGGAGCATCCCGCGTGCCGTGCTGTGCTCGCCCTCCATGGCTACCGCTTCTCGAACATGATCCTCTGACAGTACCTGTCCTCGCTGTCCGACCGTCTGCTCCTGCTCACATCCGTCCAGTGATGGAGTCTGCAGCGCTCAGGGCCCCTTCGGGCTCACGAAAGCACAGTATGCATCCGTCTCCAAGGTTTGTTTATCCAAACACCAGCGCACGTGAATTGACCATATCAACAGGTGCTCCCAGCAGTAATGCAACCCCGTCTGCCAAGCAGTCCAGGACCAAGAGGCGTCCTGCCGTCTCTCAGGAAAAGCCCGGTCAGACTCAGGCCTTTTTCTTTGTGGAGCAGGGCTCGTCCACCAGGGAGAAACGGGCCCATGTGATGCGGCATCATATCCAGGAGAAACGCAGGCAAAGTAGGCTGGCCAACAATGCCGACAAGCAGTCCGCTCGGTGCAGTCGATATCTTCCCTGGCAAAAGAATGAAGGCAAGGACGATGCTGGAGCATCTCCTACCACCAGCCCTCCTCAAAGCACGTCTCCGGTATGATAGTGACATCCTCGAGGCTTTCCCTTTTGCCGTGAAGCTGTACAGTCCCTTGAGATATGAAGTTGCGCTGACGGCGTGGTTCCAATCTCAGGTAACGACTGGACCCGTGGGAGCGCCATCTGCTGCTGTCTACACTCCATCTCAGCCCGTTCCAGTTTCCTCACCCAAGACCATGCTCAGTGCCTCCAGAATGGACCCTTTTCGGACCCTCCCCATGGTCGACCAGAGAGGCTATGAGCTGGCAGATTACTGGACTTCCAAGCTGACCTACTGGTCAGGGCCGAACCCTCACATGAAAACCGTGGTGTTTCAGACTGCCATGCGCCACCCCGTTTCCTTCCAGGCTGTGATACTTGCGTACTGCGCCCGGTGGAAGGCCAGACTATATAATTGTCCAGAGGACCCGGAAATTGTGTTTTATGTCGGCCAAGCTAAACAGACCGTCGAGCAAGCCCTCCGGGGAGCACAGCCCATGGACGAAGAGAGTCTGGCCATGGCCCTGACCGGTCTATCATTGCAGGAAGAGCGGTTCAGTAACAACAGGAAGAAGGCGGACGAGTACGCAGACCGAGCCCTCCAGCTCCTGCGACTACGGACGGGATACAACGTTACCGTTTCCAGCGTTACCATTGAGGTCTTCCTGCTCTACGTACGGTACATTATGTTCCCGCGTGGGTCGTCGATTGACGCAGATGGCGCCCGATGGCTCGTGAGTTTCTTGCGCAGCGCCGAGCAGATGATGAGCGAGCATAGCAGGCCAAGTTTTCTCTCCCTTGTACCCCAACGACACAGTTTCTTCCAGATTGAGAGTCCGCTGTATCGTTTTCTGTCCAGCGGACCCCATCCCAGCCAGGTACCGAACTCCAGCCGCATGTACGTTATACAGAATGCACCCACCCAGGAGATATGCCGCACTGCCGCCCTGATTTATATCACGACTACTCTCTGGGATCACCGAGAGTCGCCAAACAAAACGGCCCGATACCTCAACCAGCTTATGGCGAAGTTGGAGGAGCGCAGCCTCGACCGCTATCCCATGTGCGAATCGTTTGTCTGGATGCTGCTGGAGGAAAACTATGACGCGGACCTAAAAGATCCCGAGCGGGCATGGTTGACGGGTGAGCTACTAAAGAGGCACAAGCTACTGAGTCCAGAACTACAGTTTTACTTCAACGAGATCCTCCTGAGTTTCTTGATGCTGAATCGTCCGTTGAAGGGGGTGGATTTCTTCGAGAAAGAGCTACACAGAGTCATCCCCTGAGGCGCGACCGTCCGGCGCACTGCACCTGGACATGCAAGTGGCCTTTTTACACAACCGCACACCATGCATATCCTACGGGGGAATGTGGCCCCTTGGCTCGGAAAAGGAATCCACGACGAAGCGATCTGCGCATCATGGCGATCCCGTGTGAGCTTCCCGAGTGCGGGAAAAGGTATGCACTGGAAAAGGAAAGCGCCCGTCGCACGCTACCGAAGAGGTTCCGATGATGACCTGGCGCGAGCTTAGGTGCGTGCAAGCATCGGAATGCTGGGATACGATGCTGGAATGATGCTAGCGCGCTGCGCAGCATCACAGCGCCAATGGCAAATACCACTTCAAGCGGCATCGGGCACCAAGAAATCCAAATTGTTCTGTTACTCTGGAGCGTCATTGAACCAGAAGGGTAGGGATGGATATAGTTGAGGATATGGTGACCATGGGACTGCACCGCACGGTGGACGAGTGTACCGGGGTAGCACTGCCCTGGCCCAGCGGTGTGATTGGAAAGTTTCTACCCCTGCAAGCCACATGTGGCGGTCGTAGTCCATCCCGATCGGGATACAAGACACGAGGACCCGCCCATCGTGCAGAGAGGCTGTCCAGTATTATGTAAAGAAGAAGTAACTAACGTAATCAACGGCCGAGCCGTCCACACGGCCGAACCGTCCACTTTCGCGTCAACTTCCAACTATCATTCTTCAACGCGTCATTTTCTCACCCCTACCATAGAAAATGCCTCTTTCTCAAGAAAATCAAATTCAAATGGCTATTGAAGCTTATAAAAGCAAAAAAGTTTGATCAAAATCAAGGGCTTCTGCAGTATTTGGTGTGCCTAAATCTACTTTCCTTGATCGGCTTAAGGGAATCAATCCACGGTCGGAAACACACGCCAATGGCCATAAATTGACAGTCCTTGAGGAAGAAGTCCTTGTTAAGAAGCTGCTAGATGCAGATAAACAAGGCTTTTCAATTTGGCCTGAGTTCCTGTGTGGAATGGCACAGATTTTACTTTGCGAGTGTATGCAGGATCCTACCACAGTTCTTGGTGTCACTGGGCTTCTTCCTTTGTTAAGCGCCGTCCTGAACTTCATGCAAGATATAATTGGAAAATTCAATATCAGCGTGCGAAGCAGGAGGATCCAACTGTTATAAAACAGTGGTTTGAAGTTGTATATGCAGCTATTCAAGAACACAGCATACATGAAGATGATATTTAGAACTTTGATGAAACTGGCTTTGCAATGGGACTCTGCTCAACTTCTAAAGTTATTACTTCAGTGGAGCGCAGTGGAAGACCTCAGAGAGTTATCCAAGGGAATCATGAATGGGGCACTATTATTGAATGTGTGAGCTCTAAAGGGATTTCTATACTGCCAGTGGTTATCTTAAAGGCAAAAGAACAACAGGCTGCCTGGTATCAAGAACCTGCTCTTCTTCCAAATTGGTGGATTGCAACAAGTGAGAATGGCTGGACAACAGATAAAATAGGCCTTCACTGGCTAAAGGAGGTGTTTAGCCCATATTCTTGTAACGACGGGCCTAGGACTTCTTAGGCGGAGGG
>NW_027192534.1:1021786-1038453 GCF_041956765.1 Thermoascus crustaceus | reverse complement strand
CGCGTGCTGACCGGGAAGCAGCTCGTCAGGAGCTTAATGCTGCAATGGCTTGTTTGGCGCGGGTAGAGAAGCAGACTGATCTGCTGGAACAGCAAGGTGTTCTAATGTTGACAAAGAAGGCTCAGTCCGTGGAGGATCTTGAAGAATTAGAGCGTTCAGAGGCTGTATCTGAGGATGTTGATCCTGTTGAGGCTGAATGTCCTTCTAAACAGACATGTCAAGAGGGTCCAAGCACAGGCCCCTCCTCCTCCGGTGGGGGCCCAGGTGAGCCTGCTTCTCCTGCTGGGACTGGGTCCCCTGTGGACTATTCTCGCGTGCCATTCTGGGAATCCTCCCTTGACACCTTGTTTGCTGAAGGCGTAGATCCTCTGGCTTCGGGCAATCTGGGTTTCAAAGGTGGAATTCCTTGAGGAGTTTCTTGCACCCACTGCAGTTTTCTATGGGTTGCCAAGAATTCTCAAAGTCATCATAACCCTTCCATTTCAAAAGGTACATGAACTGCCCATTAATTATGCCACTGTCTAACACTTTTTCCACCTCATAGTCTTGATCATCATCTGGGTTCTCTGGTAGAATCTCTTCAGTCTTGGTGATCGGTTGGGCGTTCTCTGGCGCTGGTTCCAATAATGATATATGAAAAACTGGGTGTATCCGCATAGTATCTGGCAATTTAAGGTGGAAATTGACCTCTCCTTTCTTTTCTTCAATTTCAAATGGGCCAATCTTCTTAAAATCCAATTTGTTATTTGGCCTTTTTGTCTTCACATTTTTCTAAAGGAGATACACTTTATCTCCTGCCTTCAAGTCTGGTCCCTTCTTATGGTGTTGATTGTAGTACTTGGCAGTTCGGTATGCAATAAACTGAATATCTAGATTTAATTGTTGGTGAAGCTCTCTTAGCTGGTCAGCTCGGAGGATTCCTTTCTGTGCCAGAACCTTGTCTGGTTTCGGTTCCTGGTAGGCCGACAGTTCAAACCTGTAGTTGGCATAGAACAGTGACTCCTGGGTAGTCTCATTCTTGGCGCTGTTATATGTGAACTGGGCTATAGGTAAAAGTTCCACCCAGTTGTCTTGTTGGTAGTTGATATAGCAGCGCAGGTACTGTTCCAAGATTTGATTCATCTGTTCTGTTTGCCCATCAGTCTGGGGGTGAGCTGTTGTGGAGAGCTTATGCTTGGAGCCAAGTTGGCGGGTCAAGGTTTGCCAGAATCCTGAGGTAAAGAGCTTGTCTCTATCAGACACAAATTCTTCTGGCATTCCATGGTTCCCAAAAATGATCTGTAAGAATGTGTATGCCAGTTCCTCAGCATTGGATGATTTCTTGTACGGTAGGAAGTAGGCATACTTGGTCAGTCAGTCCACTATGACCAGAATGGCATTGTATGTTATTCCAGTTAGGGGTTCCTTTGATTCAGGCAAGTCTGTGATAAAATCCAGTGATATAGACTGCCAAGGTCTCTCTGGTGCTGCCAAGCTTTGTAAAAGACCATATGGTGCATGTCGTGCCGCCTTGCTTTGAATGCAGAGGTCGCATTGTGACACTATTCGTTGCACCATTTTTCTCAATCCTGGGAAGTAGAAATTCCTGGTGATCCTTTCAATAGTTTTTTCTATCCCCTGGTGACCGTGAGCGGGGGCTTCATGGATGTCTCTGACTAGATTCTCTCTTAATTTGGTGGGAACATAGACCAATCCTTGGAATAGGATGATATCTCCTTCCCCCTTGGTTATATTGGGATCGTTCTCGACCCCGTCAAGTTCCTTCACCATTGAATCCTTTTGGTAGGCTTCCTTAATCTTTTCCATCCAGGTGCCGGGTCCTAGTCTTAGAGCGGGTGCAGCTTGCCTGTCCACTGTGAGGGTCCCATCCGTCTCTTGCCGGAAAATCGCGGGTTGTGGAGAAGGCTCTCCCTCTTGGTAATCTGGTCTTCGACTGAGTGCATCTGCTCAGGCATTTTCTGAACCTCTTCAGTAGGTAATCTTAATGTCATAGGGAGCCAATTCTTCTGCCCATCTGACCTGTCTTCAGGTCAACTCCTTGGAGGTGGTGAAGTATGCCAGGTTCTTATGGTCGCAATAGATCACAACCTGGTGCTTTGCTCCCTCTAGGTAGTGCCGCCATTCTTTCACTGCTGCCATGATGGCCAGAAGTTCCTTGTCATGAATGTCGTAATTCAATTCTGGTGGGGTTATCTTTCGTGAGTAGAAGGCAATTGGATGCAGTTGTCCCTGCTCATCAGGTTGATTGATGCATGCTCCTATTGTGAAATCTGAGGCATCTGTTTCAATGAAGATAGGTTTCTCTGGGTCAAAAATTCCTAAGACCAGTGCTTCACAAAACTTCTGCTTAAGAAGATCAAATGCCTTCTGCTGCTCTTTTTTCCATTCAAATTTCTGGTCCTTTTGGGTGAGCTTTGTCAAGGGTTCCACAATCTTGGAGTAGTTCCATATGAACTTCTGATAGAAGTTGGCAAATCCAAGAAAAGCTTGTGTCTCCTTGACTGTTGTTGGCTTGGGCCATCCTTGTATGGCTGTGACCTTTCCTTTATTCATTTCAACATGTCCCAGGGAGATCATGAAGCCAAGAAACTCTGTTCTCTGGGTATGCCATTCACATTTTTCTGGTGCAACTGAGAGTTTTTTCTCCTTCAGGGCTTCTAACACCTTCCACACATGTTGTCTGTGTTCTTCTAAGGTTTCTGAGTAGATAAGAATGTCATCCAAATAGGCCATGCAAAAGACATCCAGGTATTTCTGTAGGGTATTGTTGACCAGACTCTGGAAGGTCGCGGGCGCATTGGTAAGACCAAATGGCATGACTGTGTATTCAAAATGTCCTAGCCGGGTCCTGAAGGCAGTTTTCCATTCTTCCCCTTCCTTTATGTGCACCAGGTAATACCCTTCTCTAAGGTCCAACTTGGTAAAGAACTTTGCCTTCCGCAATCTATCCTGCAACTCAGAGATGAGTGGTAAGGGGTAGCGGTTCTTGACAGTGATGTTATTGAGTTGGTGATAGTCCACACAAAGTTGGAGTTTTCCATTCTTCTTTGGAACAAACAAAATTGGATATCCAGCTGGTGATGTAGAATGCTGGATATATCCTTGTTCCAGGTTCTTCTCAACATACTCTTGGAGCACCTCATGCGCCTTCTCAGAGAGTGGGTAAATAGGTTTGAACGCCGGTTGCATTCCAGGCTTCAAGGGTATCTCATGATCCCAAGGCTGATGTTCTGGCAGCTGTCCTCTGCCTTGTTCCTTGAAAACTTCTTCAAAGTCCCAGTATTCCTTTGGGACTGCTTCCATTCCGGTCAAGGGCAGTTGGTCCTCTCTCTGCTCCATGGATCCAATCACCAAATCTGGTGCTAGGGTGAGATACAAGACTCCCACTTGTTCTCCCCTTTTCCACATTCACATCATTGCATTCTGAGAGATTTCTTTGATCTCCACTGGCAGTTCTTCTTCCTCAGGATGCCTATCAGGCCTTATACCTCTGTTGGATTCTTCCGTCAACTGCACTTTTCCTGTTACCCAGTCTATCTGTGGGTTGTGCATCCTCAACCATGGTATCCCTAGAATTATATCATGTCCTGGCATCCGTGTGATATCAAGGTTGATCTTTTCCTTGTGCTGTCCTATCTTCAGGGAGGACTGGTCGGTCTCTATCCGCACCCATCCTCCTCCATAGCTGCTGGCAGATCCATCAACTGTAGATAACTGATACGGCTCCTTCTTTCCTGTGAAGGGGATCCCATTCCTGGTGACAAATGTGTTGCTGACAAAATTTCCCATGGCTCCACTGTCAATCATGGCCCTTGCTTTCTTCCCATTGATCTTGACAGTGATCACCAATTGTTTCAATAAGTCCATTCCATTAAGTGTTGTTCCATTTCACATGCTTGTAGCTGGGTTCAGGGACCTAGACCAAGACTCCTGCAAGGGTCCCATACTAGCAGGGTCCTCTAGTTTTTTGATTTCTTGGGGTCTTTTGGAAACCATCCTGTCATGTTCTTGGAGGCATAATGATCAGAGCAGTTGTTATTATAGCAGGCTGTCCATGGTAATCTAGCATGCTTGTTCCTTTCTGTGACCAATATCTGTTTTCAGTTGTCTTGTTTTCTGTCCGGGCATTTCCAACCCATATGGTCATTCTTTCTGCAGTGGATACACAGCTTCTGCTCATAGCGCTTTTTCTGTTTATCTATCCAGTTGGGATTGGGCCCTCTGACTTATCTGTTTGTTGTTCCCTGGGTGCTCCATTCTCTTCTAGTCACATTGTCTAGTTCCATAGCATCACCTCCATTTCCTGTGTGTTGAGGGGCTTGTTGAAAAGGATTGAATCATCATTGCTTAGTCCGTCGTTCAAAGAGTCAGTTGTCAATTCAGGTTGCCATGAGTATCAGGTTATTGAGGTCAGTTGGTTCCTCTGCTGCAAGGAGCCCATTCTTGACCTCCTCTTTCAGTCCTCAATAGTAGTGTTCCATGAGCACTCATTCTGACCAGTCTCCAAGGAAGGTTGCTGCTTGTTGGAACTCCATGGTATAGTTGGTGACCAACATTTTCTGCTGGATGGACATGATAGTCCTGGTGGCCTTTTTTACCTCATCTAAATCCCCAAAATTCTGTTTGATCCAAGTCAGGAATGCATTGAAGCTGTTGAAGGTCTCAGTGGTTTCAGCTTGTTGTTGTTCAGATGACCTCTCTAGGCAGTCCTTCAGGTAGGGGTCAAACCACTGAGCTGCAGTGCTTCATAGGTAGGTTGCTGCAAACATGACCTTTCTTTCTTCATTTGGGAATTCGTGGGGGTTAAAGAAAAAATAGAGCTCCAACTGGGAGATGAATGTCTGTAGCTTTTTTCAGTCGCCATAGTAGAGGTTGGGTTTCACAATCTTGGTCTTGGAGTTGACATCAGGGTTGGTAGGGTCCTGGGCTGCAAGGTTCAATGTATGGTTGGTGCTTGCCCCAGCCTGCTGTCCCAGTAGGTGAATCTGTTCATGGAGCTGGTTGTTCCCATTGATCTGGTTTTGAAGCTTGTCCTGCAGCTGGTTAACCTGCTCCCTAAGGGTGGTATTCTCACCAGTCTGTTCTTGCAGCTGGTTCTCCAATCAATTGACTTGATTCTGTAATTCTCTAAGAACTTGAACAACTTCCTGGGGGGTGATGTTTTCCATTTTCGCTTCTTTCCCTGCTTGCCTTCTGCAAGAAAGGTGGTCAAAGTGTAACGACGGGCCTAGGACTTCTTAGGCGGAGGGCCGTTGGGTTTATCTTGAAGGACAGAAGACAAGGGAAAAGATAGATAATAGTCGTTACTAGCAATGTTAACTCTAGGATTGCTATTTGAGTTGACCACGGGGTCCTAATCCCCATGGTTAAGGAGTGTCTTATATACATCCTAAGTTCTGCCCGGAAATACCTATCCGGTGGATCATGACTATGGATGGATCAAGGGTCATGTTGGATCAAGAGGTCGGATGGATCAAGGGCCCTGATGGATCATAGCCATCACTCTTGATCCATTGTCACGTGACAGGTCCTCCCCCTCACTGTCTTGTCGGAATCCCTAGGCTGTGCCATAACAATTCTAAACACCATTCAACTGGTGCGAAGCGATTGCTTATTCTTGACAGCCATTCTAGCCATCAAACTGCAGATTTTGATACTTTCTGCAAGGAGAATACAATTATCTGTCTTTGTATGCCTCCACATATATCTCATCTTCTACAACCACTAGATGTTGGAGTTTTTGGGCCGCTTAAACGCGCATATGGGAAATTGACTGAGGGGATGATGGCAGCCAGAAACAATCATATTGATAAAGAGGATTTTCTGCATCTATATCCTTCTGCACGCGAGAAGGTTTTTAATCAAAAGAACATATGCAGTGGCTTTGCAGGAGCTGGTCTTAAGCCACTTGATAAAGATCAGGTTCTTGAAAAGATTACTTTTCAACTTTGTACGCCAACACCACCACTTCTTGTTGAAGGTTCAATATCATCTGCTTTTCAAACACCTCAGAATCCTCATCAACTTGATCACAAGGTTCGCAGCTTGCAGAAAAGCCTGCAGAAAAGAAAGCTTTCTAGCAGTCCTGTGTCCCATATTCAACATCTTGAAAAGGCTGCGCAGATGGCAATGAATATGAACCTTCTTCTTCAACAAGAAATTAAGGTTCTACAGGCTGAAAATGAGCAGAAAATGAGAAAGAAGGCAAGGCGGCATGCTACTCTAGGAAATGATGTCTTTTTATCTGTACAGGAAGGTCAAGATCGTGTTCAGCAGCTTGATACACAGGTTGAGGAGCAGGTTGAAGAGCCTATATCTAGGCCTCGCAAGCGAGCTCCACAACACTGCAGTGGTTGCGGGACTGTTGGACATACAATACAAAATTGTCCTAATAAATAGCTACATATTCTACTACTAGATAATCTAATTTTTAATGGCGTTGGTGGTTGAAAAGCTTCAAAAAAGGTAGGGTGCGGAGAAAGTGGACGGTTCGGCTGTGTGGACGGCTCGGCCGTTGATTACGTTAGTTATAGTTAGATCACTAATATATTTCTAATCGAAGTTGGCGGCAGAAGTTTAAGCTCCATCTTATCTCCAGGAGTTTTGGGATGGTGGTTGGTCCGTGGGCAGAAGCGGAGATCCAGCGCCGGACTATCGGATCCATGGCATCATTGACCTGCAGCCGGGCCTTGTGATTGGCGCAAGGGGGTCCGGATGACTTTACTTATCGACGTGCCGAAAGCGGTCCTGCAGAGACAGCCAAGTGATTTTCAACTTTTTTTTATGTTATTCTTCACTTGCACCTGGTCTTGGCTAGCTAGGAAGCTAAGTCACAGGCAATTTCCCTGCAAAACGGTCAGCGCCCAATTTAATTTAATTTAAAACCAGAGACACCGGACCCGCGGGCTTGACATGTGCCGGATCTCAGCGCCAACCCCGACCGGCGATGATGGGTGACAGCCTGTCTGACAGGGGATGCCTGCCGGTAACCAGTAGCGGCCCACGGCAGCCCAAGTCAGGGTTCGACTGCAGCAGGGAGCCGTGAAGGACATGTCGTCATAGATCGAAAGAAACATATCGAAAAGCCCAGCCATATTCCCGGCCCTAGGAGGCTCTAGCGCCCTGACTGCCCGACCGTCCAAGACAGACAAGAAATTAGTAGACTTCAGTAACACCAGCGTGCGAGCGGTGCTAAATAAGTTTAATTATGGTGCTAACCCGGAGTGGTAGCCCAGTACGATAGGCTGTCGGTGATAGGTGACCTGTCTCAGCGTCAATTTGAATCCCAGGGACGCCAGGACTGGACGTGGAGTCTTATCCATGACTCCGTCTTCTGCGTGATCGGCTGGCCTGAGGAGCTGGCCCCTCTGGGCAGAGCTGTGGCGTCGTGAAAATCCTCGATTTCTTGGATGATGGAGTGGCGGTGCGCTGGGGACGGGATGGAGCCTGAGCCAGACGGGAGCCGCGATCGGCGCCCGCAAGATCGATCTGCGCAGTCGGACCAGGAGATCGTCCAGCGTCCTGTTTCTTATCCTGACTTCGAGCCGCGTGTGCGTCTGCTGCTTGTTGGCCTGGTTTTGCCACGCCAGATGGCTCTACCGTGGGTGTAGAGATGCGCGTGTTGGACAGCATTCCCAGGGGTTGATCTTGGTGTGGACGGCGTGCTTGGGACCTGAGCCCATCCTGCCAAATAACCTTTACTCTAGTGGGAAGATCATCAACAAGTCAAGCCCTTGGCCTTGTCCCCCCTCACTCATTCGTGCCTCTCGCGCTCTCTCTTTTTCCTCTCTTTTTTACCCCGTGTCGTCTCTCCCCCCCTTCTTGTCCCTCTTTTCTACCTTTCTTTTTCTTCTGTCGCTACCGTCTCAATTGAATTGATTGACCGACTGGCTGGTTCCTGGCTGTGCCTGAGACGGCACACGCTCTTCCCCGTTTTGTTAACCCTATCCCTCCCCCCCCCGCTTGGGACAGGAGATCTCGCAAAATGGCGACCTACAATGAGGGTCCTGGTAGCCCTCACCACTGGCTGTTCAGGCGCGCTGACGAGGTAAGGCGTTAATTCCTCTTCACGGTCGAATTGACAAGGCCGGATTGCTCGTCAACACGGTATCCAATGGGCCATTTCTCCAGGGAATGATGTGCTCTCGATGCGGTCAATGAATGCGCTGACCTTCATAGCCGAAAGATGACTCCAACTCCGCCTCGGGTCTCGTCTCGACCTTGGTTCCCTCCTTGATCATCTTCGGCGTCATGGTCCTGCTGTTCATCATCCTCCGTCGCAGCCAGCGCAGGATGTACATGCCCCGGACGTACATTGGCTCGTTGCGTCCCCACGAGCGCTCCCCGGAGTCATCGACGGGCCTGATCGGCTGGATTATCGACATGTACAAGCTGCCCGATACGTACGTCCTGCAGCACCACTCGATGGACGCGTACCTCCTGCTCCGCTACCTCAAGCTGATGACCGTCATCTGCTTCGTCGGCTGCCTGATGACCTGGCCCATCTTGTTCCCCGTCAATGCCACCGGCGGAGGGATCAAATCGCAGCTGGATATCCTCACCTTGTCGAACATCAGGGACGGTAACTTCGCCAGATACTACGCACACACGTTCGTGACGTGGTTGTTTGTTGGTGGGTAGTCGCGATGATTGAAGGATCGTATTCAAGCTCTAACTCCATCCAGGCTTTGTCTTCTTCCTGATGACCAGGGAGTGTATCTACTATATCAACTTGCGCCAGGCCTACGCGCTTTCCCCGTCCTACGCATCCCGTCTCTCTTCCCGGACCGTGCTGTTCTCCTCCGTTCCCGAGGAGTATCTCAGTGAAGAAAAGATCCGGGGAATTTTCGGCAACGACAAGGTCAAGAATGTCTGGATCGCGACAGATATTAACGAACTCGAGGATAAAGTCGAGGAAAGAGAAAACGCGGCCATGAAGCTGGAAGCGGCGGAGATCAAGCTGATCAGACTCGCCAACGAAGCACGCCTCAAGGCGCTGAAGAAGGGCCAGGCCACTCCGGAGGACGAAACGGCGCGGCTGGATGAGCGGGACGGTGAATCCGGCTCCGTCGCAGCGCGCTGGATCAAGGACTCGGACCGACCTACGCACAGGTTGACGCCCCTTATCGGGAAGAAAGTCGATACCATCAACTGGGCCCGATCTGAGATCGAACGCCTCACTCCGGAGATCGAAGAACTGCAGGCGCGGCACCGTGCTGGCGAAGCCAAGTTGGTCACATCCGTATTCGTTCAGTTCCACACTCAGGCTGATGCCCAGGGTGCCTACCAGTCAGGTATGCTGCCCTTCTACTAATGTGCTTCCGGCTTGGCCTTGATTGACTTGCTTTTTCAGTTGCCCACAATCTTCCTCTGCACATGGCACCTCGCTACATTGGCATCGATCCCACCCAAGTAATCTGGTCGAACCTTCGCATTCGGTGGTGGGAGCGCGTGATCCGATACTTCGCAACAGTCGGCTTTGTTGTCGCCCTGATCATCTTTTGGGCCATCCCGACAGCGGTCGTCGGTGCAATTTCCAACATCAACTTCCTGACGCAAAAAGTCCCTTTCCTTCGCTTCATCGATTCTGTACCAGACTGGATCAAGGGTGTAATCACTGGTCTCCTTCCAACTGTTGCCATGGCTGTGCTTATGGCTCTTCTGCCTATTGTGCTCCGACGTAAGTTCAACCCACTCTTAAGGGCCAACTCTCCTGCAGGCAGTTGCTGATCGCTTGCGTGATTTCGCAGTAATGGCAAAGCTGGGTGGTGTGCCAACCGCGGCCGCTGTGGAGTTGAGGACGCAGAACTTCTACTTCGCTTTCCAGGTTGTCCAGGTTTTCCTCGTTGTGACCCTTACCTCTTCAGCCGCGGGTGTGGTCGAGGATATCATTCAGCAACCTCCCAAGGCCGCGACGTTGCTCGCCCAGAACCTCCCGAAGGTGTCTAATTTCTACATTTCATACATCATCCTGCAGGGGTTGTCGTTCAGCTCTGGCGAACTCCTTCAGCTCTCGGGGTTGATTCTTAGCAAGATCCTGGGAAAACTTCTGGACAACTCTCCGCGGAAGATGTACAACCGCTGGGCAAGCCTGTCTGGCCTGGGCTGGGGAACCGTCTTCCCTGTCTTTGAACTCCTTGCAGTAATTGGTGAGTCTTCAACCTATTCCTTCCGCTGACTGTTCGGTGCTGATAGCCTAATTCTAGCCCTCACTTACTCCTGCATTGCACCACTTGTTCTCGGATTCGCGACCATTGGCCTGTATCTCTTCTACTTCGCCTACCGATACAACATGCTGTACGTTTCGAACGCTGATATCGACACCCAAGGCAGGGTTTACATCCAAGCTCTGCAGCACACGACGACCGGCTGCTACCTCCTTATGGTGTGCCTCGTCGGCCTGTTCGCCATTGGAACAGCGGCTGATCGCAGGGCGCTTGGCCCCTTGATCCTGATGATCATCTTCCTCATCTTTATCACACTATACCACATCACGCTGAACCAGGCGATCGCTCCGCTCCTTGACTACCTCCCCAAGAACCTGGAGTCTGAACAGCAGGCGCTGCTGAGCCAGGGACCATCACCCGCTCAAAAGGACAGTGACAACAACACTGTGGACGGCATCGACACCGCTGAGAAGGGCCTATCCGCCGCTGAGTCTCCCGCGGACCAGCAGCAGCAACCAAACTTCATCCTCAAGTTCTTCCGTCCAGACAAGTATGCCAATTACGCGACTCTCCGCCGCCTGATCCAGACCGGTGATGCAGAAACGGAAACCCCCACGTACCCGCCCGAGGTCGAGCGCGACGCGTACTTCCACCCGGCCATCAAGGCCCAGGCACCACTGCTCTGGATCCCCCGCGACGACGCCGGGGTCAGCAGACAGGAGGTGCAGCACTCTCTGCGGGTGATCCCGATCACGGACGAGGATGCCTGGCTGGACGATAAGAACAAGATCCACTGGAATGAGGAGAAGGGCGAGCCACCGATCTACGAGGAGAAGATCTACTACTAGTTTGGTTGAATGCTCACGGTCCCCTTCTAAAAAGATTTCAACATCATCTCATTATTCTACCCTATATACCTGCCATCCATATATTACCTTTCGTGGAAGACGTAGTACGAGATTCCCCAGGTTGGTTGTTGGTGGTGATAGTCGCCTCTAATTTTTTTTATTCTTTTTTATATTTTGGGCGGCTGCCACACTAGTCTGATACCCCATGATCTTCATCATCATTTTCTTTACTATATCTATCACTATCTTCATCAATGTGTTTGGCTAGCGGCGCAGTTTCCGTCACTCAAGCCATTTATTCTCTATTACCAACCTTAAACCACATTCAATCCATGACATGTCATGTCGAATCCAGTCAAAAAAAGAAAAAGAAGGTCGTTACCACGTCATGCAGAATCAGAATCAACAAGATTCCTCATTGATGATATTGGCATATCATATGATATGATCAGATGACGTCGTGACAAAGACAAAACAAAAAAAGCGTGGTTTTTTTGAGATGTTTCCGTTCTGGTCATTTTTTGACTGCGATTCTTATACTATATCTATTTGTGTTGTCGTCCTATTAATTGGGGATACAGTATAGTATAATTAATCTACGATCGGATACAGTCACCTTTATTCTTTTTGCTTATTTTGGAAATAAAACTGTAGAGGGGATGTACATCGGACCAGGTATCTGCTGCTAACAGTACAAGGCAGTCTCCCCTAACATGCCCCGCACCTCCTGTTCAGGTAATGCACTCCTAGGTAGCCTGCAGTTCCTACCTAGGTACCTGGATAGGTGGTTCTTAGCCGTTCCCTTCTCAGAAAAGCTCATTGAATATTTCTATTCGAGGAACCGCCTACCTAATCCTCCATGATAATACAATTACAAAATTGATATCTATCTAATCTACATACTTATTTAATTGCTAATACCTAGTCAATGTACACTTTCTCAGTGTAGGACTCTCGATTCCATGGATATAGAGCTATGTCCGCTGTTTATATGTATATAGCCTAAAAAAAAAAAATAGACAGCATAGCATACCGTAGCATAGCAGTAACTGTAACACGGGAAGGAAAGAAAGCAAAGAACCCTTGGAATAGAATAGAGAAAAAAAATGCAGGGACACGCCAAAGATTTATTCATATTATGCACTGTACATATTGCTCTGGACATATAGATACAGCCTAGTAGTTAGATAGGCCTTGCAAGTTCCAGGTACAGTACAGTGTGATGAGAACGTTGTATTGCGTTGGCTACAATATTGCTCGAATGAACTACTACTACTACTTGTGATGTGAGAACAGAAAATCATAGATTAGAACCTGACTTGACTCCCTAGCTTAGATAGCTAGAAAGTAAAAAGAAAAGAATTACTCCCAGCAAGCAGCACTGAAGAAAGACTTCATCTGGTAAGAGTAAGACTGAGATTTAAAAAATATATTCGTACTGTACATAACATAGCAAGCATTACATAGCAAGCATTAACAACAGGTCCCAAATTCGATTCCCAACTCAACCGGGCCGCCAGACTTTTTGAGAAACGTGACAACAACATGGTAAGAAGAAAAAGGAATGGGAACTACAAATCTCGACCCACTGCCAGATAAAATGAAAGGCCGGATCGACAGGTGTTAAAAAGAAAAAGAGACACCACGACACTTCAAGAAATAACCGACAATTCCCCAACGCCCTTTTTTCAAGGTCCCACCTGCATTGCTTCGACAGGGAAACTCTGACAAATGAAGTTAACTGTATTTCATCATATCGAATCTCCTCCCAACATGATGTTTCGTACCACTGTCGACTGCTTTAGGAATACTTCTTTCTTCCTTGAGACCGATCCGTCCTAGTTTGTTCCCACCTTGATCGTCGGTGCTATCGCACCGCAGATAGATCCACTCGTTTAAAAGAAGTCATGAGCCCTGGGCCTGTTCCGTGGAGGGCCATATGCGCGACGACGACGACGACGAGGAGGAGGAGGAGGAGGAGGCGACACCTGGGAATACTCCGCCCAGATCTCGAAGCGAGAAGAGCCAGAAGAAAAAGACGATGACGATGTCGAACTCTCCGGGAAGAAGATGTCATCAAATATTCTAGCTGCGTCCATATCGTTCTCTGTGTAATCCTCCAGACTATTGTCCTCCGTATGCTCTTGGTGGTTGTAATGGTCATAGTACGACTGCTGGCCTGGTGATTCTAGGATATGGATTCCGTGATGAGAACCTCCTGAGACATCGTATTCTTCTTCTCCTCTCAGGCGGTTCCTTCTCTCGTGTGATGGGTATCCATCATCCTCCATGTCGTCAATATCCATAGCCATCTGCTCGTACCCGCCGTGGTCGCTCATGTTCTCCTTGTCATCGCTGGCGGATGCGTACCAGTCGTTCGTCGGATCAAACTGAGATGATGATGGCCAGGAGATCTCCACGTCCGCGGGGTCCTCATAGATCTCGAACGTAGTGGTGAATTTGCGTTTCCTGGAGCAAGTGGGCTCTATCCAACCCGCAGCCAACTCCTGACGTAGTGGCGCAAGAGGGGAGCGGTGATAATGGTCCTGGGCGTAATATATGCCCTCCGTGAATGTAGTAGTCGACTGGAAACAGGTTACTGGGCTTACTGAGAGATCCAACGCACCATGAAGCTCCAAATCCTCGAAGAACTGCTGTGCTAGTTCGTCACTGTCGAACTTGGGGAAGTTGACCAGGTCTTGGTCTTCCTCTTCCTCTTTCGACGGCCGGTATTTCTCCGCGGTTCTGGCCCTCTTGTTTGGTGGTGGCATGAGCGTAGTATCGTCCGAGATATCATCCATCGTCTCGTGTGCGCGTCGAGCTTTGCCAGCTTTTGGGGTTTTCTCACATGTGGTTTCGAAGAGAGGAGTCACAGTACCAGCAGTAGCAGTTTTCTGGGTCTGGGTAGCCTCCCTCTCACGACGGGAGATAGCAGCCTGCTTGTTTTTCAGTCAGCAAAAGCCCCATCCGTCTATCTATCTAATCACCTGTCCGGACGGGCACCAGCTAGGTAGGTAGGTATCATTACATGATGTTCCACGTCCAAACACAGCTGGAAATCCACTTCGTCCATCTTCGCGGAAGGTCGGAGGGTGAAATTCCAGAGCTAGTAAATGGAAGATCTCCTGTTAGCTTGTGTGCTTATCTCACTCTCTAAGTTTCAAGGTGAAGTAGAGGTATATGTATCCAAAACAAAGGAACTCGCTTTGATTAGGGAATCGATGCTCAATAGCCAGCGCCTCATGCCCATCGTATGTTGCTGGGTCCTGTCTTGGGACCTGCCCCGGTTGGGAAGAGCCTTGGCCTTAGAGCTGGCGATCAGCCGGAGAGGAGGTCAAGGACGTGTCTCGATTTGAGTGGGGATATGATATATCGGATTCCACCGCATGGCATCGATATGGATGGATTTGTGCGTTCTAGGAATTTGAGCACGGAAGTGGGTGAGGGGATAGTAGAGTCTTAGAACCTCTTGATGGACGAGAACGATAGTCCGTTGGATGAGTCGGTGCTGAGCTCTTGGTTCCAACAGGAGGACGTTGAATGCAAGAAGAAGTTCGAGGGGCAATGAGAGACAGAGAGAAATACTTGCCTTGACGATAGCGTTGAATAAGAACAGAGCCAGCTGGTTGGTGAATGCCTTCACACGCGGGGGAGGGGTATTGGACGGGAGGAAGAGCGAAGGAACAAACCTTCAGCGGTGGTAGAGAGAAGTGAATGTAGGGGATACCGCCAAACGCAGTAAATATGATGGCGCTGTCAAAAAATTTCATCGCGTTTGCGGAACATGCAGATGTTTGTGGAGGAGTAGAAGAAGGCAAGAGCCGGCGTTATGGATACTGAATCCGTCAGAGACTTCTTGCAAAGCCCGCCAGCTGCGCTCTCAGCACTCTTCCCTTTCTCATCTGCCAGAAGTTTCCAGCAACAAGACTTTGTTGGTAACTACAGTGACATTGCGCAGAACCTTTTGTTGCAAGCCAAATATAGAAGTTGGCCATCTTAGCCCTGTAGATGAGGGCACAGCAGCGACAGCTTCAGCTTTGCTTTTCATATATTGGAGAGCCTCCGTATATCTTGCGGAAGGAAATCCAGCTCGAGTCTCCTGAAATGCTAAACTGCTTGATTCCACAGCCCGTCTCGATAGATGACTTTTTGTCTCCTCCGCTGCAGCCTGAAGAATTAGAAAATCCTAGCTGCACTTGGGCCGTTGAACAGCAAGAAGTCGTAATCCGCCACATCCAGAGGAAGCTGTGCTACTTATCCTAGAGGAACATTATCCCGCAGACTCTGTGTAGTAGATTGATATCGTCAGATATCTGATACTTTTGCAGCATGAAAACCTACATGGAGATTGCGTCGATGAAGCCAACCTATAGAACTCCTAGTCATTCACGGGATAATAAGACTCAACATCAAAGAAGTATAAAGGACTTAGAAAACGAATAAGAGAAAAGTATAATTCTAGTCTCTCTGATTTCTGTTGGGCCCAAACCCATACCCAACTGACGCATATTGCAAAATGGCGTCTTCGTGCGGAAAAGGATCCTTGCAGTATCTTCAGCAAAAACACATCTTTGAAATCCATTTTTCTCGTAAAGGAAAAGAGGATAAAACGGAGGTGTCTTGAATGTAAAAAAGTAACAGATCCAATCTGCTGATTTAGAGGATATTTTTTGCCTTGTAGTTCTTATCAAGACTTAATTATCATATGTAGCATATGTGGAGAGGGAAATTAACGGCCTGACCACTGTAGTCAGGAATCAAAAACAAAAGCTAAATTAACTGACTATGGAATCATTAGAGCAGTTAAAGGATATATAAGCATTCCTTAGCTATCATATGTAGGAAGTGGTATCAATGCAACTCATGAGGTCGAAATAAAATGCCCGGATGTACTAATCTGCACGTCAGGTAGCTGGGAGTTAAAAAGCATACTAATCTTTATTCTGTCAAATCTTCCACGCTTATCAGGATGACTATCTACCTACCATGTTTTAGCCACCACGCGATTACATCTGATCAGATACGCGTACTCATCGCTGCGCGAACTATGTGTAAGTATCTGGGGTTTTTAGATCCGTGATCTAGAATCGTATGCTTCCAGAAAGTAAATAAATGATACATAACTGTAAAAAAAAGATCACCTTCTATTAATTATTACTAAATAGGTAACGTCAACACACTGACCTCCCTTACTACTGTACCTCCGCGTTCTCCGTAAGGGACACGAATCAAAGAGGACGAGCCACGTTTCGCGGAGAGATCATCGATTCTCGAAATCTGATATATCCACTGCAGAACCCAAAGCGGAAACCCGAGATCTGATCTACGCAAGAAACCCTACGAATCTCGAAGAATATGCTGAAGTCAAAGCACGCGGCCCGCGGCCCGCTGCGGGGGCTAGAGCTGAAGAAAGTCAGCCGTAGCGAGCGATCAGCGCAGGTGATGTTCAGGAAAACCTTCTGTGACCTGTCAGAACATAATCTTTTATGAACGGCTCGATTATACAATTGAATAGACCGGCGAATAATCTGATAGTTGTACACATAAACCGCGTCCTGAAGTAGATCTTCGTGCCTAACCAACGTAATTGTAATCCTGTACATAAGACATTGTCAGATAAACCCCCCACTACCATACCAACTGTTACGATCAG
>NW_027192534.1:1018275-1021553 GCF_041956765.1 Thermoascus crustaceus | reverse complement strand
CAAAAATGGAAAACATCACCCCCCAGGAGGTTGTTCGAGTCCTTAGAGAATTACAGAATCAAGTCAATTGATTGGAGAACCAGCTGCAAGAACGGACTGGTGAGAATACCACCCTTAGGGAGCAGGTTAACCAGCTGCAGGATGAGCTTCAAAACCAGATCAATGGGAACAACCAACTCCATGAACAGATTCACCTACTGGGACAGCAGGCTGAGGCAAGCACCAGCCATGTACCAAACCTTGCAGCTCAGGACCCTACTGACCTTGATGTCAACTCCAAGACCAAGATCGCAAAACCCGACCTCTACTATGGCGACCGAAAAAAGCTACAGACATTCATCTCCCAGTTGGAGCTCTATTTTTTCTTTAACCCCCATAAATTCCCAAACAAAGAAAGAAAGGTCATGTTTGCGGCAACCTACCTACAAAGCACTGCAGCCCAGTGGTTTGACCCCTACCTGAAGGATTGCCTGGAAAGGTCACCAGAACAATGAAGAGCGGAAACCACCGAAACCTTCAACAGCTTCAATGCATTCCTGACTCACATCAAACAGAACTTTGGGGATTTGGATGAGGTAAAAAAGGCCACCAGGACTATCATGTCCATCCAGCAGAGAATGTCAGTCACCAACTATACCACAGAGTTCCAACAAGCAGCAACCTTCCTTGGGGATTGGTCAGAATAAGTGCTCATGGAACACTACTATCAAGGACTGAAAGAGGAAGTCAAGAATGGGCTCCTTGCAGCAGAGGAACCAACTGACCTCAACAACCTGATACTCATGGCAACCTGAATTGACAACTGACTCTTCAAACGACGGACTGAGCAACAACAATTCAATCCTTTTCAATAAGCCCCTCGACACACAGGAAATGGAGGCGATGCCATGGAACTAGACAATGCAACTAGAAGAGAACGGAGCACCCAGGGAACAACAAACAGACAAGTCAGAGGGCCCAACCCCAACTGGATAGATGAATAGAAAAAGCACTATGAGCAGAAACTGTGTATCCACTGCGGAAAGAATGACCATATGGGTTGGAAATGCCTGAACAGAAAATGAGACAACTGGAAACAGATATCAGTCACAGAAAGGAACAAGCATGCTGAATTACCATGGATGGCCTGCTATGATAACAACTGCTCCAATCATTATGCCTCCAAGAACGCAACAGGATGGTTTCCAAAAGACCCCAAGAAATCAAAAAACTAGAGGACCCTGCTAGTATGGGACCCTTGCAGGAGTCTTGGTCTAGGTCCCTGAACCTGGCTACAAGCATGCGAAACGGAACAACACTCAATGGAATGGACTTATTGAAACAATTAGTGATCACTGTCAAAATCAACAGGAAGAAAGCAAGGGCCATGATCAACAGTGAAGCCATGGGAAATTTTGTCAGCAACACATTTGTCACCAGGAATGGGATCCCCTTCATAGGGAAGAAGGAGCCGTATCAGTTATCTACAGTCAATGGATCTGCCAGCAGCTATGGAGGAGGATGGGTGCGGATGGAAACCAACCAGTCCTCCCTGAAGATAGGACAGCACAAGGAAAGGATCAACCTTAATATCACACAGATGCCAGGACATGATATAATCCTAGGGATACTGTGGTTGAAGATGCACAACCCACAGATAGACTGGGTAACAGGAAAAGTGCAGTTGGCGGAAGGATCCAACAGAGGTATAAGGCCTGACGGGCATCCTGAGGAAGAAGAACTGCCAGTGGAGATCAAAGAAATCTCTCAGAACACAATGATGTGAATGTGGAAAAGGGGAGAACAAGTGGGAGTCTTGTATCTCACCCTAGCACCAGATTTGATGATTGGATCCATGGAGCAGAGAAAGGACCAACCACCCTTGACCGGAATGGAAGCAGTCCCAAAGGAATACTGGGACTTTGAAGAAGTCTTTAAGGAATGAGGCAGAGGACAGCTGCCAGAACATCAGCCTTGGGATTATGAGATACCCTTGAAGCCTGGAACGCAACCGGCATTCAAACCTATTTACCCACTCTCAGAGAAGGCGCATGAGGCACTCTGAGAGTATATTGAGAAAAACCTGGAATGAGGATATATCCGGCATTCTACATCACCAGCTGGATATCCAATTTTGTTTGTTCCAAAGAAGAATGGAAAACTCTGACTTTGTGTGGACTATCACCAACTCAATAACATCACTGTCAAGAACCACTACCCCTTACCACTCATCTCTGAGTTGCAGGATAGATTGCGGAAGGCAAAGTTCTTTACCAAGTTGGACCTTAGAGAAGGGTATTACCTGGTACGCATGAAGGAAGGGGAAGAATGGAAAACCACCTTCAGGACCTGACTAGGACATTTTGAATATACAGTTATGCCATTTGGTCTTACCAATGCACCTGCAACCTTTCAGAGTTTGGTCAACAATACCCTACAGAAATACCTGGATGTCTTTTGCATGGCCTATTTGGATGACATCCTTATCTACTCAGAAACCTTAGAAGAACACAGACAACATATGTGGAAGGTGTTAGAAGCCCTGAAGGAGAAAAAACTCTCAGTTGCACCAGAAAAATGTGAATGGCACACCCAAAGAATAGAGTTTCTTGGCTTCATGATCTCCCTGGGACATGTTGAAATGAATGAAGGAAAGGTCACAGCCATACAAGGATGGCCTGAGCCAACAACAGTCAAGGAGACACAGGCTTTTCTTGGATTTGCCAACTTCTATTGAAAGTTCATATGGAACTACTCCAAGATTGTGGAACCTTTGACAAAGCTCACCCGAAAGGACCAGAAATTTGAATGGAAAGAAGAGCAGCAGAAGGCATTCAATCTCCTTAAGCAGAAGTTTTGTGAAGCACCAGTCTTAGGAATTTTTGACCCAGAGAAACCTATCTTCATTGAAATAGATGCCTCAGATTTCGCAATAGGAGCATGCATCAATCAACCTGATGAGCAGGGATGACTGCATCCAATTGCCTTCTACTTGTGAAAGATGACCCCACTGGAATTGAACTACGACATTCATGACAAGGAACTTCTGGCCATCATGGCGGCAGTAAGAGAATGGCAGCACTACCTAGAGGGAGCAAAGCATCAGGTTATGATCTATTGCGACCATAAGAACCTGGCATACTTCACCACCTCCAAGGAGTTGACCCGAAGACAGGTCAGATGGGCAGAAGAGTTGGCCCCCTATGACATCAAGATTACCTACCGAAGGGGTTCAGAAAATGCCTGAGCAGATGCACTCAGTTGGAGACCGGATTACCAAGAGGGAGAGCCTTCTCCAT
>NW_027192534.1:890446-1015598 GCF_041956765.1 Thermoascus crustaceus | reverse complement strand
GACTATTATCTACCTTTTCCCTTGTCTTCTGTCCTTCAAGATAAACCCAACGGCCCTCCGCCTAAGAAGTCCTAGGCCCGTCGTTACACCAACTTGCTCGCGGTTTCACACCTTAAATGGAAAGACTAATCTGGCCAGGAATGATTGGACACGATTTAACCTCCAGCCATCGACGGGGGAAAAAACAAGGACACGGAGATCCGCGCGGAGATGATCTTGCACTTCCAGGACCCTTAATCAGCAGCTGCCAGCTTACCAAGTTGACTCCCCAGTAGGAAGGCCAAGGCGCCGTTGACGCTATCACATTATTCTTCACATTCAAATCAGATAGCGGATGCTTCATTTAAACTTCGCGATCGCGACTACTGTATTATTTCTGATGACCTTACGTGTTTGAGGCTTTTTCTTTTTCTTTTTTCTTCTGAGCGGTGGGTGGTGGGTGCTTTTCAGTGCCGACAGCACCAGCCGTTCCCAGCCACGATTGTTGTATACTCCACGCGAAGCAAGGCCTGCGAACATTGAAGTTCCCTTTGATGGAAAGTCGACCGTTAAGGACGAGGTGGGATAGCATATGCAAGACAGCAAGCCGTTATGGTCCCCGAGGTGGATGTGGTCGCCGACATATCAGGACTCTGTGAAACAAATCTCGACCCAGCCAGCACGTGGGATGGGTAAGCGATCGATCATCGAATACACAAGTGGACAGCCGGCCTTAAGCCACCGCCGTACTTTCGTAACGGGTGTATTGTATTTAATGGCCGTCACGTCACGATCGTCATGATGGTCCCGCAAGGCGTGGGCAGGCAGGCTTTGTAGGGCCGACGGGCCGACTGTTGTGTCAAAGCTTCCTGCCCGAAATATCAACCGAGTTATTTGATATGCGGCTCCGAAATGCCAATCCATTATATTTTTATTATTCAACTTTAATAATCGACGCCTTGCTATGTGTTTCTCGCACCGCCACCAGTAAGGGATGCGCAAAGCGCGTATGTACGGAGTAGACAGACACGTGCTCGCAGAATAACACTTCAAATGGAGTTACACGGGCTGGTCGTGATCAATATACATGTATAGAGGGTAGTACGTTTAGAGAGAAGATATGTCGTGCAAAGTACAATCAGATGATAAGCGAAAAAGTTCAGAGACACTCCTGAGACAAATTAGGTATCTACCTCTTCATGAAGCTGAAGAGCCTGGGCGTCGCTGAACAATAAATAGCCATGTATCTAAGGTAATATATGTTTATCCCCACGATTCTCACTGGTCGTCGGAACAAAAAAGGGACGATGTAAATCTGTGATACGACGATTACACCGAATACCATTACAGCATCGATCCATCCACGGCCGGCTTTTCTTACAGACACGGACGAACCATATGCCCAGCCGAAGGGGAGGGTCGTACTGTCCCCGGGCCGCCTCCAGGTTCTCGGCCCGCAACCCGCCAACCTCCACGGAGGGCCTGACAGTTACTGGTCAGGAGAGCGGCGCTGCCATGCATCTGCCATCTGCATCTCGTGTAAGCGGCGTCCATTCCCATCCTCTGCAAAGAGCTGAGTCTTTTCTGATCTGGGGGAGCAGTAACGAGACGCAGCGGGAGTGATAGGCTGGTAGCTCACGATTCGAACATGTTGCCACACCATCGTCAGATCCATCACTCTCGCCAATAATCGAGGTCTGCGACCGTGTCGCACGGACGGAGTGTTCAAAACAACACGTGCTGCTTTCCCCAGCCAGCCAGTATGCAGTACGGAGTATACTTCGTGCTACCATCACGGGACAGGAATGGATATATGTCCGCACACTCCCGCGGCATCCTCACCGTTGGCAACTTACTTGGCAACCTGGCAGGCCGGCAGAATGCGCCATTATTACAATCCAGACATATATACCCCTGCTCGTCTTCCCGGGTGGCTGACTGACAACTCAGAGGGGTACCATTTGGCTGGAAGGAATATGTTGCACACAGGACTTCTTTCCTTTCTGAGTGTCATGTCCTGAGTCGTACGTAAAAAGGCCCCGACATCACACGTGCCTTGATTCATGGGGAAAAAATACGTCCGGATTCAGAGAGACGAAAGAGGTCCATGCTTCCGATATTACTCCGTCCAGAACGATTTTGAGTTCCTAGGCCGACTCAATGAGTAATAAATAATTACTCCAGCACGGGGCCGGTATGAGTCCGCGTAAAACCAAACCCCGCGCTTCCCTAACTCCCCGAAAAGACACTACGGAGTAACGGCGGTCTGAACCGTCCCATACGCACCGCCCAGACCCTCGCGTACGGTAATCGTCAGGTCACGGCTACTGGACTCAGGCAGCCTGGGGCACCTGGCAGGGCAGGGCAGCAAGTTAAACAACTAGTCCAAGCAACGGCGCCTCCATCCATTCTCCACCTATCCGCCGGGCGGCGGAGGATCAAAGTGCCCCATTCGGTAGTAACGACGGTTAAGGGTTAGCTCCCGGGCGGAACGTCTTCCACCCGTCCTTGGTGCCATATTTGATATGCCAGCCTCCGGTTAACTCTGTTTGGCACCCCGTCCGGCGTCCATTCTCCAGGCCCTGAACCCTTGTTGCCATGAAAAGGACTTCGTGCTTCGGAGTTAAGAGAGGTGGAGGTGGAACTCGGTCGAACGCCCAGCAAGTCGAATCGTCGAGTCTGAACCCTGTTCTCCTTCGACGGTTGATTGATTTTGAGAGATTGTCATTGACTGATATTCTAGTAAGCTGGATTCATTCAACTGAAAGACAAGGCGACGGATGAGGCTGGCTGGGATAAGAGTCTCAAAAATTGGGATCTATATGTACTGGTCTTATGGACGAATGCCGTCCACACTGCCGGGTTTCTTTGTTCGAGGCCAGTCTCGTCCGCACTGTACAGATCACGATCATAGGTAGATAGGTACCTACACGGTAGCTATACGCAGTACCTCCGTAGTTTCTCCGATCCCTACACAGCAGTACACCCTGTACAGTAAGTATGTAAGTACATCACCTCATCCTTTGTCCAGGCGTGTGTGTGTGCAAGTCAAACAACTCCCCCGGTCAGTTCCCAGTCCTGCGTGCCACTTCCTTGGGAGCGACCGCCTAGCTTTGATTGAGATAGACTAAAACCGTCACATTTATTTCTTCAGGGAAATTAAATCAAATTGTTGAATCTTCCGAACTCACCTAGTGAGAACCGAGAACGCGACCTGAAGAATCTGTAGCCCGGTGCCATAAATAAGAAAGAGAAAACCAGTCAGCTAGGTCTAGTCTAGGCCTTGGGTGTCTGAGTCGTGATGTTTCTATTTTGCCTGACTGGCTTTGATGGCTAGGTAGGTACAGGTACAGTAGTTTAAGCGCCTCGTAGTCGTTCCTGTTCCAGTTCATATATGTACAAGTTATCACCTGATGCTACTAATCCCTCCACCCTTCTTTCTTGTTCCTGAGGTATCGTATCCATAGCATGTCAACCAAGTGCGCACAGTACAAAGTACGGAGTAAATAAATCAAATCCTTCGCTTATATATGTAGATAGACGCATGGGGTTAGGTAGACAGCCCTTACTGCGTACGTACAGTAGTAGCTTACCCAATGCAACCGAAGCCCTCCCTCCTGAGAATCGCAGGTTACTCTCCATACTCCGAGAGTAACCTATCATATCCTACCTACCCTAAGCCTTTATCCCCTCCCCTCTGTCCGCATTCACTCAACAGAGAAACATTTTACCATCTCACACATACTCCATACAGTACTGCGTTCGGAGGACATAGGTAGCTATGACGGAGTATATTATACCCTGACCTGCCTTGCAGCCTTGCCCGCCTGTGGGAGGGTTCTTTGGGCTTTGGAGGAAGAAGAAGAAGCTTCTAAATAAGACCTACTGTTCCAATAGTTAATTTAGTCAATTTAGGTGCCCTACCTACCTACCTATAGTTTAACCCCGCGTGCGGCCGTTTCCCCCGAAGGCTTAATTAACCGCCCTCCCTCCCCCTAAATAGAAATAAACAAATAGGTAAAATAGTCTATCACGATTAACTAAATAGGTACCTATTCCCTTTTCATGATGTGAACCCATCCATGCAGCCATGCTCATGCGGCCAATTCCCCAGAGGGCCCAGACTGCGGGAGCTAGGGTTCGGTTTAGGTGGCTACTCTACTGCTGTACTGTACTTCCAACTTCCAAGGTTGGAAGTGTTCATTCAAGATTTCAAGGAATTCTATTCTATCTATCGAACAAGTAAGGGGTGGGTGGTTTCACGACTCTGTCTTAAGGTGAGGTGTAGGTAGGTATGTACGGAGTAACGTAACATGACCTATGATTGATTGACTTCATAACTACATTAGGTAGGCGGGAATTCCTACTCCACAGTTAGGTACTTGCTTGACTCGTCGGAGTACGGAACACAAGCCCTAACCTAACGGTCCTAACCTGCCCTTGCTGTGTACAGTACTCTGTACTGTGTAGCAGCCTAGGAGGTACCTAGGTCACAGTACTATCCGTAGTAGTAGCGCTCCGTACCTATCGTACCTAAAGAATTCCACGAAACGACCTCACCAAGCCAAACCGAGGGGGTACCAAACTGAATATGGAAGATATCCCCATCGGGGCCCTGGGTCCGAAACGTGGACGTCCGTCCCCGATTATTACTAAGTACCTAGGTAGGTAGGTAGGGTAAGCTATGGCGGGTGTTTGCTCTACGTGAGGCTCTACACAGTAAGTGCTGCCAGCTACTCCGTGGGTAAGCGATGCATAAGCTTATTCTCTTTCGAGTCGCAAGCTTGGAAAGTACGGAGTACGGGGTAAATGAATGGTAGCTTGGCGATAATCGATTTCGATCAATCGCGGAGACAAGAGTACCTAAGTAAGTACTTTCAACTAACCTAAAATAACTCCTGTCGCTTTCGCTGGTACTGTGTAACCCACCCCGTAGGCGCTATTCAGAGCGGATTGAATAATGAATTTCAGATAAACTACAGTATCTGTTCCATGGGCATTATCTAACAGACGCGGTTGCAGACATACATAGCAGGTACCTGGTACCTAGCCGCAACGCGACCGCGACAGCGAACAACTCCGTCAAAGACTGCAAGGATCAAGGAATTCAGAACAGGATAAATCCAGGGCGAAATCAGGACGGTGAGCAGCACCAGACAGGCACGTTTGTGCCGAAGTTCCGATTGCCGGGACTTGCAGGCATCGATGTCCCTGTTCAATTGAAGTCATAGGGCGCAGGGTTCGGACTCTCGGTTAAGTTACCTACCTGCCTAGTTGGTTAAGTCGTGGTACTAAGTACCCTAGATAGCGTGCATAACCCTGGAGGTACAGGTACTTGGGCGGTACCCAGACGGTACCAGTGTCAGTACTAGCGCCAGTGCGCGGCGCCTCTCCCGTGGTCGCGCTGACGCCAAGGCCAAGGCATCTCAAAACACACTTAAGATTCCCAAAAAGAAGCCACTGTATTGGCAGTTATTGTTTGATCTCTTGGCTGGTATGCATCTGATAATATCAGATGATGGATAGAACTTAACAGAGTACTCTCAAAAAACGAGCAGAAGCATATATATGGAGCCACAGCAGATCAAAACAATAAAAACAGAGCTTTCGATGCACACTGTCCCTACGCAGTAAATATAACACCCCACTGGGCTGTAGATATGGATATATGCCCGAAGATCGTTTGACTTCGCAGAGCCTCTGATTCATCAAATGGACGCAAGATTGCCAAACGGAATCGAATCCCAAGGGGGGTAGTAGATAGTAGACGCCGGGGCACAGGCCGGTGACAAAAAAAAGAAGACAACGCCCCCCACCATGCCAACTCCATGCATTCCCATGTTCGATGCAGCATTTCATGAATTGAAGAAGCAAATGCCCTCAGGCTCTTTGCGCCAATGACAGGCATAAAGGAAGAATAAAGGAGCAATGGTCAGATGACAGTTGACAAGATGACGAGGCGAAAATGACAGAATTAAGTTAGGCAAATCAGGTAAGAAATGTAGGTGTGGCCGGCGCGAGCACTTCGGCTGGTCAAAAGATGATTCCATCCAATGAACGACAGGAAGGGGGTATGGTTATGCGAGGCAGCTTTTCATAACGAAGATGGGATGCAGAAAATGTAACGCTAAACTCAAAAAAAAAGAACCGTCTCATGGGACGAGTAACAAGACGCTGCATCTGTAAGCAATGTAGATGCCTACTGATAAAAAAAAAACACAAGGCCGCCGTTTCTGATCATCGTGATCATCGAAATCGATACCGATGTTTATGGTCTGAACTTGGCGGTACGGAACGCGGTCATGTCAATTGAAATTGAAGACGTAGACGACGCATCATCTACCTCGATAGCAGATGACGCCGGTTCAGGTGGCTTTCCATTCTCCGCCGGCTCCGATATACTGACTGGTTTTGGTGGTTCTGGCTTGACTTCCCGTTCCTTCTTCGGGGCGGGCTCCTCAGCTCTGGTAGCTTCCATCTGTTTCTGTTCCTCTTTCATACGCTCCACCTCAGCGTTGGCCATTTCCAACAATATCCGAAACTTTTCCTGGACGCCTTCCAATTCCTTTGAACAATCTCCGTAGCGAAGGAATTGGTGGGCAGCAGTCTCGCAGAGGCCTTGCGCCAATTCCAACTGTTTATCGACATAGTCGAGCGGTGTGCCCTTGTTGACATCACGGGTATATCGACCACTCACCATCCCCAAAACCTGGGAAGAGCTGTCGTCATTGCTCATCGCAACACTCCTGGAAAACATCTCCATTGCAAAGCCCGGCTTTATAATCCGCGTCAATTTGTCTCTCCGAATATTATTTCTCGCCGAACCAATGTCGCGTACAGCCGCTTCCAAAACATTCTGCGTATGCCCATCGTAAGAGATGACGACGTTGTACCGTGTGCGGATGACCTGGGGACCGTCGGCGGTCTTCATGGACGGAGCTTCATCGGTGGTCCTCTTGCGCCGGTTTCCAGCCGGCGCATCGTTCTTGTTGTTGGCCAAGTCGGCAGGCTGTTCCTCTGTCGCGTGCTCATTTTTCACAGAGGGGGGCTTCTGATTCATGTCACTGGGCCGCAGCGAGTGGACCGAACTGTTCTTCCGCCGGCGGGGCTTGACGGGATGAGAGAGCTTCTTGTACTCTTCGGAGAATTCGGCATGCTTGGAAGCGGTGTGCGTGGCCAGGTCGGAGACCCTAGCGATCCACGATGGCAGGTTTTCACTCAGGTAGGTGAAGCTCTGAAGCGCAGCCATGGTTCGAGGCGCGCCCTGAGTTTGGAGGGGTATGGGTCGAAGGAAAGCTCGTCTATTGTCGTACGTCGTAACTCGTTAAAATGAAGGACAAATAACCTGGGGTATCCGGAGAGGCACAGGAACTGGAACTAGAACGGCCGCGGGGTCGAAGTATCTGACAGCCGGCACCGTCCAAAGAGCCGTGGCGGGCTATTTACAACGCCATGGAAGCGTCAGGAAGCGGATGCACAGGAAGCAGGAAAGCAGGAAGAGAGAAGCCCCAGGGCCGCAAGGAGATGGGATTGGACTTGCCAGAGGGAAGATGAAGGAGAGAAAGAGATCGGGGCTGGGAGAGACAGGCAGATGAATGAGAATGGGGGGGAGTTTTGCTGGCGTAGGAGCGGACTGGCGTGTCCTTCTGGGGAGGTCGAGCCCGTCACGGCCCGTACCGCCCTGTGACGGCGGTGGGGACGCTTACCGTACGGTACGGGACTCTAGCCACAGTGCTATGGACTCGCCAACTGGACTGTCGGCCACTGGCCCGGTTAGCGGAGTACGCGGGAAAGCCCCATGACGGACGGTAACGTACGCATCCTCCGTACCGACGACACCCCTGTCAGGACTCAGGACTCGGTCCCCTCTGGTCACGGTATTACCGGCAACGTACAGCGCGTGGGCTTACCGCTCTCCTGCGTGCCCCGGACCCAAACGCTTCAGTTGGCCACGAACGCCGTGTTACCTGCATTGTTACCTGCATCGCAAGAGACATACCGGTTTCCTCTGACATCTAACGTGCAGCAGACAGGAAGCAGCGGTGAGAAGATCCAAGGCCGTCGCGCAGGCACGGCGGGGAGTCCTTATGCATCGACCGTGCGTACGTCTGCAGGCGCTGCAGTGCTCGCACACTGGGGCTAGCTCAGGTCAAGATGGCAATGCAGGTGGTGCCATCATGATGCCCTTCGTCGCTGCCCGTCCAGGTCTCAAGGCACGCGTTGCTCGTCGTTCAAACGGCTGATGGATTCCTAAACAAGCCTCGTAGATCGCTATCCTGGCGGTTTGATCCTCCTCGACGACATACCCCATGGGTGATATCAGTCCGGAATATCTCCGGCAGCAGGACAGAAGAACTCCCGAGATGTGTCAGTGCTCGCCCTTTTCCCAAGGGAGCAGTGCTCCATACGGCTGAAGCCGACGCTCTCTCGTACGAGTCCCCTTACAAGACGATTCGGCGCTTCGGCGCTTCTTCAGTCGTCACAAGAACGGCGCTGCCAACGGTGGAAAAATTGACAGGACGGTGTCGCGTCTTATTCGTCTGACAGGCCATGGGGGATATGCATGAAACAGCGCGAACGAGTAATGGACCCCGTCGATCAGACCTTTTTTCACGCTGCGATCCGGCAACGGTCGCTCGTACGAGCAACAGCGTCCCTTTTTTTTAAGCGATGCGTTCTCCCAGCATGGCTTAGAATGGCGGTTTGGAGGAGCACAGTCAACTACTGCCACGGATGTCAACGGCTATTATCTATCGAGTTTCCTTCATCTATACCCCGCGTCGGCGGCAACCGGCAGATCGACCCATCGATCACGTCGCATCTACAACACCGTTCCTCGTTCCGATTCCTGCAGTGTCCCATCATCTGATGGCCAGCGCATCTCCCTTCCTTCCATCCAGCCCCCTCAATTGTCGAAGACGTGAGTTTTCTGACTCCGAATCCTTTGCATCATGATCGAGGGAAGTCTCGGATCAAAACCCTCGCGCAAATAACCATCTCAGCATGCGCCTATTTTTGAAGCCAATGCGGCATTTGCAGGACGAGCTCGTGCTACGTGCATCGTACAGCGAGATCTTCCCCGTCCTCGTCCTGACAGGCTGACTCCTGCCGCTTCCGCCGTCCAAGTGACTATCACTATCGCAGCTCTCGTTACTACTGGCGATTTGTCGCGTGCTCCACGTCATTGTGCCGCTAATGATCGATTGATCGTCTTCCCCATTATCTTGTTCGATCTTTTTTTTTCTTCGGTGTACGGAAACGGGCTTCCTGTACACCGTGTATTGCTATCTTTCTATCATCTCTCCCGTTCAATCCCTTCGTCATTTGTTGTCCGTCCACTACTGCGTGCACCCCTACCTAACCCATTGATCTGTCTGTGCTCGATGACACTGTAATTGACGGAGAGGAGAGAAAAACTCCTCTTGATTTTTCTTCCAGTATTTTCACGTATTACTCGTGCACATTTTTTTAACCTTCCAAACCTTAAACCCGAGTCATCCCTATGATCATCAGTCTAGCTTACGTCAATCAATCGAAGTGCACAGTGCTCACTCCGTACTGAGCCGAAGATGTCCCTGCCAACTCCACCAGCCTTGGCTGCATTTTATCCCTTTCTGTTATGGGGAACTGGTGTAATTCCGCACATTTCCTTAAAAAATCCTATTATTGTGCCAGCCTAACTGTGGGCTCAAAGTCGCTGGGCAAAGCGGGGTACAATATGGATACCTCCAGCGAGGTTATTTCGTTGACATTTTCCAGAAGAGGGTGTCGCTTCTGCCCAGTTTGGCAGTGCACTGTGCACTTGTGCCTGCGGCTCCGAAAGGCAGACCCACTTTCTATATGGTTTCAAAAGCCTCACTATTAAGTGGGTTGTTTTGATTTGAGTTTGTTTGAGATCTAATGCCAATACACGCACTGACTGCGAAGCACGGGCTTCGATTTCACCTCTGTGTACGGGGCCGGAGTACGGAGTACTTGCCCTATGTATTATTCTCTGTATTGAATATGAAAGTGAAACTGGAAGGAAATGCGGAGTTCCTTCGATGACTCTTTCAGTTACGGGCTACTACCTACCGATTCTTCCACGTACCAGTTAGAGACGGGGAAAACGTGGATAATGATGGAGCTGACAAAACAGGTACTTCTGATTGGTATCATATCACGTCCGGGAGTTTCTGCCAGTAGAAACTTCAAAAATCTAAACGAAAAAAAGGAACAGGGAGTACATGACTAACAAAATAATAAAACAGTATCACGAACAATAACAACAACAAGGGGGGAAAAAGAACAAGCCTGTGTTGCCCTCGGCCCAAACCATCGAAAGATAGTGGTGCCAGAGGGACGAACAACAGGTACATGTACATAAAATGACAAGATAAAACGACACAAAACGCAAACACAAACCAACATAACTCCTCGCTGCTCTCAACTCTATATACGTGTAACAAGACTAACAATGACAGGAAATCGAACAACCTGCGTGCAGCCCTGAGCCCACACCATCCGAAAGTGGCGGACCAGGGGGCAACAACAGGAGAAAAAAGGAAAAGAAAACGAGTGATTTCGTGACAAAAGGAAGAACGACAGTGACAAACGAACGCCCGCAAGTTCCTCTGCGACAATGGAAAGGCAGGGCCATTACTGGCCCGTCCTCCAAAGCTCCAACCACATGTCCATGGCCTCCTTAGCGGCTTCGAGGGCCTCCATGGCTGCCGTCCACTTGGCCCTCGCGTCGTATATCTTTGTCTGCAGTTCCCAGCTGAGAACTGAGTGCCTGGACATGATGGCGGACCCCTTCAGATTGTTGGTATTGTCGAGCGGGAAGGGGAGAGGAACTCGCTGCCCGGGAGCTGCGGCGGGAGCCGGAGCGGAGGCGTATTCGGTGGTGGCAGCTCTCGAGGCGGGGACAGGAGCAGCAGCGACGCCAGAGACGTGCTGCTGCTCCGCGGTTGGCTTTCTCGCCCGCGTCGGCCGCTTCCGTGAAGATTCACCTCCGACACCAGCATCACTCCTCGCAGTCGTCGCAGCGGCTGCAGCAGAGTCGACCGGCGACTCTTTCTCTTGGCTCTCCGCAAGTTTGCGCTTGCGGGTGCTGCCCCGGGTCTGCACCGTGGGAGTTGACGATGCAGCGGGCTGGGACTGGGACTCCGTGGGAGTCCCAGCAGCCTTACTGATGTTGTCTTGCCATCGAAGCCGACGGGCCCTCTTCGTTGGTGGGGGAGCCTGAGCCTCCGCGCCCACAGCCGCTTGCGGTGCAGTGACAGCGCCGTTGTCGTTGTTGTTGTCGTTGGCGTTCTCTTTCTTGTCATCTCTGCCGACCTGTGCCACTGCCCCTTCCTCCTCCGCCCCCCTCTTGCGTTTCTTCGGGGGCGCGACTTCGTCGATGGGTCGACGGTGCACGCACCGTTTCTTCGACTTCTTGCAGTCGGCACAGGCCGGCGTCAACTTCGCTGCGACGCCGCGCTTCCTTTTGTTGTCGCTGTTGTTGCCCGCTTCTTCGGGCACAACCGGTTTGTTCTTCACCTCCACCTGCACCATCACCTCCTCCGCGGGGCCCCTCTCCCCCTCGTTCTTGTCTTCACCAGCAGCAGCGCTCTCGGTCCGAGGCTGCTGCGGTTCTGTGAAGGGCGAAGGTGCTTTCTCAGCCAGCTCATCTTCCGCGGGCCCTTCCTCCTCGTAGTCGTTGTCATTGTCATTGTCGTTGTTGGAGGAGGAAGAGGCGGCCTCCAGGGCCCGCAGTCTCCGCTGGAGTGCGATGCATTCGGGGCACCACTTCGTTTGCTGGCTGAGCCAGCCATTGGTGAGGGGCTTGCCGCAATCCTTGCACTTGGTGTCCTTGGTATCGCCGAGTGCCATTGTTCTTTTGAGAAGAAGTATAAGGGTGTGAGAGCGGATGAGTTCGAATGGCACAAAAAAAATTGACGGACGAGGAAAAACCAAGGATGCTGGACGATCTGGCGCGCTTGTGGCCTGATATAGGGAGGTAGGTAGGTCGGTAGGTAGGTGATGGGAATCCGGAAAGGTTTTGTTGTCTTGTCTTGACGGTGGGCGGAGTTCCCGGATGGAACAAAGGGAGACAATCGGTTTGGAAGGCGGATGGTAAAAAGAAACGATTGTTCCAAAGGGAACAATTGTCCTTGTTTAAAAGAAGTAGGGTATAAAGGGATATGGCAGATAGAGAGAGAAAAAAATAACCAGACAATGGGACCTCAGGGTCTCACAAAGAGTGGTATTGAAGGAGAGAGAGAGAGAGAAAGAGTCGTCAGTCAGGACAGGTCAAGATCCTTGGTTGTTCTATCTTTGGATGTTGACTTTTGGTCGCGGTGGCCGTCAGAAGTCCGCCGAAGGTCGATGGTGTCCAAGATAGAGAGCTGATGTCCGGAAGGAACAGTCTCAACTGCGCGTGTCTGGTATGGAGAAGATAAAGTGTGAGGCAGGAGGTGGGTAGAAGAAGCCAGACAGTGGGAGTCTCGAGGGGTCCGCTGGAGTTCGAAAGTGTCCGGGATGAACGAAAGAGGGTATCAGGTCTCACGAAATACACAGCCGTCTCAAAAGAAGAGAGTATGGTAGTGGAGCGGAGCAATAGAAAGAAGACCAAGACGAGCCAGGTGCGATCTCTCAAGACAGGAGGAAGTTGCTGGTGAGATGCGTCCGTCAGAGAGTTCAAAGATGGAGACAGGAGAAGGGGAAAAAGGTGGAAAGGGAATATGAAGAAGAAAAGATATCGAAGTCTCACGACAGGCACACAGTCGTCTCAAGAGAAAAGTCTGATAATGGAGAGGAGAAAGGACGAAGAAGAGTCAGACAGACCTAGCAGGATGGCTCCAACCTTGGAAGTGTGTTTCTATCTCTCAAAGCAAGAAAGAAGCTGCTAGATGCCGAGGCGCGTCCGTCAGAGAGTAGTTCCAAGAAGGAAGATGGAGATACCAAGGCCTCGTAAGAGGTGGTCGTCTTGATCAAAAGAAGAGTATGATAATGAAGAGAAGAGATAGGAAGAGGAGAAGAGACAGATGTGTTCTCTCAAGACAGAAAGAAGCTACTGCTGAGACGTGTCCGTTGTTGTTACGTTCTGGAAGGCCAAAGTCGGGGAAGGAGGATCTCAAAAGTCGAGAGAAGTATCAAGAAAAAAGATCAGAAAGAGCCAGGTGCGTTCTTTCAAGGCAGGAAGAAGTTGCTACTTTATGCGAGACAGACACGTCCGTCAGGGATCCCAAAGAGGAAGAAGATACCAAGATCGAGCTCGCAGGAGGCACAGTCGTCTCAATCAAAAGAAGAAGTATGGTAGTGGAGGGAAGTATCACGAAGAGGACCAGGAAAACCCAGATGTGTCCTCTCAAGACAGGCAGGCGGAAGCTGCTAGGCGAGACGTGTCTGCTTGTGCTGCTGCTGCTGCTGTTGTTATTGTTGTTGTGGGAATCCAAAATCCAGGAGGATCTCAAAAGGAGAGAAGTAACGAGAGACAAGATCAAGAAGAACCAGATGTGCTTGATTCTCTCACTCAAGGCAAAGCAGGAGGAAGAAGCTGCTACCTTTGGCCAAACACGTCCGTCAGTGAGTTCCCAAGGAAAAAGATATCAAGATCAAGCCTGTGAGAGCGACAGTCGTCTCAATCAAAGAAAGAGTATGCTCCTGGAGAGAAAGTATAAAGAGGGTCAAGAAGAGCCAAGTGTGTTCTTTCAAGACAGGCAGAAGTTCCTAGGCGAGACGCGTCTGCTGTTGTTGTGGGAGTCCAAAATGGAGGAGATCGAGGTCTCAACACAGGCACAGTTTTCCCAAAAGGAGAGTGTCTGATAGTCGAAAGAAGTAGTAAGAGGAGGCGCAAGAAGAGCTGTATGTTTCTCTCAAGGCAGGCAGAGGCTGCTGAGACACGTGCACTGCTGTTGTGGGAGTCGAAAAATGGAGAAGGCCAGGAGCTCAATCACAGGCACAGTCCTCTCAAAAGGAGAGGGTATGAGAATGAAGAGAAGTATCAAGAAGAGTAAGGTCAGGCAGTCGTTGCAGCGAAGCTGGAAGCTCGAAGCGTGCCGTCAATAAGGAAGGAAGGTAGATAGTTGAGAGAGAAGGTGAAAGTGCTCAGGAGGAAGAAACTGGTGGAGGATCTAATATTTATGTCTGGGGGCTGTGGACGACGACGAACACAGCAACGGGGAGTGCTCCCACGATGGGACACTTGCTCAAACAAACCAAACGCAATCTTTTGTCTGCTGGCACTGTGTCGCTACAGTGAATTCTGGAGAACGCTTTGGGTATCTGGTGCTCTTTCTACAGATTGTGCACGGATTTCTGAATCCCTGCTACCGATGGAAGAAGTTGGGCTGATGTTCGATGCTCTATTCAATTGATATATGCGCTTCCAAGCTGTGCAGGGGTTTCTCTACCAGATAGAAGAAATTGGGCTGGCTCTTGATGGCCCTACTTGGTTTATATACACGTAGAAGTGACGAAAAAAGATCTGTCAGAAGAAGACTGATTATATTATGTGGGGCTTCTATCACACAGATGCAGGATATGCCCTCTGAGAGCCCTCTCGCGAGCTAAAGTATCAGTATAAGTTAAAAACCCTCCTAGGATCAACAATATCTACCACGATTCATGGCCATATTTCAATCTCCTGCCACCGCCCACGCTGTCCGTCCTCCTTGACGACAGTCCCCTTATCACCAACTTCATCAGCATCGACGAACACCCACTTCCACCGCTTTGGGTTTCCGTACTGAGAGAGATCCAGCCGTTCGACTTCCTCAGGACGGATGACGACAACGCGGAAGTGCTTCCTCGCAACAGGGTCATGCAGGTCATATACATCCTCGCCCATATGGAGGGTTTGGTCCGATTGTACCTCGGACTTGGGACGGCCAGGGGGCGGGTATTTGAAGGAGCCTTGTTGGAGGTTAGCACGGTGTTCCAGCTACATATAAACAGAAGATAAAAAGGAAGAAGAAAGCAAGACAGACCTCTCATCACAGGCGTATGATTCGCAAAATACATCGTAATCTCCCTCTCCCAGCTCCACTCGCCCCCGACCGCTGTACCACCCGCATCCCGCATCCTCATGCCCTTCTTCACCTCCTCCCTCGCCTCCCTTTCCTCCTTCTCTTCCGGGGAACCCCCAATAACAAACGCCTTCCCCTTGATGCGCCACTGGGTCATGACCTCCTTGATCCAGAAGACGGCCTCAACGGCGCCTCCCGAGCTAGCGACGTTTTCGACCTTCTCCATCCGCACGTCCGTGGTGATCGTGGGCATGTCGCTCTCGAACACGGGCGGATTCGTCGGCGCGTCCTTGTCATGTTCCTTCTCCTGCTGCTTCAGCTCCTTTTCTGCCTCCTGATGCAGCTGGAGCTCCCCGAAGAAGCCGCGGAAGCCGCAGTACCGGGCGCGGGGCACGCATCGGCCTTGCTCATTGCGCGCGACGGTTGAGAAGACAAATTCCGGGGAGGGCATTTTGCATATGTGGGATTGGAAGGCTGGACGCCAGGGGGCGCATGCTGCGGGCCCGGAAGCTGCTGCCATGGTGATAGAGGAGGAGAGGTAATGTAGATGATGCTTTAGACGCTGCTGGGAGACACGAGGCGTGGAGGCCAGAGTACGCAGCAAGAACGGGGGAAGCAAAGCACAGGTAATCAAGCAGCTCAATGATACGGGTTTTTGTATATTTTATTTCAGGTATATGCGTGGACTTGACGAGGAGGCAGCTTTAGATGCAGTTCAATCAAATCAATTGTGTGGGGTGGATCTAGTGCAGATAGACGTCTTTTTTGCCAGCGACGACGAAACTGCAAGTCAACCAATGCATCGGCTGCATGTGTAGGTAGGATTAAGAATTGGAATCACAGAATTCTTTTTTTTTGTGGAAAAGCCTACAGAGCCGTCAACTCGTGCGAAGGATGATGTTTAGATGGTTGTGATGATCGACGGGCGTGTGTGATTCGCAACTGACGTCGATGTGTGGGGACACGTGCTTATCTTATCACACTGCATGTCAAGAGTCGTTCATCTCGCTCGAGCACAGATATCGCAGACCTATATGAATAATCTTCTCAGCTGTCAACGGACTAATATCTTAAATTTAAAGTCAGTGGTATCACTCTAGGCCTTACGACTTGCTATACTGTAGGTATCAACGGAGAGAGTTCGCACGATTGTTTATCGGAGTTCTGATCTTCCACAATAATATAATGAGAATCGAGTCACTTCTACATCTCCAATACTATTGCTGAACGAGCTTTTCTCTCGTGGCCTTTGCACCCTCCTCATCATGGGTTGACACCTCTTTCTCAACCCAGATGTCATCTTCACCTAGTCGGGTAACAGTCACACAGGTCCAGATTGGCTGATGGTTCGGCATGTGATTCTTAGAGTTGCGCACCATAGCGTTCAGTGCCTAGTTTAGCGTCACGTCCTGCTGTCGATATTTATGAAGGATCCTTCGCGGCAGTTGTAGCCTCCTCCTTGTTAAATAATGGTCGGCCAAATGTGCTCCACCTGAATCGTCGCAATCTGGCAGAAAGGCTTGATGGATTATCCCCTTGACTGAGCCTCCGTAGCGAACGCTCTGCATTACATAGCCTTCTTTGCACCGCTCTGGGGCAGAGTTTTCACGTTTGACGAAAAGAGATAGAAATGCAAGGGACCTTGCCCTCTTCCGTCCGTATTGATGCATCTCTGTTGTCAAGAAGGAATTTCGTAATACGGATTGACGAGCCCGTCGAAGCAACACGCAGTGGTTTGAATGAGCTTTGAATGAGCTGTATGGCCTGTTTGCATATCTTGGTGTCTGTGTCGAAGATCAAAGATTCACCGCCGAAAAAAACAAATTCAACAATGTCCTACAACGTATATGCACCTAAGTGACAGTCGGCGTCCTCTACCGCTGCACCGTGACACAGCTGACTACATTCTCAGCTTGACTAACAGAGATCCGGGGGCTGCGGATGGTGCCCTTGGCATGATACAGAAGATTAGTCCTGGCATTTATTTCTGTGGCAGCTCATTGATTGATTACGGAATGTGATGCAGGTTTACTGATCAGGAATTGAACATGTGATGGTTTAGGCGGTTGGAGGTCGCGCCTTCGGACTAGGGGTCATCCATCCCACTATCTAAGTTCTAAGTTTGAAATCAGAACAGAAGAGGAAAGAGTAAGAGCCTACTTCTACCCAATCCGTCGTATGAAGGCAGTATAACCCCCCCCTTTCTTTTTCCCCTCACTCTTCTTCTCATTCTTCCGAGTTCTGTTCTACACGCTTTACTCCTGGCTCGGATCAGTAATCTCATGCGGCTGCGCATTAGCAGTCTTTGCTTCCAGTCCATCCGCATGAAGCTCATTCTATGGACTGAGACTGTGCTAGTCGGCTGCGACAGTTTATGTAGTTGAAGTTCAATTAACAAGGCCCCTAAATCTTACCTAGAATTTACTTAAAACTGGCATGAAAACATAGTGGTGTTCGGAGAAAAAAAAAGATCATATTGTTGCAACACTTGGTGATGAAAATGAATCATTCCTATATCTTGCCCAGACGGGGGTCCAACGGTCTTTAGCTGAGGCAGTGTTAAAGAAGTTCTCGTTGAGAAAGCTTTCTTCCACAACATGGGTTGGTACTGGATGCTGTTAATCCGGCCTATGGAAGCTACCCCTATCAAGATGAATTTTATCGTGCGTTACATGCAGTTCTCAGATTCTCGACAAAAGTTTCCAGTGAATGGTCAGGAGATGGGAATGGTAGAATCGACTTCAGGCTTGTAGACCTTGGATGATGTTGAAGAAGATGAGATCGTACAAACATTCCGGTCTATTTGCAGCGAGTCAGCCCGAACAATATGCATTGTGGCAGAGAAGTATCGCCAGACACTCTCGGTAGCTTCCGTCTAAGTCCGATTTTAGCAACTCATTGCACTTCTTTCGGCGGCGTTGGCTTTTCCTCGAAGAAGAAGAAGAAGAAGAGGAAGATGACAATGACAATGACAACCTTAAAAAAAGATGGGGAGGAATCAAGCAGAAAGAAGCTACACCTACTGACTTTCTCTGTCAAAAGAACACATTGTTCTATTTTCATATTTCCTCCCTAATGCATTGTTATTCTTAAGGGGATGATAGATGCGAACAAACTCCACAAACACCAAAGACATGCCGGTGAAGAAGATAATAGTAAAAAAAAAAGGGTCTTTTTGTATCAGTCAATCACACTTTTGCAAAACCTTACTTGTTTGTCCCCCTTGAAATATCGAAGGCATCCCGTTGCGTTGCGTAGTAATGATTAAGTTTGTTTGTCCTCATGAGATAAGAACCGACCGTGATGATATCCCAAGCAAAAAAAAAGAAAATAACAAAGAAATGTAGAAAGTTGAAGAAAATTTACATCCGCATCTTATTCTCCTCGTCGCTTTCGTCCTCAGCACCCAACGCACCACCCGGTATCCGGCCCTCGTTCAACTCCTTCTCGAGTCTCGTGATCTCCTGCAGAGATTTTGCCTCGCGGATCATCTTCTCGACCCGCTTCCGCTCCTTCTCAGTGAGTTTGACCCGGATCGGTTTCTCGCCGGGGGCGCGACCTTCGCCCGGCGCACCGGGCCCGGTCGACGGGACGTCGAACGTGCGGGATCGGATGCCCATGATCTTGGATGCGAGCGTGGACGGCTGCTCGTATGTGCCGAAGAGCTCTTTGGCCTTGGCGCGCTCCGCGTCCTTGACCTTTTGGTAGTCGAGGAAGCGGACGCTGGGGATCCGCCAGACGACCCAGTAGCGGTAGTGCTGTTGATGGCATTAGATTGTAGCTCTTTTGAAAGACGCATAGCTCCAAAATCGAAGGAAAAAAAAAGCGTAGAACTAGCACAGGAGATATCTGCAACTAACCTCCTTCCTCGTCACCGGATTATCCAACAACACCAGATGCGTCAGCTTCGGCAGCTTCCCCAGCGGATCCAGGTCCGCCAACTCTGCCATGTTATTCGACGTCAAGACGAGGCACGTCAGATTCGGTATCGACGATGCCAGGTTCGGATGGATGTGGCTGACCCTGTTGCGCGCGAGCATCAGGGTGCGAAGGCGCGGGAAGAGGGGAAAATTCGAGAGGGAGGAGATGTCGTTGTCCGTGAAGTCGATCGCATCTTGGTCCTATATAAAACTTTAGCTTAACGCCCTCCTCCTCCCAACAAACAAAGGAATGGATGGAACAAAAATCTTCCTGTGCTATCTGCGGGGAAACATACCTTCGCAACACCCAAGTTCTCGATAGCGGGTATCTTGTGCCCTATACGTTCCCAACACGCAAAATGGTATCAATCATGCTCTTCTTCTCAAAAAGTGTAGTATCTGTTCTTTTCAGGTTTGAATATGTGTGAGACCCACCTCGTAGATCCAGCTCGCGATCCTTGAGCGGGTTGATGTAGGAGAGGGAGTTTTGGATGAGCTCGACGGTCAATCGCATGGTTGCTGGCGCGTGGCGAAAAAAAAAAAACTAAAACAAACTCTCTACCGTGGTATCATGGATAAGAAGAAAGAAAAGAAGCGATCACGCAGCACATGCAAAGACCTTGAATTGGAGACGCGGAATGAGGATATGACGAAAGTTGGAGAGCCGCTCTCGATGGCAAAGCTCGATCTGGTGAAGCTCCAAGGCTGCACCGCGGTCACGTGCTTCGTCGTCTTCCTATCAACATAGTACAGCAGTTGGCGGGAAGATGTCTGAGATCGGGTCTTACAGATACGATAATTTTATTCAGGATATTTGGAGATCTAGAACTTTGTGCTGAGACTTTGGCAGACCGACTGATGTAATCTGTGCCCGTTATTTCATGACTCTTTGGACGAACTCGCGTTCAATATTCTACCTAGATGCATCAAGCATTGCGGCGAGAATACAGGTAATAATCAAAACGAACAAAAATCTATGATTTCATTGAAGTGAAGACAAATAAAAGATCTATTTTTACAAACGGTTATGGAAAGATTGTCAACGAAGAGAACCGGTCTTGCGCGTCTGTCCCTCCAGACGTTCTCGCAAGGAACACATCAAGCAAACCCATCGCTAGACTCCTACACAATGCCGTGGTTGCGAACGCGTCACTTGTAAAAAAAGGAAGAAGAATCTGTGAACCGACCGTATCTTAGAAGCGTTCCCATAACACCAACTCGAAGACTCCAGCAATGAATGTAATATATCTTTAAGCATACACACATAGAAGGGACACCGAGCCTCGTCAATTAGCCAGTAAATCAATTAAGTCAATCAGTCGTCAGCTAAGGGTGTCATAATAGGTGACACGTGGTTCGGTCTCGCCGGGCTAGTCGCTCTTGATCGTCGCCCGTTTGTTGTCGGACCTAGAGCGATTGGTGATAGGTGATCTCTGCTTTCTGTCCTGACAACCAGACCCGTCCTATCCATATTGCCATTTGAGGGCAGGTTGTTAATCCCCAGACCCGCATTTCCCGAGGAGCCATTGTCGAACCCGAACATCAGGGTTGGAGTGCTTCCCCATTCTGATGTTCGCTTCAGTCCTCGACCACTCGGAGAACCGGAGTCGGAGTGACGCTCGCTTTCATGTTCGCTGTCCGACGCAACATTCCCGAGCTCGAAATCACGGGTGCCGTCCTCGAGGACACGTTCGTAGGACGGTGGGTTGCGCCTGGTGAACGGTAGCTTTCCACCAAGGAATCCGCTCTTTTTATTATGATGATGATGATGATGCTGGGACGATCCGCGGCGGTGGAAGAGCGTGCCAAGCTTCCGGTAGATGCGCTGACGACGAGTCCGACCGCACAGGAAGTAGAGTGTAATTATAATTATAAAAATGAAGAGTAAAATCCCAGGGATCCTACGTGGAGAATCCCCAGCGAACAGTGCGTCATGCCAATGCTCACCGTGTACTTCTTCTTTGGCTTCGTCCGGTCTTGCAAGGCGATCGACACTGGGGTACTGGAAGTCCCCAGGGACGCCCGGCATGTTGCTCCCAAACCCAACTGGAAGGGCCTCTCCGTCAGCCGGAGGCACTTGAGAAGAGGCATATAGCACGACCTTCCCCAAAGTCCAGCTCACTTCCGTACCGTGAATCTTATTCGCTGGCTGAAATGGGCCGATGAATCCTTTATTCTTGCCATGTGAAAGGACTTCCTTGGTACCATTGTGGCCCGAACCCTTTGTGTCTTCAAGACCCACACGTGGAATTCCAATACCATCGTGCAACATATTAATGATCCAAGAGGCCTTGAAGCAGAGTTCATAGGCGGATTTATGATCATCGACTTTCCCCAATTGGTGATCTGAAATGCTCTTCTCAATGGAGCCCCAGTCCTGAGAACAGAATTCTTTGACCCTCTCCTGATACGTATTAAAATCGTAGGCTTTATCCTTGTAGTCTATTTCGAAGATCCCGTGCGTCGTATGCCAGAACTCACTGATGCCGATGAAATGATTCACATCGAAATCAATGGCTGGAACGTGCACTCCATGCAGCAGACAGGGTTGGTCGGGACAAGGAGCATCTTTGTCCAGTAACGCATATGTTTGCCGAAGACACTCGTCGAACTTGCCGGTCCCAAGAAGACACGTCTTTGGTTCTGTGGTAGAAGAGACGATCTCCCCATCCATGGTTGTCCGCAGCTGGTTCGGGAGACATGGATCCGGCAGTTCTTTGATGCCCTCTGCTCCGCTGGCTGCCTGAAGAGCCTTGATATAACGATTCCGAGCCTCGTGAACACCAAATTCCAGCCATGACGTGACGAACACCTTATACTCCCGAGAAGAGCCATCCACGTTCCGTAACCTCAATAGTTTCAAGTCATTCGCATGCTTCTCGGCCTCTGTAGCATTGGGAGCAAATGCAATCTGTGCCGACGCTCCACCCATATCTAGAAAACCGTACGTATGGTGGTCCTTGCCGTGGTTGTGTTCACCCGGAGAATCGAAGCTGCCCAGCAGATAGTTGGTAGCAATCCACCCGTAGAGTCCTTCCGTCTCGCCCGGTATCACTTGGACATGGAGATCGCAGTCGGGAAGCAAGAAATCCGAATTTGAACGAATGTAGGAGCAAATCCTTTCCAGGAGGAGCTGCTGCTCAACATTTTTAAGCAGTCGCATGCCTGCAGTCGCGAGAAGGAAGATCGGGGTCTCCTTGACGGCATCGTCGGGTACGATCTTGAGTGCATGCTGCAGGAGACCGTCAAGATGATCTGGCCCGATCTGCTCCGGCTTGCTTGCAAACGAGGAGACGCCTATCCAACAGACTTGTTAACGAACTGCGCTATGGAACAGACAGTCCCAAGTCGAGGTCCGCTCACCAGGGTGTATCTTCTTCGTCCAGTCCTCCTTGGTTTTTACCTTGGGTAGCGACTTCAATCGCCCCGAGTCGTCATCTTGGCGGGCCCGGGCGTTATCTAACCATCTATAGACATGTACTCGAGTCCCCTGATTCCTCGCAATCAGTATCCCGAGCGCCGGGAGAACGAATGTGTCTCACGAGGGGACTTACGGACGAGCCCGCGTCCAGGATCACTCCGTATCGCCCTGTGGTCGAGGACTGTTAGCTGTCGAACGCAAGTCGTGAAGAGAGCGACGGAAGGAATGCGACGGCGTACATTTACCCATTTGGATCGAGGATACCGTTATCTCAACAGCATGGCCTGTGAATGCGGTGGCGGTGAGATCAGCGAATGGAAGGGAGAGCGTTGCGACAGCTCGACGCCAGCCCCGAGAGATCCGCGCACGCTCTGTGGGATTAGAACCGACGGTTCGAGAAAACCTGGGCGGTGCAAACGAGTGGCAGGAAGGGGAAGAATAGTCGCACACAGAGAAGAGAAGAACCAGAGGGGACACAATTACAAGAATAGGAATAAGGCTCACGATGCAACGGGGACGCGACAGCTGGGACGAAAAGGTTACAGCGGGCGACGATCGCCAACGCCGTTGCAGGGCTTGGCGGGACGCAAGCGGGTCGAGTCGTCGAAAACGCGCGGCCAGTGCTGGGAGAGACTGCGGCGCACGTGGAGATGGTCTGGGAGAAGGATTCTTATCAACAGGATGATCCTGCGCAGGTATGGAGCAAAGCCGTCCCGTATCCAGCGTGCTGATATACTCCCAACTGATAGGCAGACGTCACCGGAAGCTTCGCATATACCCTAATCTGGAGCTTGTCGGCCCTAAACCCCGCCAAGGGACAACCCTTTTCAGCGGTGGTGATACGGGTTCGTGCATGTCTCAGGCAGATATGCCAGCCTCTTTGTTGGCGTCCTCCAGTCATATCGGCTCTTGAAATGCTGGTTACTGGTTCCTTTGACGGACTCGCGGGGTTCTCCCACATTCCTCGCACATATAGCATGTGTGATCTACGACGCGATCGATTTTGAAACCCCTGCTCCATGACATCCCGTTCGTCCCAAGATACACTGATAAGCAGCAAACGAAACAAAAATAATCTCTATTACTATCCTGAAAACTGAAGAAGAGATAGGTCTACTAAATCGAGTCGGAGAGCAAGCGTGTCGCTCGCTATTTTTTGCCGCCCTGCTCAGCCTTGGAAGCCGAAACTTCCTCGTTCGGAGGCGTAGGCAGCTCAACCTTGGTCGGGTGAGCCGCGACGCCGGGGATACTCTCGAACATGGTCCAGTCGCCAATCTGCTCGTCGAAGAACTGAGCCCTGTCAAGACCGATCATCTCGGCATCTTCGTCGACGCGCAGGTTCATGCCCGGGATGAACTTGAGGATGTACAGCAAAATGCACGAAACGACGAACGAGTAGCTGGAAATGGCGCAGATCTCCGCCAGCTGCTTTCCAACTTGGACCCCATTGCCGTCGATGCCGCCGGGGGCCAAAGTCGCTCCGTCGAGAGCAGAGATCGACGAGGTAGCAAAGATGCCGGTCAGGAAGGACCCAACCATACCGCCACAGCCATGGAGCTTGAAGACGTCCATGCCCTCATCGATGTGAAGCCAGTCGTTGATGTTCTGGAGCAGCGAACACACAATGCCCGTGATGAATCCAATACAGGCGGCCAGCCAGACGGACACGTAACCCGCAGCAGGGGTGATTCCAACCAGGCCTGCGATGGCACCCTCGCAGGCACCAACGACGGAGAACTTTCCCCTGTGCTTGATGTAGTCCACGAGGACCCATCCCAGGACACCGGTGGCCGCCGCGGTGTTGGTGTTGAAGGCAGCCAGCATGGCACGAACGGAAGCGTTGAGAGTCGATCCACCCTGTCACTGTTAGAACAGGACATGTCGCAGGAACGAAGTTGATAAACATACGTTGAACCCAAACCATCCGAACCAGATCAAGACAGTTCCGAGGTAGACCAGGGTTGTGTTGTGAGGCTTGCCGTGAGAAACCTCCCCGTGATGCTTGCGCTTTCCAAGGACAAGTGCATAGGCGAGAGCGGCCCAACCGGAGGCAATATGGACAGGACCTCCTCCTGCAAAGTCAAGGGATGGCAGGTTGTATAGCCAGCCGTTGGCGTTCCACGTCCAGCACGCAATGGGACAATAGACAATTGTCGCCCAGCAGAAGCTGAAGATCAGGGACGGGATAATGTTTCCTCGTTCGAAAGCGCCACCAACAACGATCATCACCTGGAAGAATCAGCATTATTCTGACCATGGAAACCGTAAGCTGCCTGAACTCACTGTGCAGGCGCAGAACAGAAGCTGGTAAAGGCAGAAGACGATCTCAGGGAGGACGGGAGAACCGCCCGAGGGAGCCGCTAAGACGTTCATCATACCGAAGTTCTTCAGGTTTCCGATGAATGGGCCGGCATCACGAGCATAAGCGAGGGAATAGCCCCAGAACATCCATTGGAACGTCGTTCTGTCCATTTCTTCAGCAGCTGTATCGAGCAAGCTGTCACGTATCAAAGGTAGGTAATATACTTACACCGCAACGACCATTAACGACTGGAACAGCAGCGCAAGGGCGGACTTTCTCCGCGCAAGACCGCTGTAGAGCAGACCGATTCCGGGAATGATGAGCCAGACGATGAAGCCACAGAAGGCGATGTATATGTAGTTATACTCCCACCCGACATATTGGGCGTTGACGTCGATCCCCTTCGGGTCACCGCCATCCGGCATCGTCTCGTTGAACACAGGCTGTTGGAGAGGTATAGGTCAGCCAGACCGTCTATCCAGTCATCCCATGGATTCACATACAAGTTCAGCCATGACGAGGAACACTGCTGGCCAGGCCTGTCAAGCCTGCCAATCGAACTTGCTAGACCAGACAAATCTGAGACGAGAGGTGAGAGCGCCTTATGACGGCGGGCTCTTTAGATGCTTGCGCGATAAGAGATCAATGTAGTGGTCCGTCTGTTAGAGTCCTCAAAGGAACCCGAGCGAGGGCTGGACTCATATCTTATTTATTATCCCTCTGACCCCCAACGTCAAGAAAACGAGTTTCACCGGTCTCATCTTGGCAAATTTCGAAGCTCTAGATGCTTCCTCCCATGATATGGAGTAGTAGAGCTCCATTCGCAGCGGGTCCTCCACTCCACCGGTCTGGCCATTGCTCCTTCTGGACCGCAAACGCGAGCCGCCCTTATCTCTGACGGTAGATACACGCCGTACATCAGACAAAGCATACGTCTTCGCTAAGAAAAGCCAAGAAGCCCAGCAGCGAACCCTATAGACGAAATCCATTCATGATCTGAAAGAGAATGACCGGCGGGGTCTTGGCCCTGATCCCAGCTCATAACTATGATAGCTGTCGGTGTAAGATTAAACCTCTCTTATCAATTTCAATCCTGCAACAGCTGCGCCGTGGTAGAGATAAGAACTGTGACACGAGATGCTCAGAATTTAGATAGGGTATGTACGGTAGGTGCCAACGGATACTGTGACCGCATACAGTTTAGCTGGTGTCGTCGTGCAGGAGGTCCAAGTGTCTGCCATGAGGAAGCTGAAAGCGTGGAGGAGGGGAATGGTTGCGTGATGGTGATTGGTGGTAGATAACGACGCTTCCTTGGCGTTGGTGTTGTTGACCTCCAGGGCTACCAACTTCGTTGCTACCTATGGAGTCGTAGATTGGTGCTTTAATTTTTCCTTAGGTAGGTATGGAGATATCTAATTCTATCCGATGGATAGATAATCTAGAGGCTACTGCGTAGAGACGCTACGAACCTAATTATAGACCCTGCTGACCTTCTGCATCAAGTACATACCTAGCACCCCTTGACATAGATTAGCATGATATGGCCCCTGGAGTAAACTAACTAGATCGTGAATCGATTATCAATAGATCAACAGAGAAAATCTCAACAATCAATCTCCGATGCCGGCATGATCTCTCCATATACCCGGAATCGATTAAGAGTTCTTCTTCATCACACCAATCGAAGAGTTATATACTTACTCCAGAGAAGGTAATGTAATACTGTTAACAGGGCCAAGGAGCTAATCTAAGCCCTTCGTCACAACCACGATCTGAGCTCGATCAGACTTACCTTACCAGGTTCTTCCGTCCGCTATGTAGCCAGGCTGAACCTGTAGACTGGTACAGTACTAATTGTATGCCATTGATATATATATATATATATATATACCTACCTAACTCAGTTGGTAGCACACGATAGAATTATCATGCAAAGGAGATTTATATATATGCATTGCCTCTTCTCTCTTCTTATACCTATACATCGTCATATGTACTATCCTAAAACCAGTCAATCATCAACAAGAGCCGGAAAAAAACCAAGAAATATAATATGTACTGTATATGATATATGAAACAATCCAATCCAAGCATTTCCCAAGCTTTCCCTTTCCCCTTTTTCCAGTCCTAAAGCATAAACGGGTATAATAACAGGTATCATATAGGACAATGAGAAATAGAAATATATGGGAGGTGGGGATATTTGTATCACGTAGATATGTCCAGAGGCTTTTTTTTTCTTATTGGCGCTCCGCAGCCTGGACTGCTTCCAGCTAGATGCATGCATGCATGCGACGCTGTGCAGCTGCGGTCCACAAGCCTAGTAGCAACCTTAGATCTTCGACTTTGTCTCGATCGCCTTTCTCCGCTTCGTGCGGGACGAGACATCCACGTCAGCCGAATCGGAGCTTGCAGCGCTTCGGAACAGTTCGCGGCCGACGGTGTCGGACATGGTGAGCACGCGCGATGACACGGTGGCTCCGTCGCGGCGGTTTTTCCTTTTTATGCTTATATTAGTGGGTGGATCTTTTGCATTTGTAGGGTAGACGTGAGGGTTGAAGATAGAAGCCCGACGCGGGGACTGTTGCAAGCATAATATTAGAGAGACTAGACTTACCCCTCACGCCTCGATTGCGCTATCAGCTCTGTAAAGTCCCAGAGACGCCCGCGGTCCAGCAGTTTACCCGTTTTTGGATCACGTTCAGGAGTCCAGTCGGGTGCCAACCTCATTGTGGTAGGCCCGGGCAGTTCCTTGTTCTTCGCGACGAGGATTATGCCTTCCTCCTCGAATCGTTGATACGAGTTCTTCAGGGTTTCCTTGTTGACAGCTTCGAAGTAGGACAGGTCCCCTTGGTGGTATAGAGTTTTACCGAGCTGGAGGAAATAATAGTCAGTATCATTGACAATACAGCATTTGCAAAGTGAACAGGGCCGTACAAGTTGAGCACTATCCTGCGCCTTCTTCATATCAATCCAAACATCCTTGGGTCCATCCAGAGGCGGGGTGAGTCCCATCAACGACACGGCGCCCAGCCAGCTAGCTTCAATGAATGGCCAGATCAGGAAGCAGTAGAAATCGAAGTTTTCCCTTCCACACTGACGTTCAGCATCACTAAGCTCGATGAAGGTCGGGGCATTTGAAGAATCTCTCGTGACCTTGATCACATTATCCTTTTCAAGTCCGCGAAGGGTCTTCTCCAGGTTTGTCGTCAACCCATCTGGAGGGAAGATAAACTCGCCACGGAAGAGCTAGAAAATATCAGCGATATGCAACTTTGGAGGGAGAATGATGATGACATACCTGCGAGAGGAACGTGACCTGTCTCAGAAGCGCATCATTTGTTATACGCTGGTTTGCCGGCCCGCCGCCCTGCTTGACTTTCGTATACATAGCTGCAGAAACCAGTGCTTCCGTGATGAAGAGGTGGATCGTCATGTTGCGGTAGAAAGAGAGCTGGAATCGGTCCACTGCATAATAAGTCGGCTCCGCCAAACCACTTATCTCGCCCACAAGTTTTGGACCCAGAACCTCAAGTGCACGATCAACCACTTGCGCAGTCGGTGCCCGGTAAAAGTGAGCCACCCTTCCACCTTTCGCGCGGACGCGTTCGCAGAGCCAGTCGACACGACGGACCAGCTCAGCTTTACCGACTCCGCGACCACGAAGCGTCAGGAGAACAGTCCCAACAAGGGCCGTGGGCATCATAACAGATACGTTGTTAATGTCGGAGAGAACTCTATATCCTAGAGTCCTCAAAATCTGTCCTTTCTGAGCCGGGGTAAAGGTCTGTGACAGGCTTGCGTTAGGGAAGTTAGTCAGTCGCGCTGTTTGTTGAGCAATAAATTCCTTTAGACTCCATGGCTCGTGGAATCGAACGTCCACACGGCCAAGTTTTAATGAGAGCACAGAGGACGACGAGAGGAAGTCTGCCAAGTTTTCCTTGCGCTTGGGTTGACCTAGAAGCTCGCTGATGTAGGACCTGGAAGCAACGTTAGTGACATGGGAGTAAGATCTGTAAGACAGTGACGGTGGTCGTACTCTGTCTCAATGACTTTATCGTACTGTGTCGAAACAGGACAGATTATGGCGTCCTCAACGCGGCCTGAAAGAACGCTGTCCAGAATAAAACTGAGGATCCCGAATTTTGGAGACAGGAGCTTTCCAGTCCGCGAGCGGCCTCCTTCAATAAAGCACTCGAAATTGAACCCTTCCTGCAAAATGGTGTCGATATAAGCCTGTACGACGGTATGGTACAATGGATCATTTCCGAAGCTACGTCGGATCCACATGGCACCTGCTTGCTGTTAGTGCGGTAGGGCAAAGTAATGTGTACTCCAGCATACCTGCATGCTGCAAGAAGCTCCCTACTAAAGGAAAGTTGAGATTATCTCCCGCGACGACGATGGGTAGGCCGATTCCGAGACGGTAGCATATTAACTGCAAGGAAACATAATCCACGTGGGACTTGTGACAAGGTAGGAATACAATCGACTGCCTCTTCTTGGCCGCCTCCTCAGCGACGGACCTTAGGCGCAGAACCTCCTCACTAGACACATGGATGCCTACGTACATGAGTTAGATTCCAGAATACCACTGCTATTAGAGGCATATAGTATAGACAAAAACAACTGACCTTGATGGTATGCACGGGTGAGTAGCTGCGTACACATGTAGTATGCTCCCCTGATAAACCTTTTACTCTCCATTTTGCAAATCATATTATCCATCATCGTATCGACGACCTCAAGCAGATTACCCTCGATCTCTTTTCTGCGCTTAGTTTTCGCCTCTTCCAACGTTCCTGCCTTTGTACTCAATAGTCCTTCTTTCTCTTCCACCTTCAGTCGCGCCTCCGCCAGCTCCTTGGTCTTGTTCTGCAGCATCGGACTGGACAGAATCAGTGACTTCATCCTGTCTGAGTAGCCGGAATAGAAAACGGGCTGGCCGATCACATCATCATAGGCACGCCATCCCGTCCCCGACACGAACAGGCTAACCTCACGCAGGAAATCGAAGGGATTCTCTCGAAACCGCGCCATATGACGGACGAGGTTTCGTTCCGTAATACCGTCATCGCCAGAGTCGGGTCCTCCGGTGAAACCGGAGGGATGAATCGTGACTTGGTCTCCTACAATCTCCAAGTCCGGGGCGGAATGGGCAGCATCGACAGCCGCCTTGTCGGAAGGCATCTTGTGTTGAGATTCGGATGAGGGGAAGCCCCAGCGCGCGGTGCGGAGTTCAGAAGGGTCAGCTCACTGCGAATACTGCAGGGTCAGAGTGTGCCATTGATCTCAGAGAAGGATACAGAGGAAGATCAAGCCTTCCGCCCTTCATCCAGGTGACGAGAGGAGCGCAGAGACGGCGAGAAGCGACGGGTGAGCTTCCATCCCCAACAAAAGGCGACGATCTCGCCCCGGATTCTCCCCAGATGCCTCGGATACGTGTCACGTGATGTAGCGGTTGGCGGCGGGCGCGCTAAGCCGGTTGGGGAAGCAAGCTTCAGGCCGGGCGTGCGGCCCGCGAGGCTCCACCGCGAGGATGAGCTCAACGCTGCAGACATCATCACGGTCGACAGGACAAGACGCGCCAATTGACCCGCAATGGAGCTCGATGGCCCTTTGGCTTTCGTCCCTGGATGACCAGTGTCTGTTTCAATCTTATCCCCGTGGTCTGAATACGATCAATTAGTACGGTTACGACGGTTGACCGCGACGGCCGTCTGCAGCTTCGAATTCGGCTTAGCCGCTAAGATGCTTCGCTGGTGGAGGCCCTGGAGGGGCTTTTCAGGTAGGTCACGCAATTTTTTATACTCTTGACACTTTTCTAACCCATTGATCCCTTGAATAGCTGTCTCATCATCCCTCACAATGGCTGCAACCAGGTCTCAGCACACACACTCCTTCCAAGTCTTTCGCGATGTCCCTCCCTTCCGTCAGCTGCGGCGGCAGCTTCTACTCGCGGACCGGACCGTGGGTTTCGTCCCCACCATGGGAGCTCTCCACGAGGGCCATCTGTCTTTAGTTCGACAGGCGGCTGCGGAGAATACCGATGTCGTCGTCAGCATCTACGTGAACCCGACGCAATTCGGCGTCAACGAGGATCTGTCGAGCTATCCGCGGACGTGGGATGCGGATGTGCAGAAGTTGGAAGAATTGAACAATGAGCTGGCTAAGAGTGAAAGTGGAAGCTCCGGCCGCATCACAGCCATCCTGGCTCCCACAAGCAAGGTCATGTACCCGACCCTGCCACCCTCGTCGGAGCCCGACGGACACGGCTCGTTTGTCACCATTACGCCCCTTGCGACGAAGCTGGAAGGTGCCTCTCGTCCGGTGTTCTTCAGAGGAGTTGCGACGGTCTGCATGAAGCTCTTCAACATCGTCACTCCGGACCGCGTCTATTTCGGCCAGAAAGATGTCCAGCAGACCGTCATCATCAAGCGGATGGTGCAGGATTTCCACATTGGCACTGAGGTCAAGATTGGACCGACGATGCGTGAGGCGGATGGCTTGGCTATGAGCTCTCGGAATGTCTACCTGGGAACCAGAAGACGCGCTGTTGGTCTCGTTCTCTTCAAAGCGCTAGAGGCTGCAGAGCAGACCTACGCATCGGGCAAAGGCAGCCGGATAGACATTCTGGGAGCCGCGAACAGGGTCACGCAGCAGACATTAGCACAGCAGGAGGCTCTTCCACCATCCGAGCGAGCGATGTTTGAGGTGGACTACATCTCTCTCGCGGACCCGGATTCACTTGAGGAAATCGATTCCGTAGACCCTTCTAGAGGAGCGATTCTGAGCGGCGCCGTGAAGATGCACCCCATAGAAGACCCGAAGCCTGGTGAGGACTGCGGCTTGGGATCGGGAACAGTGCCTGTCAGGTTGATCGATAACATCATACTTCACCCTCGAACCTGATGATACCCAGCCCGTGAGGAACGTTTGGAGCCTTGGCCTCCTAGAAGTTCCTTGGGCATGACAGATCACCTGGGAGGATTCGTGCTGCAGTCGACTGTGTATATACTAGCAATTTATGTTATTCCAAAAGTTGATAGTCAAAGCAATTTGTGCAATCTACGTAAGAGACAGTAGGAGGCTGCCATGTTTATATCTTTGCGCATCAGGAAAGTTGTTAGGGCTGAGCCGTAGGGCTCGGATATACTGCGGCCCGAGAAATTTTCCTGATGCGATAAGCTTCGAGATCCAGAACGTCCCGCTCGGAGATGCGAGAGCGCAGCGAAAAAGAAAACATAACAGCCATCAGCCCTGTCGCACCGCAACAATGGTGGACGATGGGATGCTCCTGAACTTCTCCCTTCCGGGAGACGGCGTCATCAAGCCGGAACCCAAGTTCAAGGGCGGGACATGGAGGGACCGCTTATCCGCAAAGAAAATTGCTCTCCGTCGGGCGAAATCTGCGGGGAATGAGAACCGCGAGAAGAAACAGCCCCAGAACCCGAACAGAGTCCAGCTCGGTCCGTCACGACCTACCAAGAGACAAAAAACAGAGGGCGACTTCAAACCTTCAGCTACCAGCAATGCAGCCGAAGCTCGAAAGCCGCCGCAGCAGCAGTCGCACCCTCAACAGCCACGACAGGTCATCTCCTCCCTCTTCTCCTCCAATCCGGCCCCGAAGACCGCGAATGAACAACCTACTGAGGGAGAAGCCTCCGCGGAACCCGCCAAACCGACCAATGCGCCCCTCATCGACGGGCTCGATACCTTTACTGATCTCGGGTTGTCGCAGACGCTGGCGGCGCACCTACTCACCAAGATGAACCTCAAAGCGCCTACCGCAATTCAGAAAAGTTCTGTGACTCAGTTGCTGAAGGAAGAATGCGACGCTTTCATCCAGGCTGAAACGGGTTCGGGAAAGACACTCGCTTACCTCCTGCCGCTGGTGCAGAGAATCATGGCCCTCTCCGGTTCGAAGAACGGCGACGGTGCTGCGGAAGTAACGACGAGGCCGAAAAATGACGATGTCACCGTGCACCGAGACTCTGGTCTGTTCGCCATCATCCTGGCACCGACACGAGAACTGTGCAAGCAGATTTCGGTCGTGCTGGAGAGTCTCCTTCGGTGCGCGCACTGGATCGTGGCGGGGACGGTGATCGGTGGTGAGAAGAAGAAGTCGGAGAAGGCCAGACTGAGGAAGGGTCTGAATATATTGGTCGCTACGCCCGGTCGGTTGGCGGATCATCTGGACAATACGAAGGTCCTGGACGTGAGCAACGTCCGGTGGCTCATACTGGATGAAGGAGACCGGCTGATGGATCTTGGGTTCGAGGAGGAGATTCAGGGGATCGTGAAGAAGCTGGATGAGAGGCAACAGCCCAGTCGCATTCCCGGGTTGCCAGCGAAGAGGACGACTGTTTTGTGTTCTGCTACGCTGAAGATGAATGTGCAGAGGCTCGGTGAGATCAGTTTGAAGGATGCGGTGCACATTCAAGCGGATCCGGCAGACGAGGACGAGCAAGCTAAAGATAAGTCCAAGGAGGAGGAGCAGGCCTTCTCTGTTCCTGCACAGCTCAAGCAGTCGTACGTTGTCGCTGCTGCGAAGCTACGACTGGTGACGCTTACGGCTCTACTGAAGCGGACATTTGCACGCAAGGGTTCAGTGATGAAGGCTATCATTTTTGTGTCCTGTGCAGACTCTGTGGACTTCCATTTCGAATTATTTTCAAGAAAAGAATTGGGTGATGGCAAGGAGAAGGAGGACGACAAGGATGACGACGATGATGATGATGGAGAAAATACCAAGGAAAAGAACAACAAATCCTCGTCTCATGGCACGATAGCTCCAGCCACAGCGTTCTCAAACCCTTCCAACCCGGTTACTATACACAAGCTCCACGGCTCCCTGCCACAACACGTCCGAACGTCCACCCTCGCCGCATTCGCCCGCAACCGCGACGCCTCCGTCCTCATCTGTACCGACGTGGCCTCCCGTGGTCTGGACTTACCAAACGTCGACTTCGTAATCGAATACGACCCGGCCTTCAGCTCCGACGACCACCTGCACCGTATCGGACGAACCGCCCGTCTCGGCCGTGACGGTCGCGCCCTGATCTTCCTCCTCCCCGGAAACGAGGAGAATTACGTCGAGGTGCTGAAGCGCGGCTACCGCGACGGCGGGAAAGCGCTCACGCGCACCGACGCCAACGAGATCCTGAAGCGCGGATTCGGCGGCAACACCGACAGCGCCAGCAAAGAGTGGGAGCAGAAGGCCACGGACTGGCAGCTCGACGTCGAGCGCTGGGCGCTGGGCAATTCGCACCATCTCGAGCTGGCACGGCGGGCGTTCCAGTCCCACGTGCGTGCGTACGCGACGCACGTCGCGAGTGAGAGACACATGTTCAACATCAAGGAGTTGCATCTGGGTCATCTGGCGAAGAGTTTCGCGCTGCGTGATCGGCCCAGTAAGATCAATGTGCCTGGTTTGAGACCCGGAAAGGAGGAGACGAAGAAGGATCATAAAGCGGAGAGGAAATCGGTCGCTGGGAAGAAGAGGAAGGCTTCTTCTTCTGGCGGTGGTCGTGTTGACGACGACATCCCGAAGGCCACAGATGGAGAAGAGGCGGCCCGGAAGATGAGGGCCAAGATGAAGGAGATGATGGGAGGAGGGGCAAGCGAGTTCAATCTTGCCTAAAAGTAGTTATGATGGTTTTTTTTTATGTTTTCTTTTTTGCGATTTTCTTTTGTAACGTTTTTTTGTTTTGATTCATGTTCTTATTAGGAAGATATCCCCCTTTATCTAGTAGATATCCCATAATGAGATCTTTCCATCTTTCGCGCCAGCCGCCAGCCAGTGTGTCATCTGCGCTCTTTGGAGCCTCTGCTGTTGGATAGCAGCCAGAGAACCTATCGGTCGTGTTTGAGCAGTAAGACCGCGCTCGTTGCCCCCCTTATTACTATCCCCATCCTGTTGAGGAGAGACCTCCGTGCCCTCCTGCTCCGTAGGTGTAGGTCTAGGCCTGGTCTCCACCGAGCGATCACGACCAACACCCATATCCGCAAACGCAACTGCATAGCACCCCTCCTTATGCCACTTCAGAACCGCCATCTCCCTCATATTTCTACACGCGTACACCCTCACCCTACAGTCCCATCCCGCCGTGGCAAAGATCTTCCCGTCGGACCGGATCCGGAGACCTTGCTGGCCCGCATGTCTGGTATTGATGACCTTGAGCGGGAGTTCCTCCAACTTGACGGCACTCTTGCCGCTCTTGCTGTTGCTGCTGCTGTCGGAAAGGTAAGCACTGGTATTCGGGGTCAGACCCGGAAGGGGGTGCTTCGCGAGCAGGGCGTCAGCGGAGGAGGTGAGGAAATATTCCTTCTCCAGGGTCGGAGGGACGTCGAGGGAGAGGATGGGTTGCGTGTGGGGACGGCTCTCGTAGAGTTTTTCCCATTTCCAGATGGGGCTCTTTTGTTTGGTACTATTGATCTCTGTGTCTTCCGGTAGAATAGGGCCCCGTCGGACGTGGACCATGACGTGGCCGTCTTCGTAGCCGGATGCGAGATAGATATCTCCGCTGTTGTAGTTGTTGTTGCTGCTGCTGTTGGAGGGGGAGATGAAGAGGTTGACGGCCATGACCATTCCCGTCTGCGTTTCTGGGTCGGCGGGGATCGTGCAGACGCGTCTCTCGGAGGGGAGATGGAAGATGTCGATGCCGCCGGAGTTGAGAGCGTTGGGGACGGCGAGTAGTAATGGTGCTCTAGGAGCTGGTGCTCTGTCTTTGTCTTTGTCTGCTAAATCTGCGGGCGGTGACGACGTCGACGCTGGTTTTTTCTCTCCATCCTCAGAGGTATCGATCTCATCCTTGTCTTCCTTTCTCGGGAGAAAACAGAGGGAGAATGCGCAGAAATTGAGGGCGTTTACAGAGAGGGAATGAAGTAGCCAAGGCTGGGCCTTGGTTTCCGATTGAGACCCTTGATTCTTCAGGTCCACGGGAAGGGTCTTGTCGAGGATTTCTTCATCCTGGGCCCTGAATCTCCATACGCGCAGCTTATGATCTCTGCCATGTCTATAGTCGATGTGTCAGTGCACGTTCCTTATACACAAGGAGGACAAGGAGTCGAGCAAAGAAAAAGAAATGGAGAAACTCACGTAAATATCTGCACTTCAGCAGTATCATCGAAACTGAAGCCCTTGACCTCCAAAACCGCGCCCTCATGCGCCTTCCAGACGGCGACAGGTCTCTTTGTCACCACGCTCCAGATGACGACCCATCCGTCCGCATCACCGGACGCAAGCTTGGAATTCTGACCGAAGAACCCAAGAGCATGGATGGGGGCGGTATGGCCGCGGAGCACATAGAGAGGAGTAGCCGGAGGCAAGTAGCCCTGTTGTTTTTGTTGCTGAGATGGGGTTGTCGACTGTAGCTTATTACGTGCAGACATAGTTGATCCCTTAGTATCAGGTTTGGTTTGGTTTCATGTACGTAACCAAAAAAAACAAGGGTATAAATAAGAGATTATAATAGGATATGGCAAACAATGCCTGTATTTCGAATAATATTTCCGGACCCTATGAACGTCGAGAATCAGAAGTGGAGATTTAACCTGCACAGTCCAGACGCTCGCCCTTTAACCTTATCCCCAAAGGGTTCCAGTTCGGACGGAATCAAAGCGCTATGCACAGACTATCGAGGACGGTGAAGGCTCGATCGATGACTGCAACGAGGGACGCCCTGGGTCATAATCCTGCGCTTTCAGTCAGGAAATTTTATTTTGCAAAATCTCCCCGGTGGACCTTTTAAAAAGGCGTCGAAAGCTGGCTCTGGGGACTTCAGGAGGCGATGGGCGATGTGGAGCTGGAGAGAGACTAAGGGAAGCTCCGCGTGAAGTCTTGGCACCGCCATACGAGGCCTTGCGCCATAGCCAGCCAACCTCATGCTTCTATCACTCTGCAGCTAGTCTATTGATATCATGGGCAATCTGCTTTGCATGAGACAAGGAGCTTCGTATACAAAAATGGCGTATTCCATGGCAGCTCTTATGTATCTAGCCTGCGGAGTACCCTACCTGATGAAGAAACAATGTTCCAACAGCACGCTTGCATGCAGATAGCACGGAGTACAGTTCCACAACATAAGACGCATTCTTTCCAGCCCGACGAGGATACATATTGATGCACTAATAGAGTCACCTCCGGATACATATCTAGCGACAATCCATGCAGCTGGAACCTTCTGGGATATTCCCTGTCATATCCGAAATCTCTCTCAGAAAACGAGGAACATCGAATTCCTAGCATGGGTCGTTATGCAGACACTGCCACTTACTTAACGATCGGATCGCAACTTGAACCCATGGGCCAAACTTCCAGAGCGAATTTTCTTCCTTGTCCTGCCACCCCCGATCCTTGCAAGTACCGAGCGTTCCTGATTCTGATAAACATAGTGCCGCATCGGGGTCATGGTTATTCTTGTTACTCTTCTTGCTATAAACGCAACCTGGATGCGGGTTATGCCCAATCCAGGTTTGAACTTACGTATGGATCAGAGTTTTGTCCCTGCTACTCTCTGGGTCCGATTTGCACCTTGCTGTAAGTGCTGTACTTACATAGGAGACATGTACCTGATAGGTATTGTACTCCATACCAAGTACTTATCTTCGCACGGAATATCTGGAACATAGCTCCAAGTCAACTTCTATCTACTAGGAGGTAGGTACTTAAACTGCTCCATACATGAAGTTATTAGTAGTCAGCAGACTTTCAACAACCTATTCTCTTTTCTTAACAACTCTATGCTCCAAAAACGCTACAATAATAATCCCTCCTGGCATCATCATCATCTCTTATCGTCAGAACTACCTTATACCGAAAATAAAATGCACCTGTCCCGAATCATGAACAATAACAGCGATGAGCGACAACATCCTCCTCAACTATCTTCCTCCAAGACAAGCCCACAATTCCGAACAAGAATTACCTTTGAATCGAAGACCACCGGAGTCCTCATCCCTCTCATCCTCCTCCTCAACCATCACTGTGCACAGATTGACAGCCACATCCCCCCTCCCCGGCTCACAGATAGAGGATATGCTTCCTACACTAGCCGCCCGCGCGCGACTCGTGCAGACAACAAAAAGCAAAATGCAGCCGGACCAAACCCGCATGTACCCAATGCTGGGCTTGAAGCTGAAATGCACCTACTCGGGCGGCAAGAGGGAGAGGGAGAGATTGTCAGTAGTACTGCACTTACCTAAGTCAAGCTGGAGTCCCCGCAAGTACCTACCTAGGTACACGCCTATTTATTGATACCAGTGCACGTTTCGCCACTGACATTATATGTGCATGCTCTATATTCCAGACACATGCAAACTCTTCAAACCGCGGTACGGGACTACGAGGACTTACTTCGCGATCTTAGTGCCAAGGTCGCGACGAGGATGCGGAGCGGATCAGGGCTGCGTTTGAGAAGGTGAGTTGCGTCTTTTATCCGTCATAATATTCCTAGTTTTCTTCCTTTCATGCTTAATTCTCTGCATAGCACGCCGTCGAGACGGACGAGATGGATGTTTCGAGCAGTTGAGTACTTATGCATCCTGAAGACAAATTTGGTTTGTCACGATGAATGCGCAGTTGGACGACGTTCAGGTTGAACCGATATTGTCACTAGAACTTCCAATGCTCAACTTTTGGCCCCAAAGAACCGATGCGTGGGATATTTGGAGTCAATATCGGAACGGTAGAAGTTGAAGTAAGAAACAAAACAGGGCATATATAGGGGACAAGTTCAGTCTGTGAAGGAAACAGTTGAGCCCCCGGCAAATGGCAAAACGAAGTTCTAATGCTATTATACATATTGGTATAATGATATAATGGAAGCATTCATATGACATGATCCCGAGGAACCTTTTGAGCTACTGCCAAGATGCGAATATGTATGTATGTCACAAATGTTGCAGAAGATAGCCACCAGATAGATGTCATGAATATGCGCAGGAGCATTGAGACATATCAACGGATAAAAAAATATAAATATGAAAAGAAGTAATAAGTATAAAACGCAAGAAGCAGATCCACAATGGCGAGCATTCTCTCAACTTCAAATTTTGTGCACACAAGGTCGGCAAGATAAAAAAGGAGCGATGTATATCGTGAAAATGTCAAAGGAGAAAAATGAAAACAGCAGAAGCGTCATGAGAAACGGATCAAAAGCATCATTGGTATCATAGAAAAATCTGATTCCCATCAAACATGGGCAGATGCAGTGAAGAACAAAAGGTGATCATAAACCATTCCACAGACATCAGGAACGCCGTATTATTCTGTAGCGCAGATTTAGGCCCCCCAAATCAAGGAAAGCCAGTAAGTGGCAATAGTCAATTGTGAGGCGCGACATAGTGGTTCTGATATGGATGATTCTCCATAGAGAAGTCGGCTGTAGCCATCAAAGGATTGACAATCCCAGAAGAAAACCTGGGCCGTCCGGGCACAGGTGGCATTGAGGAATTCAGCAAGGAGTTGGCACCCAATGGAATTGCATTGTTATCGGACGGATTTTGAGGCTGCTGCGAAGCAGTGGCCCAGCCCCATTTTTCTTGCAGCTGGGCCTTGAGGAATCCTACTCTCCAGCCAGTTTCCTTGATAATCTTGTCAAGGATTTCTAGGACTTCTTCCTGAGCTTCCCGACTGACAAGACACTCCGCTGCGATGGCCAAGCATCGAATTGAAACACTAGCCACACCTCTGGTGGTCATCAGCAAGAGTTTCCTTCCAACGGGACTGTTTAGAGTATCTCCTACCTGTCTTTCACATGCGCAACAATCCCGCAAATATCGTGCGCATGGCTCTGCTGCATGTTACGCATATCTGGGCTATACTCTGACTCTATTGGATGAATCTTGGCGAGAAGAGTACATGCAGTATGATAAAAGAGGCGAGCAACAATGGCGGAACGTTTGATAAGCCTGGGATACATCAGTCGTGAGCCTAATGGATCGAAGCGGGAAACACGAACCAGACTTCGGGGAAGGAAGATTTGGAGTTAGTCTGCCACGGCTGAAGATAGCCAAGGGGCATCATCGATCGCGGTACTTTCCTCGCCCACTCGTCGCACCAGTTTTTGTACGTGTTCCATTCCTGGCATCGTTGACTGATCCGGATATCGTGGGCTGTGCGATCAGGACCTTGAAACTGGGGGGTTGATGAACGGAAATTCGCTATTTTAGCACAGATATAAACCATTCGGTGCGTCCATAGCTCCTCGTCACCTGTGATAGCCCCTGGTGCCACGTCCATATTCATGTCGATATCCCAGGTATCAGGATCCCAGGCCATCTTCCAATTGAAATGCAGACAGCTAAGTAATTCCATACCGACGTTAAGCCAGAAGCAGGCACCACCAATACCTGGAGTTTTGGCATTCCAGCGACACTCCTTAATAAGGGCCCTGGCGCCGGCAATGTGGTTCATCCGCTGCATTGCCTTTTCACACATGACTTCGTAGACGTTGAGAATGACCGCCGTTGTAGCACACAGGACCGTATCCCGATTCGGGTTCTGCAAGCGCGTAAGGAGCTCTCTCGATGCTGCGTTGTAATAGTACAGAGCTCTCTCCTCACCGTATGCTTGATTGACAAGGTAAAGATGCCGTGCTCCGCATGCCAGAAAGGCATTCAGCAGCATAGGCTCTCCAAGCGCGTGAAATGGTAGGATATGCGTAAACTAGTTACATTAGAAACGGCATATCTCAATATCAAGACCTACGTACGTGCTTCATCGCATCCATGGAATCCATCCATAGGCCAACTTCCTCAACGAATACTTGCATAAGGAGAACTTCCTCAGCGCTATTCAGATACGGTCGACCGTTCGAAGACTGTATGATCGGTTGCTTCGGCATGCTGAAAGACGAGTGCGATATGGATTGCTCAGAAAACGTTGACGGCGGTGCCGAATACGAGCTGTTATGGAACATGGGTTCGGCCGTTTCCGCATGATGAGGCTCACAAAACGTGGGTAAAAGAGATGGAGTGTCAGGTAGACTTTGTCTGGAAAGCGTAGGAGCGCCGAGAACATCGGAGAAATCCAATTGAGTGGCAACTTCCTCTTCGGACGTGGTGTCGTGATTCAGAGGCGGATACCGCTCGAAGCCACCCTTATACTCGGAAGCTATTTCTCTGGATTCATCCTGGAAAGTAAGTCGCGTCCCTGGCGGGTGGACGATATTGTAAGGTGGAGCAATCGTCTGAGTGTCTATGAAATTGAGACGGACCCCTCGTTTGCAAAGCCTATCAGACTTCTGGCAGTTCTGGCACCTAGGGAAAGCTTCATCGCATTTGAGGTGTCGTTCCCTGCATGTGAGACAGCCTGTACGGACTCGTTTGGGCTTCGAGTCATTGGCAAGGACCTCCTTCTGTGGCTTCAGGTTGTTATCAAAGTCGCGCGGTGATCCAGAGCTGGAGCTCCTCGAAGAGGGTCTCCTGACATGATCATGTGGAATTGCCAATTGAGACTGAGAAGGAAAATCCGTAATAGGTTTCGTGGTCATAGAGAAGTTGCCGCCATGGAGCGGAAAAGCAGACACGCTCTGTGTTGTACCTGCAGCCGCCAGATTTAACTGAATGTCGAAGTCTGACTGCGACAGCAAATTCCCGCTAACTGTCGAAGCCATAACAATTGTAGACCGCTGGTGGAATCACTGAATCCTCTCCCAAGTGTATGGAGCTCTAAAAGCGCTGTTTGCGCCGGATATAAACCCCTCGCGCCCGCACTCATAAAACGCCCCCTTTGAGTGCAAACCGTGATCTAAGACGGGATTAATCCGTACTGCAGGCTGGCAAGCTACTGAGGGGTGGGGGCTAAAGCGAAGTCCGCTCGAATAACCGGGAAATGGTTGACGAGGTGAGCACCACTATCCCCAGGAAGACAAGGTATTCGAGATAGGAAGAAAGAGCGGATGAAGCGAAACGGGCAATAGAATACCGATAGCAATAGATATGCCTGACGACGGTGGTCAAGGACAGAATGTTTCAAAGAGAAAAGGCAAGTTGCGCGAACTCCGGCTATCTGACTCAACAGGTCAAAACGTCAGTTGCGGAGATAACGAAAGTACTTCAATTCTCGATCTTAGGAAAGCTATCGGGGGAGGCTGCATACCGAAAAATAAGCACAGAATACAGAACGGCTATATACGATGGCTTAGTCTAGATTGTGAAGTTTTTCCTGGAGCAATACGGGCGATAAGCCAGCAGATACGATGGTGATAATAAACTCGGAGCGTTGCGCGGGCGGTAGCCGGAGCGGACAGCGCAAAGCAGGTAGAATTCCGGTCTCAGAGCGAAGCGCTCTCGAAAAGAGATGACGCAAGAAGCAGAATGGGCGTTCGCTTTACGAGGTCCATCAGAGTAAGATAGTCTGGTGATCCGTAGCAATGGTGATTGATCTCAGCGTCTCGAACAAACCTTTCAGAGGCTGTCACCAGGACTGCCCGTCAAGACTCCGGCGGGAACATCGCAGATCTGGTGCAGCTGGGGCGGCTAAGCCGCGGCGGAGGCTGGACACAGGGAGATTGGGCCACTGAACCTGAGGAACACGCTCTTCTGAGAGGCTCACTCTGCGTAACTTGGGCCTGGAACGATGCAAGAGACTCCCTGTCGATGCTGCAGCTAGCGCTGCCCCATCTGACGCGCACGCGAATTCGGCGTGCTAACGTTCCAGGTTTGCTTTGCCGGGGATCCTGAAACGACTGGCAACATAGAGGACAGGAGGCTATATTTCCAAGGCGTTTCAAGACGGCATACCTGTCGATAGACGAAGACAAGAACTGTGCACTTCCATCGATGGCGGAGTGCGCACCCGAATTTCGCTGGTTCTATTTTGGGAACAGAGCGTAAGCACCGCGACCCGTGGGCTGCTAAGCGACCTCAGCTTCCAGAGAGACCTGACAATGATGATTCGCAACTCTCAATTGGCAGGAATTATAGTGCCTGTGGTCGCTACTGATTTAATTTCTTACAAGATAACCTAAATTTATTTCAACATAAATTTCTGGAGAAGCTGAAAATAGATCCAGTTATGCCACTTAAGGTCCAACAGGAATGGTATCAAACATCCGGTATAGGAGCTAGGCATATGGATATATCAATAAATGCTTATCTCACCTGCTGATCTCGAATGCTTACTGTACCTCTCAGCGTATCTTGTGCAAAGACTCTTTCCACTTCGTACCTACATTATGTAATCAAAGAGTGTAGTTACAAATTCCGGAATCTGAATAATGTTTTTCGGAGAGTGAGTCAAAATCACACAACCTGGCCCGTTCGAAAGAACAGTCTTCATCCCCAGAATATGAAATTAGCGTCATAGCTAGAACCACTTTCTCCAATACACCGCTGTCCTGTAGAGCTATCTAATAGGCTGCATGCTGATGTCACAAAGATTACAAATGCTTAAGCTTTTAAGGCGGTGAATAGCTGACCAATTATGGCCACCGATAACATCTGCAATCGGCGTTTCTGCGAAGTACGCAGTCGCGTGAGTCGTTGGGAAGACACTATAAATTGGACAATTCCGCTTGCAATATTGTATACCAAGCTTAATCCCTGATTAACTCTGTACAGAAAAGGGAAAAAAAGCAGTTTCATTTGTCACGCAATTTCTCCTGTCGATTTTCCTCGTCCACGACGATGAGTCGCCCGCTTCGAATCGCGATCCTTGAATGTGATACTCCGCTTAACAATGCCAACACGAAATACGATGGCTACTATGGTATCTTCAGCAGGCTTTTGAGGGCCAGTGCCAAAGCCTTGGGACAGCCGGACAAGCTTGACCCGGAGACCGGTCTGGAGATCTCCAGGTGGGACGTCGTCAATGGGGACAAGTACCCAAACCTGGAGGATATAGATGCGATTCTGATGACTGGGTCAAGTATGTCTCCTTGTTTCTTTTGATGCTTAGGGTTGCCTACACAACTACACTTACGGGCTGGATGCGCCGTAGAATTTGTTGCTTACATAGTATTGGATTGTCGCCACTGACTAACTCATCTCCTTCAGAGCATGACTCCTTCGCCGATATCCCATGGATAAACAAACTAGTTGAGTTTACGAAGAAGGTTCTTTCCCAGGACCGTGTCCGTATCATCGGAGTCTGCTTCGGACACCAGATTCTCGGGCGTGCGCTGGGAGTGAAAGTTGGCCGAAGCGATGTCGGCTGGGAGATCTCCGTCTGCGAGATGGATTTGACAGATAAGGGAAAAGAGCTGTTCAGACGGGACAAACTTGTAAGTCTAGCTAGCCGTGCTTTCTTGCGAAATTGACCCCCTTGCGCACGTTGCGCCAAAGAAATGCTTGTTTTATATTTGATCTACTATGATCTATTGAGTTGAGGACAGTTACTGACATCCATATCCGTAACACAGCGCCTCCAACAAATGCACCGCGACATTGTCTTTTACTATCCACCTAATGTTGTGCCACTCGGTTCCTCCCCTCGCTGCGCTGTGCAGGGCATGTACTCTCCGCGCCGCTTTATCACCGTCCAGGGTCACCCGGAGTTTACGGAGGACATTGTCTCGGAGATTCTCGAGGCTCGAAGCAAAGCGGGGGTCTTCACTGAAGATGAATACAAGGAGGCGATGGCCAGAGTCGGGAACGAGCATGATGGTATTGCTGTCGGGGTGGCGTTTTTGAGATTCTTGATCGAAGAATGAACAGCCCAGCTTCTCCCAGCCTACCAATAGTTCTAATTGCCCTGCATGACTGGTGTATAGAGAAGATTTGAGGATTTCAATTGTTTTTTGTATATACGCTGTCTTTGTCGAGGGTTTCGATTCGGCGACTTCTTGAGATATTCATATTCGTGCGAAGGTAAATAGATAGTCATGTGCAATATATAGGCCGATTTTACTTCTGCATGATATATGACCATATCAGAACCATGAATCGGTGTGAGGTGGACTTCCGGTAGAATAGATGCCTTAGATTGACTATTAGATTATATAATGTACAAAGTAGATCTAACGAGCGAGGGTCGGAGAGAACATAGAACCCACCACTTCTTTTCCGCACCGATAGAACATGCAATATCCGTTAATGGCATTTAACGCATTCCATCAGTAATTAGCCTCCTCCCGCTCCAAGAATCCAGGATCCATCTCAACGCGCCTCTCGAACTTCGTCCACCAGTCCCTAAAGCTCTTCAACGGGACAACTTCCTCCTTATCGGGATCTGACGACGCAAAGCTGGCAAGGAAATTGAACGCATTTCCGATAATCCGCTGAGCAAGGACTTTCGTTGTCATCTGTTTTTGTTGTTGCTGCTGCTGGGGACTCAGGCGCACCAGTGCGGTAGAAGGAGCAGTGGGGTTGCCCGCGGCCTGCAGCGCGGCAAGCTGTGAAGCAACGTTCTGCGCTGGCTCAATTGAAATGCCCAATGTGACCGTTCCGCTAAGTGTGCCCGTGCCCGTGACATTGCTTGCCCCCTCATCAACCATCTCATCTTGCTCTTCTGCCTCCGTGCGCTCGGGTAGTTTCTGTGTCTCGCCGGACCTGACCTTGAAGATCGCAGAAGGTTTCTCGTTCGCTATCGCGCCGAGGAATCGGAACTCCGGCCCATTCGGGGTAGGTTTACCGTCTGGAAGCTGGATGTATATCGCTGCCGCTGTGTTTGGTGGGAGGACCGTGCCGGGAAGGAAGAAGACGACGACATGGGAAAACGCTGGGTTCGCAGGGAAAGTAAACGCAAACTTCGTGGGTTGGCCATTGGGTTGGGCATCAACAGTGACGATGTCTGTGAGGCATGGCCTGCCTGGAATAATCACGGAAAACATGGTGGTGGTGAATGTGTAAGGGCAATTGTTTTGTTGTCCTCCTGCTGTTGGCGGTGGGGCTGCGGGGATATTAGGATCTTGGGAATCTGATATCGAAGTAAGCGCAGCGTTGATTTCAGTCTGAAGTCAGCAAAAGCATTATCTTATGGAGTAGGAATCCCTCCAATATAGCGGGGAGTGCGCAAGGGCATCAACGCACGAGGTTTTCTTTGACGTGTCGAAGATGGAATCTGAAAGATACTTTTCGAGCACCGTCGGGTGACGAAAGGCGTCTGGAGCTTTTTGCCCTTATCGATAAGGGTTTAGTGTCCGAAAACGGCAGAGCCAGGAACGAACGCTTCTTATCCGTCCCGCCGACTGATTGCTGACAGTCTAATTGCCCAGCATCAATTTCCTGTTTACGTACATAGACGTACATATAAACCTCCCAAGGAACAATGGGCAAGTCTAACCTTGATCTCATCAAAGAATGCGACAAGTAAATCTTCTCTTTGTTCACTGTTTCTTCTCATAGACAGATGCTGACTGCTTCGGTGGAAAAAGCTTCCCCTACTACTCAGATGACCCCGCATTCTACACAGTCCACCTGAAAACGTATCACGCCTTCAAGGTTGCTGGCTGTGATGCAGTCCTCGGATACATACCCAATTCTGTCGTGGAGAAATTCTACTGGCCCGATTGCTGGGCTGTCGATTCTACCGCTCAGACGGTTACGCTCGTTACTCCTCCAGGGGCAACGCCTGCCCAACGCAGCGAACTGATGGCACAGACTCTTGACGAAACAGTTAAGCGTGGAAATTTCAAGATTCTACATGGCTGGCGCAATGAGATGTACCCAATTTACGGCCCGAAAGGGGAGTTTCTGCTCGAGATGGAACGCTGTGCGAGCCCGATTTTCGGGATCGTCACGTATGGTGTACACATGACTGGCTACGTTGAAGACGAGCAGGGGCTACGGATATGGGTTCCCAGGCGTGCACGAACAAAGCAGACGTACCCTGGAATGCTAGACAACACTGTGGCTGGTGGGATAAGCACAGGAGAGCTGCCTTTCGAGTGTGCTATCCGCGAAGCGATGGAAGAAGCCTCCATCCCCGAGGACATTGTGAGAGCAGGGGCGGTGCCTGTCGGCTGTGTCACATACTTCTACGTGAGGGATGAGCGCGCGGGCGGTGAGACAGGTTTGCTACAGCCAGAAGTCGAGTACGTCTACGATCTCAAGCTTGACGCCAGCGTCGTGCCAAAACCTTGCGACTCCGAGGTCGAAGATTTTCGCTTGTGGAACGTTGACGAGATCAAAGAAGCGCTGAGCAAAGGGGAGTTCAAGCCCAATTGTGCAGTCGTTCTGATTGATTTCTTCATCAGACATGGAATTCTGACGCCCGATAACGAGCCGGATTACCTGGAGATTGTAGCCAGACTGCATCGCCGGCTGGAGTTTCCAACCGCATCACATGCCACTAAATAGATGATAGATACCAAGCCTTGAAATCCGACACAGCACACATAGAACTCTTTTTCAGTCTTCTTTTAATACCCGATCCCTTAAAACGCCGACGCTAATGCCCAAAATGCGATCAACTTCTCTAACCGCCCTCTAAGAAAAAAGCAGAACCGGAGCCCTGTCAGAACGGAAAGACCATAAAATTATGGTATAGAAAACTATTTCTTGAGAAGAAGGTAGACGTAGTCGATTCTCAACGGGGCAAGCTTCTTGTACGGTCCCTCAAGGTACAGTAGAAGACCTCCGAAAGAGACAAAGACGGCCCTATGGGACAGCGTTCGTCAGCGGCCACTTGGTTTTGAGGACAATGAGAGGCTAATAATTGAAACAGGTATGGTGGCAGAAGGGAAATGAAAGTACGTGGGCAGTAGCAGGACTCATAGCTCCAATAAAGGGGTCGCAAAATTCGGAGGGGAGAAGCAAAACTCACATAGTCCCGGCCGTGGCTCCCTCTTCAAAACGGTAGACTTTCCCATGGCAGACATAGTCATAGTCGTTTGCAAGTGTCTGCTCTCCCATTCCGACATCTCTCCAGCCTCCCTTGCCTCCTACGCTGTCGTCCTTGCCGTCGAGAGAGAGCGTTGATGCGAGTGCGAGGGACACCTGCTCTCCCACCGCGCAAGGATACAGCTCCATGTTGACATCGAGACTGAATGTAGTGAGTGAGTCGGAAGAAGTGGCGGTAAGGCGCGCAACGCGATCGTATTTCTGGAACTCAACACCGGTGATTGTGAAAGTGTCTTCGAAAAGCTGGGGGTCGGACATGATTGCAGTCGCTGATGCTCCGGTGGCAAGAGTAAGGAATGTCTCTGGTTAGAAGAGATGTCTCTGGCTTTAGATAATCCAACGAGAGTTTCTCAATTCTTTCTTAAGATGAGTGGAAGCGAGCGCGTGTTGGCAGACTTGTCAAGAGTACGATGGTCGAAGCTGAAGAACGCGGAAGCTTTTTTCGTTCGTTTTGGCGCGCCGCTTTACGCCCCGAGCTGCCCCGCGGCCACTTAGCGGGCTAGCTCAAAGCGGCCGGAAGAATATCCAAATTCTCGGAGAGCCCCTCCAAAAGCTTCAGCTCTTAATTATTCTTTACACGCAATAATAATGTCATTTCGCAAACGAAATATAGGTCTCTCGCCAGGAGCAGACCGTACTCCTGTAGCTAATATTGCCGCGCAGCAACCGCAAGCAGGTCCTTCACCAGAGTCAAGTCCCGGCGTGCGCCCGTCTCCTGATGACGGACGACCGACAACATCAACGGGCACTCCTTCGCTGGATAATCTCTTAGCAGGACATGCTGGTCTCGCGCTTGGGAAAAGCCTTCTTATCGAAGAGAATGGCACGACAGATTTTGCAGGCACGCTGCTAAGATACTACGCGGCAGAGGGCGTAGTACAAGGTCATAAAGTTCACGTCATCGGCATGATGGAGCAGTGGGGGAGAAATCTTCCTGGTTTGATCGGGACCGCGGACCTAGCGGAGGAGAACGTAGACAGGAGAAAAGAGGAGAAAATGAAGATTGCTTGGAGATACGAACGGTTGGGCGAGTTCGGAGCTGGGGTTTCAGGGTCAAGAGGTAGGCCTTCTAGCATTGACTACTCTTCATTGGGGTATGTAAGGCTAATCGTTACAGTCCCTGCTGCGACGGGGGATAAGAGCCAGGTTCCAACAGAAGGAGGTCCAGCGGCGACGCAAGCAGCATTTTGCCATGCGTTTGACCTCACCAAGCGCCTCACCCATCCGTCTCTCTCGTCGATGGATTACATACCCGTCATGCCTTCTAGAGAATCGCCGTATATCTCTATACACAAGCGACTCCAGACAGCAATTGCTTCTAGTCCTCCGAATACGATCCACCGCATTGTGATACCCTCCCTGCTCAATCCTGCCATATACCCGCCCGCGGCTAGTCAGCCAGAAAATCTATTGCAGTTCCTCCATTCCCTTCGTGCGCTCTTGACCACATACGCTAATCGCGTCACGGCAATGATCACAATCCCGTTATCTCTATATCCTCGGTCCTCGGGTCTGGTAAGATGGATGGAGCTGCTTAGCGATGGAGTCATGGAGCTCTGCCCTTTCCCGCATTCACCAGATGCGGCTGCGGCTAATGCGATGTCGGGAGCTGCGACGGCTCAAGAGGAACCGCCTCATGGAATGCTCAAAACACATCGGCTGCCGGTGATGCACGAGCGTGGAGGGGGAAGTGATCAGAATATTGGAGAAGACTGGGCGTTCACTCTCAGCAGACGAAAGTTTGAGATAAAGCCATTCAGTCTACCACCAGCAGAGGGTGACCACGAAGCACAACAGGGAGGCGCTGCAGGCGGAATGCCCAAGAAAGCGGATCTCGAATTCTAGATGCGCATCGCATTATTGACTGCAAAGTGAACATTATCGGTCTCGATCATCCTCCTCTTCCGCGTACTCCGGCTCTCTGAGCATATTTTCCAATTCGATCTGCTCAGACATCGCAGAGCCACTGTTAGTCATCGTGCGAAGGTAGTTCCGGTCATATGCATCAATTCGGGGCCTGACGGCGAATCCCGCAAGGCGAGCTCGGAAGCTGTCTCCAAGACACGATGACAGTGCAAGAAATGCTTCGTGAATGTCAGAATGCTTGGTATGCAGGAGGCCCACGGTGGGCAACTAGTACTGACCGACAAATAGGACGAGAGGCGCAAAAAACACCAGACCCAGCAGCAATAGGAAGTTCATGATGATGGAATGTAAATAGTATCAAACCTTGAAGCGATAGCAGTATGTATCTCAGTACCTGGCTGTGGAGGTGCGGAGTTCGTGAAGAGGATGAGCTCAGCTAGGTAGTCTGTCAGGCGGGCACCCGAGGTCGGTGCCTGAAAAGGAAAAGCTTCAAAGCGTCGTCCATGTTCTTTTTTTCGATCCCCACGATCGCGGCACAAAAATTCTCTTTCATCTTCCGCACAAATCCTTCTGGCTCTGGCTTTGCAGGATCAAAACTAGGGCATTCCTCTCTTTTCACATAGCTATGTTCTCATGGTAAGCCTACCCGTCTATTCGGTTTGTAAAATTCCTCTACATGATTAGAAATCTACAAAATCTGTCAATCCCCTGAAGCTCATTATTCATCTCAAAAAAAGAGCACATGTGATTGAGAAAACGTATTTCGCAATGATTACTTCGCTTTGGATTTGCTATTTGTGTCGACTCATTTCTTCACTGGACTGTCAAAGCTAACCTGTCCACCTTGAAGAAGCAGTATCTCGTTTCCGACTTTCTTCCTCCATAACTTCTAGAATGGAGGCCACTCCTAGCCTTCCGATCCCGGTTTCCTTCGTCTCTGGTCGCTATCTCCTCTTCTCGGTTGATGCGGTCACTTACCTGAGACGCGAGCACCACATCTGTGGTGTCTTGGTTGGTACCTTGCCGCAGATACCACAGCAGAATGTTTTTCTGGGTCTCCCGCTAGAGCTGATGCCGGAAGAGGCGAGGCTCTTGGTCGAAAAGGGAGTAGCCTGTATTGTAGACGAGGCTAAGGCTCACAAAGATGGAATGAAAGCTCTTATGGAAGAAGAGAAAAGACGCTACTTACAGAATTTGAAGAATGAGGGTCTTAAGGCCTCGCGGATACAAGCGGGTCGAAAGGAGCAGCGACGAGAGGAAGCCTTAAAGAAGCTAGAGCAGAAGAAAGCTGCTAAGGTGAAAACTACCGAGCCGCAGAAGGCAACCGAAGATGCTGCCGCAGCCACGGAGGATGCTGACTTAGACCTCTTTGCACCTGATTCTCGTCCGGGTAGCTCACTGGCATCTGCGCAGACGCCAATAGTCCCAGAGACGCCGATGGGTATTACTCCTGCGACATCGTATCCCCCACTTCCTCCTCAACCGTCAACTGAACAGCTTATGCCCCTTCCGGATGTACCTGCGTCCTATCCGTTGTTCGCCCATCTCCACTCGGAAGGTTACTTTCTGTCACCTGGCCTGAGATTCGGCTGTCAATATCTTGCCTATCCCGGTGATCCCTTACGGTTCCACTCTCACTTCCTTGTCGTTGCTGCAGAGTGGGATCAGGAGATTGACCTCATGGATATCGTCATCGGCGGTCGACTGGGTACTGGTGTAAAGAAAGGCTTCCTGCTTGGTGGAGCTGAGAAGAAAGCCGAAGTATCCGAAGCTGAAGGTAACGATAGCGTACGGACATTCAGCATCGAGTGGGCAGGAATGTGATCCGCTTAATACGGCTTTTGATCTTTGACCGATTTTCTTGAGCTTTCCCAGCAGGATTGACTTATTATTCCCCGCTACCACGCGGTCGATCACCCCCACTGGCAGCATGACATGATATCATGCTAGTGAAGAAATGGAGCTTCGAGCCGAAAAATTCTCGGCCGACTTTACTCCAGCCGAAGTCCTAAATTGGGGCACAGGCTGTATCGCTATGGTCCAGAAGTCTCGGCGTCTAATAGCGCAGCCTCACTTACCGTCTGTACTACTGCGTAGAGCAGAGTCAGGCTCACAATCCCAGGACCGGGTATTTTGCAATTTGCTTTCCCCCGGTTGTTCTGAAGAGAATCTCCGGGTGGAGCAACAGGAGCTAAGAGTCTCTTGACCTGGCGCACTGAACGGTGCACTCTTCCCGTCGGAGATATTATCCGTGTTCTATGCACTATACTCGAAACGAAGCAAAATCAGGTCTTCGATGCGAAGTAGCGGACGAAGTAGTGCTTGACCCTTCAATATACAATGGCAATATTATATGAAAATTGAACTAGAGGCTTTACCATAACTTAATTACACTACCGTAATCATTAAGTAATCTTCTCGTGTCGGTAATACTTCTTTTCAGACATTCTGTAAGGCAGTATGTCAATAGTAACACGTGTGCTCTACTTGTGACTCGCGAGCAGACATCAACGAGTAGGACACATTGACCCTCAATGTAATTTTTATCGTAGCATCCATACGAATAGTAAGATTGTCATACAATTGCTGATCTTAAGTTGAATAAACTTATAACGAAATGGGCATATCATTGTTCGTCTATTTCATCCGAACCCCTTCCAACCAGCAATCGCAGACGCGTTGTCAGCAGACACCTAACGTCCGAAAGGGGTATCATCTAACTGATAAAGTAGCGGATACAGTAGCAATTATGCAACTGGGCTCCGGATACAAGTGACAGTCCTCGAGAGCACACACACACATACAAACAAAAAGATACCAGGAAGGCGGTAGGGGACTCGCTCTCGTCGATGCTGTTCCATCCATCCATCACTTCTCAACCTTCCCACCTGACGGTCTAATCTGTAAGAGCGGCAGGAAATCACATTAATGGTTCATAGGCCTGAAACTGTGACACTCAAGTACAGGAGCAGTATCGCCATTTGCCTAGCAAGCTCGCTGTCTCGATGGCCAGATAGCCTCTGTGACAGGGAGTCTGTTGCCTGTTAAACGGTCAATATCTCCTGTAATGCTGGTTAGCCTGAATGCTTCAGTATTGCACCCATTGCCCCGGTTCGAGAGACTTGGTCACGAGACGTAGTGATGAGGAAAGCAATTTTCCTCACCCGAACTGCTCAATTGAACCGTAGACGTGGGATTTTTCGATATGCGCAAGATGAATTCGGCTGAGCATGTAGAATCCGCGATTCCAGCGAACCCCCAGGCACTCTTTAAATCTCAGCAGAGTATAATCGTAGGCAATTCGGACAGCTGATAATCCCATCCAACCCTTTAGAGATAGTCGACGTTTCTCCACTTAAACTTTTTGTTCGCACGGTCCACGGGACGGTTCTCGAATTGACTGCCGTGAAGCTCGAATATGAGATCTCTAGGTGCGTCCTTGTTCTCAGTCATTTCACGGTCTTCTCGGACGGGTAGAGGAACGGTGAAGCGGAAGATGGTGTGTTCTTTTGGGATTGCTGCAGGAAAGTTGGTCAGCAGGAATCTGCAATCTCAAAAGCGCAATATCCCTCCAAGAAATTGTAGAAAGAGGGACATCCTTCAGACTCAAGATCGGAATCGACTCACTTTTCATCTCATCTTTCTCCGTCACAACCACGAACGTGAACTTCGAGTCCCTGACAACAATGCCCTTCAACCCAACCCTGCTAGCGCATCTACTGCGCACAACTTCGACCTCCGCGCCATGGAAATCCGCGCTGACCAGCTTGCTGCCATGCGACAGTGGGGTCACCACATTCGTCCTACGGTCGTTGAGGTCCAACACCTCCTGCATGTATTCAACCCACATCTTATGTAGACCCTTGAAGATCTCATACTTGCACTCTTCCTTCGGAAGGTCGTAGATTCCCGAGACGCGCTTTTCCCGCGCGGAGAGCGGCTTCGGTTTCTGGTGGCGGAGAAAGTACTCCTTCTTGCGGAGACGGTGGAGACGTCGTCTTTCACGGTTATCAGCAGGGGTTGGGGAGGTCGGGCGCAGGAAGAGAGGCTTCTGCTTTATTCTTTCGGTGAACAGCTGGTCTGCGGTGTCCGGCGAGTGGGCGCGAGAGAGGAGCTGGTGCGCAACATGCTTATGGTCTTGACTTGCCATGATTGCGCGAGGATGCGGATTTTTAACCTTTTTTAGTTGTCACGCAAATATAGGATAAGATGCATAAAAACCATGGAATCATGGCAGATGACACGGCATGCGACAGGGAGTGAGGGTCGCGAAGGGCCTTGTGGGACTTCTCTGTTGCGGGCAAGATTTTGGCTTGAAGGCGCGGTCCAGCCTGATGTCACCGAACAGAAACGCTCTCTCCAGATCACGAGACCCGATCTACTCTACTCCCCCAACTTGATGCGGAGACTACCTTCTTCGAACAGACAATTTTTTTTTATCATTATTGTTCTTAAGTATTTTATGGATTGGAGAAATAAAAGAAGAGTAAAAGCGCACAATAACTGAAATTTATGGGAAAGGGCAAAAAGGAACATGACCTTATATATGATTCTAACGACTTCACGATATAACAGACCGTCCTGCGATCGCTCCAGTCGCCCTAACCGCTGATGGAAAGGGGCTTTCTACGGGAGAAGCGGGCTGCGTAATGTCCATCAAGCTGGCCAGTAGCTGCTATGTCCGATCCATCAACCTAGGTCCAGTACGGAGTGCATACTTCGGTCTTCTCTCCGTCGGATCGTTTCCCCTCGGGCCAAACGCCCTTCCCCGCCTGAAGGACGATTATTCTTAAGTCTGACGTCTGACATCCCCATGATGGCCACCTTCCGGGCTTATTTTCTTGCTCTGCTGAGCAGTGACGACTGCTTAAACATCAATGATGGCTTCTTCAGAGAATTTCCCCGGCTTACCTCCCTTTCCTGATGATGTGCCAACCGCTCCGCTTTTTCGCCTGTCATTGGAGAAGCTCCTCCGGAAGGACAAGGGGGAAATCCAAAGGTTCTGTGAGGCTTGTGAAGATATAGGCTTCTTCTACCTGGACCTTCGGGAGTCTGAACAAGGAAACTCGATTCTGGGGGACGCAGACACATTGTTCACCGTCGGCGAAAGCCTATTCGAGCTGAGCCTCGAGGAGAAGCAGAAGTATGACTTCAGTAAGCAGAACTCGTACTTCGGGTACAAGGCACAGGGAGCCGTGGTAGTGGACCGACAGGGGAATCTGGACAGAAATGAGTTCTATAATGTCCGTTATTCTGATGATCCATCAAACCTACCTGCTGTTCCAACCCATCTGACCCCTGATCACAGGTATCAAAGGATGACATTCTGGGGGTCTCAGCTCCTCTTCCCGCCCCTGAGGTGATGCAGCAGAACCGTGACACTCTGAAGTCATTCATCGAAAATGCCCACTCGATAGTGACCCTTATCCTGAACCTCCTCAACGAGCATCTAGAGCTCCCACCGTCAACGCTGTCGAACGTTCATCGCCTCCATGCGGTTAGCGGTGACCAAGTACGCTTCATCAAAGCGCCTCCGCAGCCGGTAGATGACAGGCGTACTGCTTTGGGGGAACACACGGACTTTGGTAGCGTTACCATCCTCTTCAACCGTCTGGGTGGTCTCCAGGTCCTCCCGCCTGGCGAGAACGCCGAGTGGTGCTATGTCCGTCCACTGCCTGGTCATGCCATTGTCAACCTTGGGGATGCCATGGTGAAATTCACGAATGGCCTGCTTCGATCCAACATCCATCGGGTAGTCGCACCGCCAGGTGCTCAAGGGGACAGTACGAGGTATAGCCTTGTTTACTTCTCAAGGCCGGAAGATGATGTTCAACTGAAACGACTGGACGGAAGCAATCTCATTCCACCACTTGCTACCGGTATGGTCGAAGAGGAAATCAACAGCAAAGACTGGATTATTCGACGGGCACTGGGACGCAGAGTCGCCTTGTATGAAAACATTGATTACGACAAGTCGGCCGGCACTGAGCAACTGAGCCGCCGGATCAAAGTGTAACTAAGTACTCTAGCAACTTTATCGAGAATGCACATTTTCCTACAGAAGATATTTTTTTTCATTGTCCTCAACGTGCTTAAACTATATTAATACTTCTACTACGTCCCAAGCATATCTCGACTAACATGACATTAGAAAGCTGTTATCTGAGAAGGCGAGAAGGCAGGCCCAACACACCACCATGTCTGTTCCTCCTGGAAATCTGGCCCAAAAATGCAACCACCTTAGACCGAACTTCTTAATATTTATCTCCCTCCTGAAGCACCCAATCCTCGAGGAAGTCAGCTAGGTCATAGTCCTCCATAAGAAACTCATGTCCAAACAACGGCAACCTCAGCTGACCCTGCAAATACCGCTGCCAGGGCTGTTTCTCAGCAGGCCTATTATTACTATCCCTCTTGATCCACTCCTGGATCCGACGCGCATCGGCCCAGACACTAGGGTCAAAACCCCACGGGAGCGCCTTCGGATTCAGCGCGAAGCCCCCCAGAATACAGCGTTCAAAGGTACGGTCGAGACGGTTGCACAGGATCATGATGCGGTGCTGCCTGTTCGTCATCTTCCCCAGAGGGAAGATCACCTTGCCCTTGTGGTAGATGTCGATGTGGAGACCAGTCTGGGCTGCCGCGATCCGGATCTGGACGCGCTCTCGATCGTGAGCCGGGTTTCCCGTCAGGATCAAACCAAATGGGCTCTCCATGGGTGTGCTGTTTTCGGGATACGGGATGTCGAATGGTCCATGGTCGATCCGGAGTTGCTCCGCTTCGGTTTCGTTGCGGGAGCAGCCGAGGATCCAGGTCATGACATTGGATGCCATGACGTCTTGCTTTTTGTGATCGAGACGAAAACGATGGTAGAGGCTGTGATTAGCACTCGGTGAAGCCTGTTTCACTCTGTGAGCAAAAATGGACCCGGCACACGAGTTAGTGAATGTTGTTCTTCGTACCTGTTCACGATCACAAAGACATTCTTAACGGAATCAATAAAACCGAGGCAATGTCCTTCTGGAAATCACGTCTTCTGCCGCTATGTATGAAGTGTTTTGGCCGCGACGCGGAGTGGGAGTCAGTGCAATTCCTTTGGGAGATTGTCAGGACACGGCGGTGGCCCCCGGGTATGCTTTCAGGAAACAATCCTCAATAAAGGGCATAATAGCACGTTGCCATGCAAGATTATTGGTGAATCTGGTGGGATCCACCTCCATATGCCTGTATTCATGTTTTTATCTTTCTTTCCACAACCTTCTACCAGGTGGTGGTCGCCAAGGGAGACTATATGGCGGATAACTACGAGAGAAACTTTTTTGGACACTTCCAAATAACATGTTTGTAGCCACCCAGTGTCATCCCTGTCCAGTGTTTTCCTTTGCTGCATTGTATCCTGTGTCAAGTCTGGGGACACTTCCACCGGGCTTAGGCGCTAATTGAGAAAAATAATGGGTAGCTGGTATCCATCTACTTTAAGTAGTAGCAGTTTCTTTGGCAAACAAGCAGATGGCAGTGGCTTTTATCTGTCTATGTCTGCAGTCCACCTCCAGCATCCTTACCTTTCAAGTGACTTAGATCCAACCAGGTCGTATCCCAACAGATACAGGGCTTGCTTGTTTGCTTACCTTGAGCCTAACAATGTTCCTCTAGCAAGAACTAACCTACTATGTGGTCTATCTAGATCCTACCTAGCATTAATTCCAGGACGAAGCGCACACGCTCCAGGAGAGAAAGCATGCACAGAAAAGCTCACACGCAGTGAATATCATACATGGCAATCACTCATCTCCAATGTTCCTTGTCTTCCTTCTTTGACCTACCCTAAAACACTGTGAAAATCTTCAAGTCCTGCCAGTGAAATCACTGTCAGCAGTTCCCCTTTGTAATGGAGGAGTGAAATCTGGAAAGATAATGCCGGCAGAAAACACATCACGTGAGGTGAATGGATGTGTGAGGTTGGGTTGACAAATGAGAATGATGAGATGAGGGCAGTATGAACTGAGAGATGACGCGGTAAGTGTTCAGTCAAAGGATGATCCAGGAATGAGGGCTTACCGCCTTCATATAGATCTAGAGCATAGTGACAGAGAGTATTTTGGATGGCGGAGGTTCCCATTCAAGGTCTGCTTGTATTAAATACCTGTGGAGATATAAACTTGTCTAATCAGCTGGCTTTCTTCCTGCAAAAGAATCTTCCCAGCAAGACTTAATTTGACGTTGTGGAGCCACTAGTCTCAGAAATATATCTAACTCGCAATGTCATGGAAGTTGTAAGTACTCCCTCGTCTACTACATTACTATATCGACTTACAACTTCCAGATATTCGGACATCCGTCCAGTCTCAACTTTATATTCAGAACTTATCCATCGCCTTCTTCAAGTGCAGTGGTCTGCACCAGAAGCAAAGAGAACTGGGAGCCCTGCAAGGGCCCTGATGCTACAGCTTACTCTCCTCTCTTTTATATTCTACTATACCAGGAGATTCCAAGATGTACCCTTGAAGAGACAAACGTTAAGCCAGTGGCCTTCAGATCCAACTCAGGGGGTTATGGGATGATGGGATCTTTCAAGAATATATGTTTGTTTTCCACCTCACTGTCGTGTCATCTTGTTTACTCTGATTCACTCATTCACGCTATCTGCAGCAACCGAAACTGATGCAACAAAGAGATTTGGACCATAGTGGGCCCAAAAATTCAATATGGGACAGTGATTGACTCAGGCCCTGAAGTGTTCCTCCCAACTGCCTATGAATATACAGTGTTTCGATGGTCGAGGCAATTTGCAACCTTCCTGATGAAGGGACACTCGGTAAGAAGACTGCATACGAGACCAGCACCGCGAACCTTCGTTTTATCTTGCTCTGCTGACAAATAGTTGCTAGTCTAGCCCAGCATGAAGGGTCGATGCAAGTCGGTAAGACGATCCTCTAATGATAAGCTCAATCAACAGGAGGTCATCATGTTAACAGTGATATACAGGCTAGGAGCTCCGTGCAACATGCCATTCGAAAGGTTCCAGAGGGCAGACGAACACTTTCTTCATGGCGAATAAGGACAGTTTCCTCCCGTATTGCCTCCGGGCAATTATATCGAGAAGCTGGTCGAGTTGCAGGAGTGCAGCGACGCAAAGGTAGAGCCGTACGAGGCGATCGGACTCCAGCCCGCAGGGTAAGCCAAGAAAATTGATCTCCATGGATCCAGACTAAATGATACTGTATAGTGTCCGTGCCGAACTCAGAGCCCATCAACTTGAAGGCTTCTCATTCCTCGTAACTCTCATGAGGAATGACGTTGGCGGCATCCTAGGTGACGATATGGGTCTTGGGAAGACCCTGCAGGTTGTGTCATTTTTCCAATACCTGAAAGCAAACCAGCATGCGACGGTAGCACCTTTTCTCGTGGTGTGTCCTTTGAGCGTCCTCCAATCTTGGGTTGATGAAGCGAAAAGATGGACACCCGGCTTCAAGATCCTAAAATATCACGACTTAGAAGCTCAGAGGAAACTAGTAAGGGCGGCCCTCGCAAAGAGTCTTCCAGGACATGGACACCAGGATAGCTCTTCAGCAGATGATGAACCGGCGGTGGTTGACGTACTTGTCATCACATATGACATGATAACGGCCGATAAAGACTAATTTCGAAGATTCTGTGTTTGGAGATGCATAGTTCTCGACGAAGGACATAGGATCAAGAACAACCAGACAAAGCACGCGCAGTCTCTCCAGAGAATTCGTTCCGATTATAGACTGGTACTTACAGGGTTAGTCTTCCCAAGATCGTTGCCGCTCGGAGGTCTATTTCTTAGTACATACCAGGAATCTTAAGCTGAAATGCTTCGACGGCTCAAGGATACTCCAGGTATAGGAATTAGGATTCCTCCTAAAACGGAGATAACTCTTGTAGTCCCTCTTTCCAGGTTGCAGCGGTATTGGTACCGCAGATTATTGACCGGATTTGATCAGTCTTTGCTGGACGAAATCTTGCTTGAGTCACGGAAGATGGATGAGCAGGGAGGGCTCCAAGAGAGCGGATTTCAGGATTCTGTGAAAAGCGTCGCTCAAGAGTGGCTCGAAATGGTTCAGAGTACGGTCCAGTCGCCTGATACGCACCAATCCCCATTGGTCAAGCTTCCACAAAAGTACAGGAAGTTAAATAATCTCCTTATGCAAACGAGAAAGGTACGGATGGAAGTTTTATATATGAGCTTTTCACTGACCTTTTCAGTGTTGTGTTCGTCCATACCTTCTCGAGACACCCGGTCCAGAAGCGCACGATAATGAAAACCACGTTATTGAAGCCTCTGGCAAATTTATTGTGCTCTTAACACTGGTTCAAGACCTTGTCGTCGGCCAAGGAAAGAAGGTATTGATATTTTCCGGCTTTGACTACGCACTGAACTGCTGTGAAGACCTCCTGGACATTGCCAGCGAAGATGGATCCACTTTCCGTTATGTCCAGATCGATGGGACCACCCCAAGCGCAAGGAGAAACCTGAACATCTACCTCTTCAGCACAAACTCTGCGTACAAGGTTTTCCTAATTGCCACGAGAGCCTGGAGGCGAAGGCATCAACCTGACGAGAGCGACTTAGGTGGTTTTCTTGGACCAGGGTTGGAACCCACAGATGACCTTGCAGGCAGAAGCGAGAGCTCACAGGATTGGACAGACGAAGCCAGTCACAATTTATAAAATCTGCTCGCAAGGAACTGTTGAAGAGCAGATGCTGGGCCGGCTGGCAAAGAAATTATATCTTGCTGCCAAGGTCACGGAGGGCATGGGGAGTATCCACAGCACACTATCTCCAATAAGTCCCAGCACCTATCAAGCTTCGGTCGATATTGGAAACATGCCAGACATGGGACTCAGTTGATTGGCATCATTGGTCCATCGAGGACCACAGGCTCTTTCGCACGTTCAAATAGACCCTCAAGAAATGCTCTTTTGGGACTGGCAGACGATCGTAGAGACATGCAGGGACAATTGCGCAAGAACCCGGACCAGCAAGGAGATATATCAATGAGGAAGTCGAAAAGGCGTGGCTCCAACGTCTCGAAAGAGTCGAGACATCAGTGTTCAACGGAACCAAGGTTGACACGAGCCCGAGAAAAGGGGCTTCAAGCAACAAAGACGACGATATCCTGAACAGGGCATCTCGACGGATTGGAAAGAGCAGAACGGTCATCATCGACGGCTTCCACGTCGCAAAGGAGACGCTTGACTGCAAGATGGGAGAAGCAGTTCGGATGATGGCCGGGAAGGATCCGCGTCTTGCAGCATGGAAACGCGAGCAGAAGCCTCAAATTATCCATCAAGCGGCCTGTTTCTTCTGCAAGAAGAGATGTAACCTTGAAAAATGCAAGTCATGCCCGAGAGCGTTCCACATGCACTGCCTGGACAGAGCTCTCGTTCCCCCGTCCTGAACCATGCAAGCCATTCATCTGTCCCCAATATCATTGTTGGAACTGTGAACGAAGCGCTCATGAAGCTGGTGGTTTGCTCTATGCCTGCCAGGGCTGCGAGGATGCGTTTTGCGAAAGGTGTCTGGACTGGAACCACACAACGTTCATTGGAGACACTATCCCTGAGTATGAAGACCTCGGGAACAATTCTCCAAAGGCCTTCTATATCAGGTGCGAGAGTTGCAGCGCGAAGCGCAAAGCTGACAATGAGATTCGTGAAAGCGTCTCAACGAAGCGTAGGAGATAAAGCTTGGTTGAGTTGGATTGCGGTGTTGGAGATAGGTCTGTCTGTCGTGGATATTGACGAGGAAATGGGTAGTTTGTGTTTCTGCGAAGGATAGTATTCTGTTTACGAAAATTTTGAGTAGATTATTTGTGTCCCAAGTGCTGGCGGAGCATTCTGGTGGCCTCCAAGGTTCTCATACAGACGTTGGAAGACATGTGACTTGTGTGCGAACTTGTGTCGTCGGTTTCTGCTATGATGTACAGTGTAGTACATACGAGGATCTCGTCTGAAGTCAGGTTGAAAGTCTCGATTTGCTCGAAGTACGAAAGCTAAATACTCAACTTGGTTTTTGTATTAAAATTATCTGGAATGGCATGTTCTGTACTATTCTATTGTCACTTACTGCGTGCGCTATCTCTACAGTAAGAGATATTGAAGGTGAACAGAACTTCAAAGTCTTACAGAAAGAACGTAAACATTGCAGAGAGAATAACTTTTCTCATGGTAGGAGGGATCTAGGTATAGAAGCATCGAAACACTTGATGCTTCTAAATGCCTGTGCTCTGGCTTTTCTCTCAATATCCACCTGTCTATTCTTCAACTTATAACTCCAAAAAACGATACCAGTCTAGATTCGAGAATTTGCACCCAGTTCTTCACTGATAAATAACTCATTATGGATGCTGGAGAATGTGGCTTCCTAGTCCCACAAGAACAGCAGAGAAACACGATGTCCTGGAGAGTTTATACCAAGGTGCTCCGTACCTATCTGGATTTAGCAACCGCAATATACAAGGTCGATGCGCTTCGACGATGGTAACTACGAGATACCTGCGATAAGGTCTATGTATCAGCTTCGTACAGTACAAGATCCAAAATCACCTTACACAGACCGTACGGTACGCTATGAACACGACCCGAGAACCAGCCGTACAGTACAATACAATACCAGCTCGGTCGGCCTTTTCGCCAAGAAAAAGCATTCCGCGACAGAGCAGGGAAACATATCCACGGTCCAAGTTAACGATGCAGTACTTAGTGCTGCACGCCATTTAAAGAAACGCCGTCCGTCTCAGACCTGTTTCTTTCTGTTTGCCTTCTGATTAAGTGGCGCGGGTTGCAACCTGCGACCTTCCGACTCCAACGTCCACGACTCAGATCAGGTCAGCCAACCGACCAGCAGTGGAGGGCGCTCTTCTCCTTCAACCCCCTGCCACTCTTTGTACTTGCGATGAAATGAAAGACAAGGGGGAAAGCGAGAGGCAAAGGCAGAGGCCTGAGCGTGTGTACAGTACCTTACCATGGAGTACTTAGCCTACTACTACCTCGGTCGGGCGAAAGAAACCTTTAGCCAATGCATTCTAACTTCTTTAAGAACACCGGACTTGAACTGCGAACATACTAGGCTCCCGGGGGAATAATCGGGTGATCCTATTAGTTTCCAAGCGGCTGGGACTGAAGATCGGGGAGTAAAGGAGAGGGGGCGTGAACCAGAAGTGCAGAAATTTTTTTTTTCTGCCTTCTTTGCCTTTTCGATGGAAAGCCTTAATTTTAACTGCATGGCTGGCGATAGCCCAACCCCTCCGCTTGGGAGGCGCGGGAGATTTTCATTGGTGAAGAGGGCTAGAGCAGCCGCTAGGAACACGATTGTCGGATTCCATTCCATTTCCGCGGAATCTTCAGCGACGATATACTCCGTACATAGGACGCGAACGACGTCTTTTTGACTGGAACCGGAATCTGTTGTGTTACGTACGTACCGTAGGAATAGCAGAGTTCGTCAATTGATTGCCCTCGTGGATCGAACTATTCTCGATTCTTCAGTTCTCTTTACGATCTCCACTGATCCCTCGGTTCTTTAATAATATAATAGCCTTGAAGATCTGTCGATTGTCCTTCTTGTTATCCATAACCAGCCATGATCTCATGACCTCCATTACGGATTCGATTTTCAGCGTTAATCACTACTAGCGATTGATATGCCATCCTATTCCCGATTTAGTTTTCCGATCCTTTAATAGACTAGTATACGCAGTACTTGGAAACCGCTTCTAGGGAGGCAACGTGAAAAGCTGGAGAGACTATTATTGAGCTGTCAACAGTCATACCACAGGCTACGTAGGCAACTTCGGCCAAGTCCATCGAATCCGAATCCAAGGATCGATAATGCATGGCTGCCGTCTGGGAGCTGCGTGCGTTCCCTAATATTGGGGCGCGTCTAGCCAGCCATCCGGCAACCAGAAAATTGGGAAGAAACCGTTTCCCTTCTCGGTGTGCCGACCGACTTTTGACAATATCATTGTTGCATCTTCCTTTTTTTTCCCCTTCAGGGTTCAAGACCGATTTCGTATATGCAGGCGTGAAGAGACTTTTCGAGACCAGATATAGGCTGAGTAATAGCGGTGTTAAACCTGAAAATACAGATACTGAGTTATACCATATGCACCGCAACAAATTGCGGGGCAAAACGTTGTGCTCCCGGGACTACTCCTTATGGCCAATTGACTAAACCCACCGTAGAAGCTAACGTGAAAAGATCAAAGACGATGATGTGGTGGCCACAACGTTTCCAGAAGGCGAAGGAGAAATACATACGTAAGAGAGACAATAAGCCGATTCCATGGCGTGGAAGAAGGCAGAAGGCACATACGAAGTTCCAAGAAGTAGTTCCAATGATCGGATTGGTTACCGAGAGTCGTGCCCAGTAAAAGCCACACAAACACAAAGGGAAAAAGATGCCAGCCCATTCCATAGGTTAGAACCCAATCGCCCAAGCCTCTCACCGCCCATTCTCAGCCGTGCGCGGGCGCTAGCGCTCGTCGGATTCTGCTCCGAGCGGACTGGTTATCTTACGCCGGCGTACGGAGTTGCCGGCCCATTACATCCGGATCGCACGTGGTATAGAGGCCACCTTTAAAAAAAAACTTTTTTTTGTTCGATCGTCGTTTGATAGGTATTCATCCCATATCTGTATGGGAAACCAAAGCAGGACATTGCCTGAGACACGCCGTCAATGGACTCCTGTAAAAGTTGTTCATACGTAGCAGAAAAGATGAAATGCACTTATTACTGCATTAGCATAATCGTCGACCAAGTCGCTGGTGATTCAGGCCGCATAAGACGCGTCATATTTCCCCGCACGAGCAGAGGCCTTTAGGCTTTTGACGTGTTAGTAGTGGTTCAATTGGGCTCCCAGAACCATTTTCCCGGGAACGAACCACGGGCCCCTCATCCACGGATGGGGAACCTGCCACCTAAATTCCTTTGATGGGTGGCGTCTCCGCCGGCTCACGGCCGTATCGTATCACTCTCCTGGATCTATGGATGAGTGGGCAGTGGGCCAGCCATCCGCGGACCGGGCCGTGGGATGTGGGGGAGTTTTTGACGAGGGCCACAATAATATCCGCGATAAAATTATGAGATTACCTAAATCGTTGAGGGGGGTAAAATTCTGGAACATGGAGCCTCCAAATAATATTATTATTATCTCAGACTTTGAAGGTTACGGATGCATGCCTACGGTGTTATGCACTAGCGCACTTTCGAGTCATGACGGAGGCCTTCCACTTTTAGAAAAGAAAAGAGATCTATATATTCTCTATCTTCACGGAATTCAGACTCAAAAAGCGGAAAAGCTGGGAAGGCAAAAAGAACGCGGAATAATAAGAATGATAACAACCTTTGTGCGAACCTTAAAAGGTTTACACGGCACCATTTTAGCTAGCCACCTGACTCCCCGAACCAAACTCAAGCCAAAGATCCATGGAAGGAGATTAAATCGTCGTTTCGTCGCATACTCAGCACTTGCGCACTGATATCTTCAGATTCAAAGTGGTTGCAAACGTGCATAAAGCTAGCATTCTGCATTACTCGTGGCATTCCAACAATCCAGCATCCAGCAATCTAGCCCGCTATGAGTACGCGGACATACATAGAGCTCGCCAATCACGAGACTCGTGCAACGCGACAGGCAGATGAGACTTCCGGTGGAGTCTTTGCCTAGCTGCAGCATGATTAGAATCTTCACTCGGTCGAGAACTTGGAAGACGTATGCACTGTACCTACCTAACCACGTCGCAGCCTAAATTATCGCCCAATTGCGCGGTTTCCCCGTTTATGCAGTACTAAGCGTATCCGAAATTTTGTGGATTCGAAGTGTCCCATATTTTTATTGGGTAGGAATCGTCGAAACGTAGCAAGAACCTGGAGATGGCAATCAAAAGGCTATCCAAGGACATTGAAAGAACCAGAGAGAGACACGAATAAAGTAGTATCCGGATGTCCTTTTCAGTTAGGACGATTACCTCAGCGCTCTTGTCCACAGTGAAGAATCCAACAAACCTGGAGGATCCTTCACCGTACACCCTCTGCAATTGTGCAAGGGATATTTCCCTTTTCTCCACAGCCGTTAAACACTGTAAATAAGCTTTTGCTGTCAGAAAGACGCCCGGACCTTCTTGTATGATGGATTTATGGGCTATTTGTGTGGAACGACGGTCCCGCTGCTCGGATGGTGACTCCGTGACGGAACGTCGGCTCGGGATCCCGGCATCTCGGCATCTTCCCCAGGTCGAGGAGCGGTGCCACTCTCCGTACGGAGGTTCAAACCCCGCACGCAGTATCTACCTGGGGTACTTGGGTGCAGTAACATTAACATATCTCCATTTACCATCTGTAAATGAGCATTCCATATTAAGTTTCAGCGAACCTCCTTCCAATTTTCACGAGACGATTTGCGAAACGTTACCATGATCATGAAAGGTAGTACGAAGCATCTTGAAGTCGTCGTAGTAGGCGCAGGTATTGGCGGCTTGGCGACCGCTCTAGCCCTTTCGACGGATGGAGACCACGTCACGGTCCTTGATGCAGTCAAGGAATTTGCAGAGGTCAGCCCAAAGCTTCATTTTAGCATGTAAACCCAGATCGAGCATGCCCTGACGGCTCCAAACACAGGTCGGCGCCGGCATCCGCGTATCTCCCAACTCGTCCCGGCTGCTGCTCAAATGGGGTGTCGACCTCGATCCTATCAAGAAAGAGACTTCTCGCGGAAACCGTTTTGTAGACTGGAAGAACAACATCCTGCTAGACGTCCCATACAGTGACGTAGAAGAGAAGTATGGCGCGCCGTACTACTTCATCCACCGCGCGGATCTTATCGACGCGCTTCTAAAAGCGACGGGGAGAAGTAAAAACATCACGATCAAGACTCAAAGCAAAGTTGTCGAATACGACTATTACAGACCCGCGGTGAAGACAGAGCAAGGCGACTGGTATTCTGGGGATCTGGTAATATCTGCAGAGGGCATCAAGTCTTCCATCCGCACGGCCATAAACGGCGAACCTGCCGAGCCAACAGACACAGGGGATGTGGCATATCGCATCCTGGTTCCAGCAGAACCACTCCTTAAGGACCCAGAAATGCGAAATCTGGTGACGGAACCTTGGGCAACCCACTGGATGGGACCTGAAGGGCACGCAGTCGGATACCCTTTGCGCGGCGGCGAACTGTTCAATGTCATCATCGATATCACTCACAACACGGATCTGGGCGAGCCCGTTGGGGAAGACGAGTGGAAGAAGCAAGCAGACAACACCGAACTCATTGAACGGTTCAAGGGCTGGTGCCCGCAGGTGCGCAAGCTGTGCAGCCTGACAGAGGAGTATCTGAAGTGGAAGCTCGCTGAGCTAAAGCAGCCCTTGAAGCGGTGGGTGCATCCCAGCGGTAAGGTTGCTCTCCTTGGCGACGCTTGTCATCCTATGATGCCGTACATGGCGCAGGGAGCGGCGCAAGCGATTGAAGATGCCGGAACTCTGTGCGCCGCACTAGCAGCGTACGACAATATCCCAGAGGCATTGAGGGTATATGAAAGACAGAGAGCACCGCGGGCAGAATACGTTGCGAAGAACACGCGCGTGCTGCAGGAATGGTTGCATGTGTACGATGGACCTGCTCGGGACGAGCGTGATGAAATGATGAGACATGATAACCAAAGAAACCCGATCTTTTGGGGATATACGCCAAGGAAGGATTGGCTATTTGGACACAATGCTGGAAAGCTCTATAAGGAAGAGGAGCTTCAGATACCAGAACTTCCGCCAATACCTCCTCCTGAAGCTTCTGTGTATTCGGGGAAAGGTGTGGTGAGATCTCGACAATCCACGCAATCCAGGCTTTGATGATGAGTTCTCGAGTCTGGGAGATCTTTTCGAATGAGACAACTCGGTGCCAACACTGTCGTGCAACTGTGGAAATGACGTCATTGAACAGGATCCCGGAATTTCGATCTAGAGAATGGAATATTCATCAGATCATAGAAGCACTGAAATCTGATGATGGAAATCACATGTTGTATTATTGAAAGCAAATCCGATTGGGATCGTGAAACTCGAGATACGAGTGAAAACCGTAGGTTGTGAACGATGCATGCTAGATTCAAGATTCCATAGATGGAAATCTCCAACTGCTCCAAAAGACTCATTCCTAGATTCACTGCTCGATTTTCCCAGAACTTTGTTGAATCATCAACAACAGTATTTGATTTGTCGTGTCGACCACATATCGGTGGGTCAGTAAGGCATATTGTCCGGGTATGTATAAAATTGTACGGAGTAGACAACCAGAGTACCCAGCGGTAGTTCGCAAGAAACCCGAAAAAATAAGTAGAGACACCAAGTCAGGAGACTTTGCAGTTGCAATTGATGCTGTGGATAGTATGTGGCTAGGTAGTAAGAACTTAGTGGTTGTGTTCGCGAATGCCTGCGCCTCCGAATCGGCACGGATCAATGGGTATCACCAACAGTCAAATCCAAGGCTGGCGGGCTCCTCAAAAAAAAGTCAAAGTGAATTCACAATACATTGAACTTATTGAAATGTCATCAGATTACACGGTACAACAGAATGCCGCTTTTTTTATTCATCGTCGCCTGTGCAGATGTTGGTCTTAAAAAGGAAAACTGGGTGGGGCGATCCCACGCACCTCTTATGCAAACACTAAAAACTATAGATATCTACCCCTTGCATGAGAGTTCAACGTGACAGCTTTGGCAGTGAAAATCGTCAGTGATGCCAATGTTGTGTAATGGGAAAAACTCCCCCGTGCCCCTGAGCTGGACTTGATCCGGCATAGTTCCATATATGGCTCTGGAAGTGAGGCACTCAACAATCCCTTTATGGTATACGGTGCAGCACTCAAAATCGTAGAAGATTCCATAATTCCGGCAGCCGACGGCCTCACTTTTTGAACTGCGACCCATGCAGAGTATCTACCTAGGCGGGTAGGTATCATTCCCGCAGGCATCGTTTGTTTTACATGATGATCTGCGCGGGAGGGGACCCGTAGATGAGCTGACCTCTGTAAAGTTGTGACCTATCAACCCGAAATACGGGCGCCAGTGTGCTGCCTTTTGCCCATTCGACCACTTTTCATGGAAGGCTGATCTTGTTCCATCACCGTTAGACTATGACAACAGTGGCTGCGAGTCACAGCTTGCTAGCTACTTCATCTAATAATCAATGCTTTCTGGATCCAATCGGCAGCGGGTGGATAAACGCCCATGCTTGCTGAGACTATCGACTCTCGAGCCCACTGGAGACTGGAGTGTCTTTATATGTACGATGACGATGATGGTTTTCCCTTTTCCGTGATTAAATGCCATCTATTCACCTGCTCAGAAGTCTTGGCATACAGCCAAATCCTGTAACTCTTTTTCTCCTGGAACACTAGCTAGGTCGAATTTGGACAATAGTCCCGTTGGAACACCTGTAAGATTTTGAGTAACCTGTGCCGTCGGATGATAGGGGTAAATATTGAAGGCTACAAAATTTGAAATATCATTTATTGGACTCCCTAACACGCACGTCTGTGTGTCAATCAATCAATGAAATTGCGGGTTCCCGAGTACGTGACGGATCAGGTAAACGGTCAGAAGAAATACTAGTTATTGGTCTCTAACGCACTGTGTAGATCAAGATGGGTCGCACAGAGCAGCTCGACGTACTAGGACGAGGATCCCCCAACATCTCACGATGACACTCAAGAACGGTGAGACCCTTTTTTGACTTTGTTGGCATCGATTCTGCAGCTCATCGAGATCTTCGATGCACTTCTCCATATCGATCCCAGAATGGGTCCTGACAAGAATGATCAGTTCTTGGAGGGTAGAGTCTCGGAGAAAAGGATACCAGTACCTGACTTACGGGGCACACCAGTCCAGCTGGAATGACAAAATGAGGCTTCACAAGGCTCGTCGATGCTGCAAGAGCCCACAGACCATAACCACCACGGGAGGACGGGAGTTCCGCAACGTAAAATCCTGATTGTCCAGTCTCCCTTGAGCGGGAAACCCCACCAAGCTCCACTGCCTTTGGCTTTCGCACTGCGTACGGAGGGTCACGGAGCACAGTACACAGTACTCGTGGAGAAATAATAGTGCATCCGCAGTGCTCCGTATCTTAACGGTCGACCGTCCCTTCTACCCCTCCCCACCGGCTCCATAGACAAAGAAATATGATAGATCATAAGCAGACGTCGTATGACCCGTCACTTACAGTAATGAGTAAAATCTTAATAACCCACCTATCCTCGGTTCTCCAAGACTGCAACTTTCCCGACCGCTTTCTTGGGACGAACAACATGATAATTATGCATTGGTTGCTTTCCTTAAATTTCTTAGCGTAACGGTCGAGCGGCCGGAATCCGGCGCACCGGGCACTGCAGCCTTCAGAGCTCCAACTCAGCGTCAAGCTGAGACAGGTCATTTAATCATTAGCTAATTTCCGGACTGCGTCAATAGCAGTTTTTATCACTGTATTCTTTCTCCCCCCCCCCCTCTTTCTTTCTCTTTTCTAACAATAACGTGGAATTAGCTGTCTGCAGTAATTTTATACTGTGCTCAAAAGTAGCCCGGTAATTAGTATCCGACACTCCACTCCATACAGTACGCACGTAAAGAACTGATCCGAAACGACGCTTTGATCCTGAAGATGTTGCGCAGTAACACAGACAGCGGACGGAAACTAACTATGGCCGTTGAGCTTATTCGGAGTCTAATTCCGTCTCCCAAGCTCTGCATGATACATCCTAAATTCCGTGCTGCACACGATACTTCACCGGTGTGAGGAATCTCGGACGGCCAGCAGAGTCCCATCCGATGTCTTCACTCCCTGGCAGCCAAGCCGTGGGCACGGACCACGACAGGGGAGGTCCGTCACAGATTCCAGTCCGTTCACATGCGTTGCAGCTTCGGAAGTGGGAGAAGGCAGTTGGCCGGATAAATATAGTACTCGGCAGTTTGAGGATGACTGTGTGGCCGAGAATACGCCCGTACGTTGACTCTCCAGTTATGTGATCAAAAAGGGAAAACTTGAGGTTTTATGGATGACTTAGAAGCTGGAGGGTATTTGGGTGTTCTGATGAAATATTGCGTAATTAGATTTTCATCAATTGAGCTTTTTATCCTTCTAGAGAATGTTACCAGTGGTCTCTAGGTAAGTTGGGTACAGCACTTAGTACCATCAACTTCATACGCGTCTACATGGATCATAACCTGATCTCTAGCAGCTCCTGACTTCTAAATGCCGCAGAAAGTTAAACTTGACAGCGATCTACAGCCCCTCTTCAAGCTGCCGGTTACTAAGACATTACCTAACCTACCTAATCTAGTTAAGTTAGGTATACTCGACCATTCCATTCAGCCGCTAGTTTCAAGTTATCTCCTGACCAATTAATCCAATGCAAATGCATCGTACTCCATGCAGAATAATATCGATCTGCTCTTCACGCGCGGATGACATTTACCGTCTGCTGCTAAGTATGTACAAAGCTGTACCTGACAGGTACTATACTTACCTACCTAACTTACCCCGCTATCTAAGGACGGCGTTGAACAGAGTACTCCGTATACCCACAACTTAAAACTCTTCCGATTGATCCTGGAAACTCTTTCCCACCCAGACTCGGGAGCGAAGTCAAGCCGATACGCCACCAGCCACAAGCCACCATGCAAGGTCCACCATTGCACCACATTTGGTACAACACTCCCCACCTGACACTTCTGCAGGAATATGCACCATCCAGATGTCCACACTCCACCACGGGACCTAGCTGTGTATGTTTATAGACCCATTCTCCCGGACCTTTCCCTCTCTGTCTGTCTCTGGGGCAAATTGAACGGCATCTGTGGGCACCGTCCACTAGACAACGACTGGATGATCGTGCCATATCATACACGACCACATTCACAGTACTGCGTACTCACACCCGGCATCCGCAGACTCTAGCTGGTGCATCGCGGTTTACCGTCGCTTTGCATCCAACATCAGACAAAATGTCAAGAGTCTAGACCGTAGCATAAACGCCCGACCAGAGGGCAACTGGGTCTGCCATTTAATTCGATATGCAGGACACGGGAAACATCCGCCCCGTTTCTCCCGACTCATCCTCCGTACATAGTACACATCCACTACAAGTTCCGCAGGCCGGTACCTGTCAACAGACGGAAGATACACACAATAAGGATAACCTTATCGTTTATTTACTAAAACTGGCCCGGTTCCGGGTGTCAACGGTTCCGAAGCGGGATGGAAGCCACATCCATGGAATCATTCACGTCATATGATAGTGATCCATAGGTAGGAGGTACGTACTGTACTTACAGCATACCTAGCTACACCACGTAACCAGGGCTGTCAGGTAATTATATTTTTTTTTATTTTCGCATGACGCGAGATCAGAGTCAAACACAACAAAGATCGCAGGAGACTGTTAGAAAATCTTTCCTAATAAAGTAGAGGGGACCAGGGACTGAACTCCTTGCGTCTGTTCGGTAGAGTACGTACGTACGGGGTTACTCCGCAAGCATTATTGTTGCTTGGGATAGACCTGACCTGGCCTTGAATCGTCGTCGTCATCAGAGTCATCATCATCAACTATAGAACATTGCAATAAGCATCTATACGGAAGTCCCTCCGCATAATTAAAAAAAAGGACGAGGATATACTTCTTCAGGCACAGTACTCCGTCCCGAACCTATATACCGAGAAGTCGCTATACTATATACCGACACCGACGTCTCGGTATATAGAAGGCTTTGCATACTCCGTACCCTAGACAATCTATACTTATCTACGGAGTACCTTCTGACAGGTCTCCACAAGGCACTCCGTACTCCATAAAGGACAGAGACAAGGATAGGGCCTGCAGGGCAAGATATGACAAGGACGATCCCGTGGGTCTAGAAGCCCTGCAGAAACAACAACATCCCCGTAACTGTACGGAGTTACCCCATATATGGAGTACGCACCCTTGCCTGGGTACTCCCGTACCCAGGGACCTTTTACGAAACACGGTGATTAATCCACAATTGAGTGACACATCCCCAGTCCGTGCTCCCCAACCCAGTACCGTGTATAGCGGACAAGACAAGGTAAGACATTAAATAGTTTATTATTATTATTATTATTATTATTCAGTCCAGCTCCAGCTCCAGATCCCTACAATTGAGACATGTCTAGTACTCCAGGTACGGAATACTCCGTAGCCAGATCCTAATCAGGCAAATCAGGATTGTCAAGCTTTGGGCCCCTATCTACCTACCTAATCTAGGTATAAGCCCTAGTACTCCGTACCTAATCCATGGAATCTTAGCTAACTCACCGAGGTGAGTCTTCCCCACCGAGGTTAGTAAACGGTTGAGAGACACGCATGTAGCAGGCTGGCTACTAGGTAGGTTTAGGGTACCAGTACCCGTGGAGATGGACCGGGGTATGGAGTTAGGTGTTACTATACCCCGCTAGGCACGGGAGTACCCAGATACCTACTAAGGTAAAGTACTAATCTAAGGTAGCTAGAAGCACTGCCGTAGGTACCTGGCTGGGCAGGCTGGAGACGTCAACTCCGTATCATCTTCCCGGGCCCCTGGTTCTTGACAACCAGCGCTAAACTCCGTACGTATGTAGTAACTGATTATCAGCGTACTCGGTAGTCGTAGCGGACCTACCTACCTACCTAGCGAATAGCAGTACGAATACGATCAAGGGAGTTAGGTAGATAGGTTAGGTAGGTAAGGTACGGATACTACCTATCTAACTTAACAGGTTAACTAGCGACGGTGCTCCATCCCCGCTGCGGCTGTCAACGCGGCAACAACATCCATCCACAGAGAGCCCAAAAAAAAAAAGAAGAGAGAGAGACAGAGAGAGATGACATATAGCAGACCAAAAAAACAGATTGGTGGTCATGGCTCGCTGAAAGTGATTGTTATGTAATTAGGGATAAGTTAACCAATTGTCTGGATGGGATGGAAATAAAAAAAAGAATTAGCATCCATAGATCGACCAAAAAAAAAATTCACGTACGCCTGCCTGGTCGGTGGTCGGTTCTGACTACCTAACTAACCTCTTCCTTCTCACTCCCCAGACAGACGACAGAACAGATAGACCATGGAGATTGGAGAGACCCAATCCAACCTCCCTCCCTCTCCCTAACTAAACCAGAACCAGAACGCTAAGAAATTCTTAGATTGCTCAACTGCCGACGCTAAAGATGAAACGGTCGACGGAACTAATACGCATGGGGAAAGAAATCAGGGGAACCCAACCATTCAGGGATGAGAGCCAAGAAACTTAAAGACACCAAAAATATTGAAAAGCCAACCCCAACCCCGTGACAAAGTCCCAATTCCGCAAATGATAGGCACAAAGTGCCATCGTTCAGGTTCAGGCTTCCAGCGGCCCGGGCGCACGGCCACGACAGCCGCAACCGCAACTGCCCCGCAGGTCCCGGGCCCGCTTCCGTCGTGGTTACGGTTAGGTTACGGTCGCGACCCTCCAAAACGAACCTAACCTAGCCCTACTTTGGAACACCGCGGGGCCGGGCTCGGGGCCGGTTTTTAAAATCAGTGCTAAAACCTGTCCCTGCCCTGGGACTGGAACTAACCGCCGTGTCCTTATCCGTCGAACCACCTGTGACAAGGGGGGGGAGAAAACTAGAAAAACTCAGACTCCAATTGGCTGGAGATTGGAACCCGGGTAAGGACATAACCTAGGACCTAGGTAAGGTACGGGCTACCTACCTTCCTAACCAGTGACCACTGAGATACTACGTACGTATCTTGCCAGGGCCAGCACCGTACCTACCTAATCTCTCCACCTACCTCCATCTCCATCCCCGGCTCCGGCCCCGGCGCCCGGGGGACCGGGAGAGAGAGAGTCAAGAATTCAGTTCAGTCCACAGCGCCCTGACAGCTTGACACACTCACCACGGACCCTACCTTTTTTCCTTTCCTCCTCTTTTCTTTTCTTAGGAGAGTCATTGCTCAGCCCCAGGAAATAAGAGAAAAAAAGAGAAGTATCATCATAACCTGCCGGTTTAAGTTAATAATAATTATGAAGATCAGAAAACAAAAAAAGTGTTGAGAGTATACCTAGCTAGCGGTAAAAAAGAGCTACCAAGTCTTAATGCTTACTACGTACTTACTGTGCAGCGATCCGAGTCCCGCTAATGCTAACTACCTAAGCTAGCTGGCCGTTGATCTTTGTGTGAAAACTGAAAGTTTCGCGACCGCGTAAGAGAGATCAACCAGACCAACCAAAAATGGAAAGGGAGAGGGGGAGGCCAATTGGGCGATGAAAAAAACCCATTTATTAATTTGATTTCCTATTTTTTTGTTGTGTTCCCGGCTCTGCCCTGGGCCTAGAAAGCTTCCAAGTGTCGATCAAAGGAAAAATTTTCTTATGCGTCTCCCCAGACTTTCGGGACGGGACGGTAGTAGTGTACCTTACTTACTACGTAGACTTAAGAGTCCAGTTCCCCTCTGAACGGATACCCAAAGCTGCGGGATACCCCCACAGTAATATAATTTGGACAGGGCCCACTTACCCGTGGAGGCTTTGACTCCCAGAGTTCGAGGGTCTGGAAGCACCGAAAATGATTTTCTTAGAGTACTACGTACGCGTACTGTAGAAGCCAAGAACCTGGGGCATCCCGTAGATCTGCTAGTATCAAGTAGCTACACAGTTCGGAGTCAGCATTGGCTCGACCCCTTCGTCGAAAGGGAAGGCGGGACGCAAGCTATCAACATGTGGCGTATCATCAATCGTGTGTATCAGGGTGAATGAAGAGTGAAGAAGACAAAGCAGGGATATCACTGTACTGCAGTAGGTGGATTTGCCAATGGATGTAAATGAGAGCTTTTGCAATGTACCAAATTCGAAAACCGAACGAGCAGGAAGATCGGGAATAACCAGTTCAAACCAAAGTTACAACACACACGATAGAGGACGCTAGAACGAAGGGATGCTTTCAGAAAAAGCGATGCGGGGAGGTATCCTATTTGGAGCAAATTACTACACAAAAATGACAAGGAGCTTTGTCTTTTGCTCGCTGAGTTCGCCGGCAAAATGCTTCGCTCGTCATCGCTAAAAAAGTTCGTTAAGGGGTCATAGGGAGGGGGAGGATGCTGTAGAAGCTGGCAATCACAAAAAGGAATGAAAAGTTTGCGATGGCTGGTATCTACACTGTGTATCTACCAAACCAAACTGCCCCTGCTAGGTCTTGAGATCCAGTTGGGCCAGCTTCTCCTGGACTCGCTTGAGAATTTCTGGATCCGGTTCAGACTTGACTTTCTTTGGTCTGTGAAGGGTTAGCAGTAGTTTCAGCGGGTACCTGTCATGGGATTTGACGTACGGCTGCCGTATGGTATCCGGTCCTTTCTCTTGGTTGCATTTGGAGCACACTTTCTCTCCTGGCTGATACAAGGTCGAGCAGATATGGCAAAAGTATCGAACCCTACGGCGTGGCTTCTTCCAGACGCGCGGTTGCGGCTCGAGCGGAGGTTCAGCATCGCCAGGGTATCCGTCGGGGTATTTCTTGAGTTTGGGTCTGCAACCAGTCAGCACAACATCCAAGGTCAATAGGGCCATCCACACGTACGGATCACGGGGACACTTCTTGCAGCGGACATGCTTGCAGTTCTCACACTCCGTAGCTTGTCCGTGGAACAACGTGCCACACCGATGACAGGTGCGGCGAACCCTCTGTTTGATGGGCTTGCGGACCAGGTCCTGGCCACCAGTGCGAGAGGGAATGGTGAGCACAGGAGCCTTGCTCTTCTTGGGACGCAGTTCCTCTGCCGCTACGACGGCAGCCTTGGCCTTGGCCTTGGCCTTGGCCTCCTTCTGCTCCTTCGTCTTGGCCGGAGGGTAGCGAGGACACTTCTTGCAACGGGTGTGGCTGCAGCCATAGCAGACCTTGTTCGAACCAAAGGACGTCTGGCAGTTGTGGCAGGTGCGACGGACTCTCATGCGGATCGGCTTCTCCACGCGCTCAATGTTCAAGTTGCGAGGAGACATCCATTCCTCCGGCTCGAGGGTCAGGCCGTACTTGGCGAACATAGCACGGGCTCTTTCCTGCTGGACGGAGCTCCAGTGCGCAGTCAGGGCTGAGGACGCACCAGTGGTGGTCGTCGGCTTGGTGGTCTGCATGGATGCGGAGGGCCTGGCACTGCATTCGAAAGATCAGTATGAACGGGTTCTGATAGATCTCGATATTGGCGACGGGGAAAGTAATTTTCTTACGCTGCAGTAGGCTTGCTGGACTTGTCGCCGCCAGCTTCGCTGATGCTGGAGACGGAAGCTCTCTTGGAGCTGGAGTCACGGCGGAGGATCGTCTTCATCCGCCTCATATATTTGGAGAGACCCTCAGGCTTCTCCTCGCTTGGGCGGCTGGACGGCGTTGGTTCAGTCATGGTTGCTGGTGTTTTGTTTTCGTTGGATCTCTTAACGACGCATGTAACTGAGGTGGAAACCGATTTGGGATATCAAAGCTGCTGTGGTGGAGGCTCTCGCAGGCGGGACGTTGCACCAAGAGGAGAGCGGACGGCGAACCGATTTCAACAGCAGGCCGGAGGTCAAAAGACGATAACAGCAACAAAAAACGGCTTGCAACGACGACAAAGTCACATACGGCGGGCTTTATCGCAGGATACACAGACGGAGTCGGAAGCGGGCTGGGCGACGAAGCGGTGAAAGAGGGATCTACTACTGGTGGTAGGTTGACAGGCGGAACCCGGATCCCTGGGAGTCCCAGCAAGACGGCGAGCCACGCGAGCGGACGAGGAGATTATTATGTGTATTCCGGGGCGCAGGTTCTGCGTATGACAGCAGCGAAACGGGGCCGTCACCGGGGGGGCGATTGGTCAGGCGGTGGGCGTGACGGTGCAGCGGCGGGTGAGACAGGTCGGGACCTGCTGCAGTCGTGTACGGTACCTCGTCTCCAGCAGGAGAGGGAGGAAAAGATAAATATGATTGATGAGAAGGCGACGAAGAAGAGGAGAAGAAAGCAGGGAAGAGAGGAGTGGGCGCTGGGGCTGGGGGGGGGGGCGCCTGGAGATAGTAATAATACTACAGTACGAGCAGCGCTACAGTAGAACGGGGCGGGACTTGGGTTAGCCGACGGGCAGAGGCTTTCTGTCTAGCAAAGCAGCTAGCAGCACACCTACCCACTGCGGCTATCGTCGCCGACGAACACCTGTCGCCCGGGTCGTCTGCACGCTGCAGCTCGCAGGCGGTCCGAGTGCCTCTTTCTCTGCGGCCCACCGGCTCCGTCGGTACCGTATTGTCACCCCGCTTCCCTGCCGTTAGGTACGCTACGCCGCGCAGCCGTTCTGCCTGCCCCCTTCGTATCCCTCTTGGCTCCTGCCTCTTCCATCCCGCACATGCGCCTGCACGCTCTGTACCTGTACCTTTTACTCCTTACAGTACTGTACGTGCAGGCGGAAAGGCGCACGAGTCGAACCATTTGCACGCCGCCAGGCCTCCTTCTTAATGGTCGACTCTGGCGCCGCTGCAGCGTCACAGCCCGTCTGCACTCTCCGTCACTTTTGGTCCGGTTGTCTGGTCACCGCGCTCCTCACCCAGTCAAGCCGCGTCCAAAGTACCACGCACCTTGCCTGGCGGTACCAGGATCGAGCCAGAGCAGTACCCTAACCGAGTCGGTGGCCTGCTCGACTTTGATTCGGGACACAGGCACCTGTCGCTAATCGAATCCGCGATAGCCTGGTAATTAGTCACTTTACCAGTTCTGGCTATTTTCACCGCGTCGGACAGAGTTAACGCGTCTTCCGCCGATGTCAACATCCAGCACGTCATTGCCGTCGAGACAGACTGGTATATCTCTTTCCTTTGAGCTTTCTGTATCTTTACCGGTGCCAATCACGTCAATTGCCTGAGTATGCGCAACCGTTGGGACGTCCTGTCCATCTACAGTAAAGATGTTTCTATACGGAGTATCATGGTATCTCTTGCTGAGTGGAGCTTCCGCTTATCAAGAAGGGACCGCTGTGATGATTTCTAAGATTCTAGAAATAAAGTTTCCGTCCGAAATTCGTCGCTGTCCCTGAGATCTACCTGTTTACTTCTGAAGATAGTCCATACATATTGTATGGAAACTTAGCTGGCCAATTACATAGGGCAGTTGACGCGGCGGATCAATATTCGAGCTTTCTAGACCTATCGGTGCCGTGGATACGCAGCAGTAGCAGCAGGAATATGATTGACGCCGGGAGAATGGATTTGGAAGATCACAGCTGTGATAGCGGACAAATATTCCGGTCTACGTCATACTCAGACACAGAGCCCCTCTGCAATGTCTATTGACCTGAGGGTCTATCCTGCGGTCAAGTCGGTGGTATTGCGGTGATCATCAAGGGACCATCTAACGTTAGCAATAGCAACACAATCAGAGTAACCGTTTTGTGTCATATGACATAACTGTGTGAAAGTTGTATGTACTTAATGGGAAGCCAAGACTCAAAGTGATGCTGGGAACGGAGTGTTATTAATAATAATTCTGAGGGGTGTGGTTCCCTCATTATAAAAACTTGGCGTTTGGAAAAATACTCCGTGATATCAGCCTCTTACAATTAATTAAGAGTACGACACTTCTCCGAGCGTTCCCCCCCCCAAAATCCTCGCCTCGCCTCACCAGACCGCTGCTCCGCAAGGGAGAGAAAAAAAAAAAAGAAAACGAGGCGACAACCACGTCCACCCTCAGAGACATATAGTTTCTGAAATTTCCAAGAAAAAAAGAAGGCAATCATCGGTCAGCAGGGGAAGAAGAAAAATAATACAATCGTACCTAGATTCGAACGACGCAGGTTTTGGTTTTGGCTTTGGGGGTTTTCCGAACCCTGAGACTTTTGTACCGTACCCGGCTTAACATCCGTACTGCGGTATTGGTAAGTTACGGGCTTGTTATGGCCGCTCACAGCAGTTACGGAGTATTCATCCAACCGAGCCCGATCCAACCGACTCAACGGCGACAATGACGATCTTGATATTTGGACGAGTGAGGCAAAAGATTGATAATCGATTCATACTCTCAATAATCGACACACTGCTGTCTGCACGGTTGGTCAAGGCAAGCATTATTGCTATTTATGATAGTTAGTTCTGCCTCTGCAGGTATCCGTGTTTCCCTAGGTAACAGGCAACATCTTCCAGATTGTAATGGAGCTGACCACTGACTGCTGAAGACGTACCGCAGTAAGCAGAAGGCATCTAGACGGTCAATGTCACTTCGACTTTCAAAAAAAATATACTTCCGTCGTAACAAAATAAATGGGCTTATCTCGACCTTCTCTTCCTGGATCAAACTCGAACAAGGTCCAGATCAAAAGCCGCCTCCAGCTCTGCTGAGTCCGGACAGGAACACCGTAATAATGTGGAGAAGAGAACCGACCTTGCACCCTCGGTTCCGTCTGACTGGCTTGACTGAAACCCCCGGAGACTGCCTTCTAGATGCGTCCTTCCAGAAACCAAACGGAGCGCTGCAGATACATATACAAGCATCGGTTTGCCTCTCGCTGCCAGCATGATGCCTGCAACGGGCGAGCGTAACCTGTACTGTACTGTACATAATACAGCAGCAAGCATGTATATGTACATGTACATGTAGATGTTACTGTGTACATTTGGCCATACATTAAGCACTGTACCTGCTGACTACTTACGTAGCTCGATAAGCTCTGCGGCGCATACATATCCCTGGTCTGGCTCTATCTAATAGACGAGACGAGACGAGACGAGGCATCTTTGTTGCGGTCGATGTTACGGGCTTAGCTTTCTGCCTACTGCTGTACGGATTGCCTACGGAGACTGCTGAACCCCAATGCTCCAAGATCCGCGATGATTCGTAATGATTGCTGTTGATTTTTGGGTACAGTACCGAAGTGCCTAATAATGAGCGGCCGTTCGTGGACCGACTGAGATATGCGATAAACTGGGTACTATTCTTCTAAAAGAAATCCCATTAGAAGGAGGTGAGTGAATATTAATAATGGAGATTCCCTCCCTACAGTAGGTAGTTGCGAGATATACTCTTTCCGGTCATGTCAATCTCCCGAACCTCCCGACCCTTAAAAACTCTATCGCTAAGGGTGAAGATGATCGATTGATTATTGTTCTCGGAAAAATCACGGTTAAAGTCGTACGGACAACGGATAAATAGATTGACCTGTGACTTTCGGGGAGGATCTAGTGCATTTTTCTTCTGTATGGGCTTCCTACCTAGTTTTTGAGTTGTTGACTTGCTAACTTTAACATGAATGCGAGTTCCGCAGCTCCGGTCGTGTTCAGGTCTGTTCGAGAACGTTTTTTCCTGGCTTGTGCGAAATTAACTGTTCCACTGATTTACAGAATTATCGATTTGCTACGCCGAATGTTCGGTGGCGGTATACGACGCAGTATAAACTCAGGAGCTAATATCTACAGTATGGCCGTAGGCTGACAAGGGAAATCCCGATGGGAAAACTTTACTTTGTACACAGCGTATGGTTTGTCTCATCTAAGTAGGTACTTACTGTTCTTTGAAAAGAAAGAACCTCTACTACCACAGCATATGTATATGTATATGTACTGTACTATGCTTTCAGGATTCCAAATCGAGTAATATTCCATTGGAGGCAGAAAACAAACGGACGCAGGCGTGGAAATAGTAATTCAGATACCCCCACTGCAGCGCGTCCGTGGACGAATCCGTGTCGGGAGATGCATAACTCGTCGGGTGGAGATGTTGTGCACCGACGCCCATGGACAAAACTCTCACGGAGCACGATCCACTCACTCCGTCCCCGTTACACCGTATTATTTCTCACTCGAGCCCGAACCTCCAGTCTCGTCTGGCACAGCAGGAGTCATGCTGCAAGCGCATTGGCATTAATATGAATAATGAAAGAAAAGGAACAGAGCAGAGATGTTGAAAAACAGAAATCGATACTCACCCGTCATCGGGGTGGCTATCTTGCTGAATTGCCGACTTCTATCTGGAACAAACAGGGGCTTCCTTGCAAGAATGAGGAGAAGAAACGCACACCATCTTGTCCCTTGTCCGCGTTTCCGTTCGACCATAACTACTCCCGCTGCCTGTTTTTACTAAGTACCACTGCGTCGGATATCCAAACAGGTCTTAGGCGCATGTGAAACCTGAAAAGTCATAAGAGAGGGGGGGGGGGATGATATGAATCCATCCAATCCGCACAAGTACCTAGTTAGTGTACGAGTGGCCAGCACGCAGCGGCAGCGGCACCGCAGCCCCCTCACCATCGTGCAATTCGAGTTTGGACCCTTTCACCATTCTGCGAAAAGCTTGGCTGACATGGATGGCTTCTTTCTTTGTCACGATGAATGCGGAGAAAAGGTGGCTGGGCCCTGGCGCCGCTTACGTAGCACTCCCTGCTCTTCTTAACCGTTGAGACGTGTACATGTACACATGTACATCCAGACCCCGGAAATTTTCCAAGAGAAGCTTTGCAAGAAGGTTTAGAAAAGGGAGCTTACATGTTTCTGATAGGCAATTCCCTCTCGTGCTAACTGCTTTTACCGAGTCGAGACCTTTTCTGTATGCTACGAGCTGACCACCCTCGCCACATCGACTCTTTGTTTGCGTTTGTCGGCCAGAGTTTATCTATAGATAGCACATATGCCTGCGTCACCGGCGCTCTATTTACCCTACCTACGCGGAGTTATTCCGTTTTTCTGTTTCTGGCTGGCCGACCTTGGAGGGTGAAATTCGAGCTTCATGGCGTGTGACTTCTGTACCATGTATGTACATGTACTCAACAACATTCTCCATCCATGGATTTCCCTTCAAATACGTATTTGGAACGCCTCGTGAACATGAAGTTCGACAAATACATCGGGGATTCATACGATCCCTCCCACGTTTCATCACAAGACATTTGACCGCGCATGACTTCTCATATGATCTACAACCACCGATTACATCCAGAATGAAAATTAGTTAACCACCTGGTCCACTCGAAGGTCATGAACACAGTAGCGCTGATCGAACGTTCTCGCCACACAGAGTTTCTATCTGCGCGCGTTCTGTTACACAAAGGGAACACGAGGCTGCAGTTTGGTGTGCTCCTCTGTCGCAATAAAATTTGTTAATAAAATTTGTTGGACCCTGTTTTATACTTCTCCGATGGTTCAGTCGGAGGATGCGAATCTGACCTAACTACCGAGGACTTGGATCTCGTTACTTGCATTCTTCCATGGCCGCTTTCTTTTCTCTTTTATTCCTATCCATGCAGTCTCTCGCTCGTGGAGTTCGCCTTGTCTCGTCTATTTATTTAACTCGGGGACCATGACAGGAATATCTAGCTACACAGTGCATACATAGAGACTCTTCCCCGCTCCGTTGAGCATTCTGAGATTCATTCAAACGAATACGTGCATCCTAGTCGAGGCTACACTACGAGTCACTTTCATATCACATCACTTTTTGACTGACTTACTGACTGACAGCCTGAAATGGAACCATGGTTGAGACAAGAATCGATTGACAAGGATGAATATATAACATACAAACGTTGAACGTTCTCTTTTCCTTTCTCCCATTTTCCGGACGATTGCTGTACTTTCTTCGGCGATATTTCCTCTATATATATTTGATCAGTTACATGGAGAATTTTTGGTGTTGATCCTTTATAGCGGAGGCCTCCACGTCAGATTTCCCCCATTCCCTCCCTTTCTCACCCCTAGGCAACCGGCACCCCTCCTACATTTCTGGGTTATATTTTATACTCTCGCCCTTCACTTGGCACCAAGAACCCGGAGATCGCCTAGTCGTTAAATCCACTGGGCTGGGCGACTGAGCCCCTTCCCTTCCCCCTCCTGCCCCTTGGTCACTCAAGGCTCTGGGTTTGATCTTCGCTTGTTGGCAGCTGAGGTGTAGCGGGTTGAGATATTTATCTCCATCTGCTAACATCTGATAAGGGTTGCTTAGTGAGGATCCCCAGATAGTAAGTAAAATCCCTGTCCGCCAAAAGCATAGGTTGGGGTTTTTGTAGCACCCCTTCGTTGCAAAAGGGGTGTGAGCTTTTGAGACTCCCTTCTGGGGAAGGGGGAGGGGTGAAGGTGTTGGATTTTATTTTTTTTGTTTATTGACCTGGTCTCGCATGTGTATGTGTGTTTATATATGGGGGAAAAGAGAGAGAGAGAGAGAGAGAGGAATTTTGGTATTAAAGTTATATACACTATTTATATTTTTCTAAGCCTGTCCCCTTTCAAATACTTGCTATTTTCGCTCGGATCCTTTCCAAGTCTTGGTTCCACGTAATCTACTCCTTTGCGGCTGAAGCTAATAGAAGTGGCTGGGTAATTTATGAGGAAGCAATAGGGAAGGATCCGGATTCGTTGAGCAGAAAGCAAAAATATGGCATTCCGCAGGAGTGTTCTTTGATAATATGAGTGCCTGGTGGCTTTTGTGTCAGTCGCCATCTAAACATATTTCATATTTCTTTAAACTATTATTCTTCTGTTTCTGTTGATGGAAAGTATAAATTTTCTTTCAACTGCTTGCTCTACTTCATTTCAATTACCAGTTCATCGTCCATCTGCTCCTTCACCTGTATGTCTATCACCCCCTTGGGGGCCTCCAGCATCGAGCATCCATCTAATGAGCTTCCAGACCAAATCTTACAACTTGACCCTGCTGCACTTTCTGTTTTGGTCCCATTCTCAAAGAGCCATAGATTCTTGTCATCTGCGGATGTAGTCAGTTGCTCATACCTGCAGTCGTCGAATTTGATGATATCAAGGAACACTGAAGAAAGATATACAGCCCCCTTTATGTTGCTATTTCCAGATGTTGACAAACTGCTGAGGATGTGAATTGGGCGAGCAAAAGGCTTCGAGCTGTGTACTGTATGTGTTGTCTAGGTATGTCCCATGAGTACGTGAAATGTTACCGGATTGAATTTGAATAGAGAAATCTTGATCTAGGAGCATGCCTTGTTTGTCACGGAGTTATTGGTGCATGGATTGCGCGCTCTTGATTTCGATACTAGAAACAGTCCCTGGCCTCAAACAAACACCTTGTTTGTCACCCAGAGCAGTCACCGAGACAGTACGTAATCCCTTCATTGTGCAACTCGACAAGAATAAACCCAGCCATCATCCTCCGCCAGAATACAACACCTTATCCAGTTCCCAAGCTCAGTGAGAATGGTGGTGTGGAGTCACCTAGCGTCTCCATCCCATAGGGCTTGCGAGAAGGGTACCAACGTTCATACAGTACTTCCATACTCTTCGAGGCAATCGATATTCTTTATATCCCTTAATTGTTCATCGATTATCGGTCCCATGCTAGAGGCATGGAAGATCTCGGCCATGGTGTAGTGAATGTTCAAGAAAACCGGATCAGGTAGTGGGACATCCTCTACTCCCTTGGCGGTCCAGAGCCTGATAGTATGGTTCGCCAGGAGGAAGCGTAAGTAGTCCAGAGGGACATTTGAGTAGGTTTTGAGATGACAAACATGGGCCTGATTCTGATATAAAACAGTGTCATTAGTGACCATATAAGAGGTGTAGGTCGCCTAAATGTGAATTACCGTAGACTCAAAAGGCCAGCCGAAACTTCTTGAATTCTCCATAAAGACAGGAACTCAGCATGACTGCGTTTGAAGGATCATTTATACAAACAGAATTCATCCCAGTCCTTCTCACTCTGGAAAGTAGCAGCACAAGACAGTTCACATTTCACTCATGGGCTTTGATGGCGTCTAGAAGAATAACATTAGGAGCATGTTTCTTAAAATAATATTGATTTTAGCAAGCCCAAACGTCTATGTCCTTGTAATACAAAGTATAGGCAGAGAGAATGATATGTGCAACATTCATGTCTATATCTTTCATTTTCTGGACTCCCGGGCTTCTCCCATCAATCAAGATCCATGCTCTTTGTCATATTGCATTGATAATTGTCTCGCCGTAGGCAATCTTGACGCAGCCGTTCTGTTTGAGAACTTGAACTTGGAGATGGCGGTTCTCCTGCCACTATTAATGTCAGTGTATATATATATATATATATTTCTGTCACGGCGTGGTTCCTAGGGAGCATTCTAGGAGCCAAACCGCTGCACCACTGGCAAAAGACTATGATACGAAGCCAACGGCTTCGTACTGCTCTCGCTTATATAGCTTCCTGCCACGCCGTCACAATTTCAATGGGGGAAAAAGAGAGAAAGAAAGACTGTCAAGGAGTCAAAATCACAGATGCAGCAATGAAAATTTTTGCTTTTAGGTGTTTCATCAAGGCCGGTGGTGCTGCGAAGTCGGAAGTATATATTACTGCATAGTACTTAGCTTCCCCATCAAATCCACTTATCTACGTACCTTAGCCCATAACGTAGGTAGTATAAGCAGTACCTGGGACATTCTGAGACTTTCATAAGATTTAAAATAAAAGATAAAGTGGTATGATCGTGTGGATACCAGCAAAGGTGAAACCTAAGGTACCACGGAGATGATGCCAATCAGAGTTCAGTTCATAGCTGGTAGGAAAGCAACCCATGGGAATGGATACACATTAGCCACGTTAGTTTCTTATCGATCTCCACGAGGGACCTTCAAATATCCCTTAAAAAAAATTCTAGCACCTACGACCATAGGGTGTGGAAAACAGGGCTTCCCGTCCGCTCAGCCGTACTTAAGCCACACGCCGGGCGGTTAGTAGTTGGGTGGGTGACCACCAGCGAATCCCGTCTGTTGTAGGTTTTGATTTCTCTCTTATTTTTTTTTTGACGGGTTTAATTATAATGCATATTGATGGCTTCTTTCTTTCATCTTTGTTGGTGGTTGATTGCGTACGTATTTCATATTGCACTTGTAGATAGTCTTTTTTTTTCTCGCTCTACATTATTATATATATAACATCATCTCTTAAAGAAAAGGATCCAGGGACTATATTGCTTATATATTCAAACAGGAAATTATAGTCGTCTGTGTGACGGCGCTCAGTCATAGTATTATTAGCTAAAACTATGGTAGCTTGTCATACAGAATCGAAAGCATGAGGGGAAAAGAAAGGAAAAGAATTCGCAGGGCTTCGTGTAACGTGATATATATAGGCAAGTAGGACCGGCAGTATCCCAGAGACAAAGGAATGCTCAACACCGCCTACCTTACCGCCTAGGTGTCTGCCGCGCCGTCATAATCTGCAAGATTTCTTACCTAGATAGATAAGCTAACCTAGCTGACATCGTGTCTCATGTAGAAGGCAATAGTCACTATACAGGCAGATCGACATTTCCTGAGTCGGATGTACTCCGAGAATATGCCAAAGACAAGTAACAGAAAGGATAGATGCAACCATCCATTGGCTGGCAGCCGCCCCAATTTTGTTTGTCAAAAAGCCGGATGGTAATTACATGTTGACTACCAAGGGTTGAATGCTGTTATCATCAAGAATCAGTATCCGCTGCTAAGAATCAGCCAAATGTTTGACCATCTTATTGGAGCCAGATTATCCACAAAGTTTGGACCTCTGCGATGCATATCATCGCATCCAGATCTGTCAAGGTGAGGAATATAAAACAGTGTTTGTTTCAAACGAAATATGAGCCGATTTGAGTATTGGGTTATGCCATTCAGCCTATGCAATACACCAGCAATCTTTCATGCATATATCAACAACCCTTTAAAGGGCTTATTAGATGATTCCTGCATCTGTTATATAGATAACATCATGATCTATTTGGAAACAGAGGAAGAATATATAAAGACTTCTATGGCGCAATCTCTATGTTTTTCTAAGAATCCTATGTACATGCAGCGATAACCCCATCTTTTTAACATTCTGCTTCCAATCTAGTCACTCTATACTATACCTCCTTCTTGCACACTTGTCTTCTTGCGTAAGACGTAACCAACGCATTGTCATCATCTCAAACTCGGCATTGAATACGAGCTGCATGGGGCGCAAGAGCATAGAAGCCTATGATTCCTTGCTGTGAGTAATGAGGAGCACGAATTTGGGATGTTGCTTTGCTCACAGTAGGCTTGGTCTGTATCCCTCCACACATCGACGACCCGGAGTCCAGCTTTGGCGCTCATGGCATGCACATCAGTTTCAACCCATTTCCCACTTGTGATAGCAAGTATTCCTTGCTCCGCATTGACCGCGAATCGTTTCCCATCTATGTCACTATCAATGTCACGACGTGGGGAGTAATACACCTTCAGAGTACGGTCGCGGTGGTCAAACTTCGTCACACACTTCCACTCGTCCACTTGGAATATCTCTTGTCCAAGAACAGAGTTTGCGTGACGCAAGCCGTTGAGTATGAATTCGCTCAGACTTCTGTTGTCCGGGTTGTATGCCTGGAGAATTTTATCCTCGCGAGGACAGGCATCGATTGAAACAAGGAATTGACAAGGCATCTTCGACGCGAAGCAGCTGTCGACAAATCGAGAGAGGAGTGAAGAAGCACCAAAAAAGTCAAAGTTGGCGATGCTGTTGCCCATCCAGAGGAAGTTGACTGCTGTGGCCCTTTTGATGCCTGATTGGCTTGCAAGCCACGCAACGCAGTCCTCATAGGTCCCCAACAGGCCGCGAATGTCGAGATGTTTCGAGGACCCAAAGGTTTCAAAGAGAATACTTAAGCCTGCAGCAAGCTCTTCTGGGGAGACATCAAGAGCGTAGTAGGATACGTTTTTGCCCTGACGTTCAAGCGCCGAAAGGAGGGCTCCTGTTTTTTGGAGAGTACTATATGTGTATAACTAGATCAGATCCAATCCAAAGGCACCTTCACGGTATCTAGTGAAGTAGAGCAAATCAAGTTCCCATGATAGGAGAGAAAAACTTACCCGCATCCCAACTCGATCAAAGCACTCCCAGGAGGGATTCTCTCAGCCATATCCTCAACATGGTGTTCTAGAATTTCCATCTCCTTCGAACGGAGATAGTAATCTGGGGTTTTTGAAAACGCATCAAACAATCGTAGACCTTCATCATCCCACAGCAAGAGAGAAGGCAATTCTGGATCAGACGATGAAAGGCCACCGAGAATCTGCTTTTTCAAATCCAAAGGCTCTTTGTTTCGCCGGATATCGTAGACCACGGGGCCATATGAGCGTACAGAATCAATGACAGTCATTTTTTTTCCCCTAGGGTATCTCTCACGTAGGTTCTTCAAAACAGAAAAGTAGATAGATCGGATTTGAGAAGTCAATAGAGCCGTGTTTCGGTGATCACCGGTTACCAGGTCTTGTCAATTTATATCAGATGTCTGCCGGAGAGTAGTACATCGTGATACATCATATATGGCGACCTTTTCGATCCAGATGATGTCAGCGTCTTCTCATTCCTATCAGCCAGCCACCTCCATTGCTGGAAAGTTACAACCTCGCCACCCATGTACTCGTAGCTAGCAATGCAGCTCCTGCCATGTCTTTACTCCCAGCTAGAGGTGCATCTGAGGGGTCTCGAAGATGGCGCAAGACACCTGACGAGAACGTAGATCCCCCATTGCACGTGTAATGTCAATGTGTGACGATTGGTTTGACTCAGCATAATCTCAATTTCTTGAGCAGTGAAGACTACTAGAAAAAGAATAACACTGAAATTTTCAAAACCGCTGCTGACAGGAGTGTAAAGTGGAGTGAAAGTCAAAATCCAAAAAGTAGAGTGGATCTAAAGGTCCACCGCAGGTGGAGAGTCGATCAGGGGCTAAAATACGAAACTCTCTTTCTTCAGCTGCATGCTTCATGCTTCAAACCAGCGGCGAAACCCGTGTGACAACTCATCATGCCTTGTAGACATGATGACGATTGGAATCTCCAGTCCTGCTTTGCAATGGGCAAGCTCGTGTCGGATTGACCGTCGGGCTAAGTCAAAAGGAAGAAATCCGTTAACTAGATTCTTATCACCGATGCTATCCACTTTCTTCGTCTTTTGACCTCTCCGTTTTCAATTCAAGAGAAACCAACTATATATTAAAAGCCACACTGCCTAGCGACATCTTCAACTCTCATCTTCATACAATCACCCCTTTTCAAACTACGAAAAGTGCTACTGCCCCTCGTCATATCACCATGACATACCGAGCTCCTATGAAGGTTTCTGGTGCCTTGGACGGCTACCAATTTGAGGAAGTCACCCCATTGCTGGGGAGAGAATATCCCGATCTTCAACTGTCGGAAATCGTGAAGGATGATGCTAAAATCAGAGATCTTGCAATCACAGGTACGTGAGACTGGCAGAAGAAGGAGTTGGATACACATTCTCACATGTGATTTTTCTGAACTACCAGCCTCTGAGCGTGGAGTGCTCCTCTTCCGTAACCAAGATATAAACATGGCGGACTTTAAGGTCCTCATGCAAAAGTGTGGCGAGCTGACTGGCAAGCCCAAGACGTCTCGCTTGCATAAGGATGAGTTTGCCAGCGAAAACAACACTCATCTGGGCATTCCGGAAGCGCTTGACCCTGAAATCTACGCTGTGTCTAGCATCGTCAGTTTTTAACCTTCCCATTCCCCACCCTTCCAGCTCAGCACGGCACACACACTGACATTTTAAATTCTGGTGGACTTTCAGAACAATGAAAAGATCTTCGATAACTTCTTGGACCCCAGGGACAAGAAATTTGCTAGCCGTGGGTGGCATTCCGAGTATGGCGCACAAAGATCGATCGGGATATATTGAGAATGTATTCGCTGACCATGACACTACAGCGAATCGTTCGAGAACGTTCCAGCGGACTACACTGGCTTTAAGATGATTAAGACTCCGAAGAGCGGTGGCGATACAGTTTGGGCGTCGGCCTACGAAGCCTATGACCGACTTTCTGAGCCCTGGCAGAAGTTTGCGGAGACCTTGACTGGTATTGTTCCCAAAAAAAGAGAGAGAGAGAAGAGAAGAAGCACTAACCTTGGGGTTTCAACTGCAGCTTCCCATGGCGACCCAACCTTCTGTTCCTACCTAGAATCGAAAGGTCTGAAATTCCGAAGCGAAGAGAGAGGATCGCCCGAAAATGTAGGCACTACGCTACGAGCTGTCCAGTACGTTTTATTTTTCCCGGAAATGGCTTGAGAAACAACATACTGACAGAAGGAAAAAAGCCCTGTCGTGCAAACAAACCCTGTGACTGGGTGGAAAGCCCTTTACGGTCTGGGATACCAGGTCCAATTCGGTGGCATCAACGACGTCACGGATTATGAGAGTCAACTCATACAAGCCTACTGTGAGTAGCCCTTGCCCACCTTGAGCTGTTCCAAAGATTTGTTCTAACACAAGAAAAAATAGTCCTTCGCATCATCACCGACAACCACGACCTGCAAATCAGACACAAATGGAGCCCTAACGATGTTGCCATCTGGGACAAGTGAGTTATTGACCGCCCTTTTGGACCAACGATAGATACCTAGCCTGTACTGACAAAAACCGGCCTTAGCCGTTCTGTGTTCCATAACATAACTAGGTAAAAAATCACAACCCCTCCGTTCAGACGCGAAACACCGCTAACATCTTCCTTTATAGTGACTTTGTCGGGGAGAGACTTGCCCTCCGTGCAGTCTCAATCGGCAACAAACCCTACATCGACCCGAATTCCGTTTCGCGCAAAACCGCTCTCAATGCCGAAAAGGTCAGCAGCAAGGCTCCGCTGAATGGATCTTAAGAAACGATTTCTAGGAAGGAAGGGGAGGGAGGCAGTGGAAAAAAATGCTGATGATGTATGCCGCTGGGATCAAAATCGAACGACGCCTTCGTTTCTTTGATTCTTTTTCATTCTTTTCGTTGCTGGGCTTCGTTTCCATCTTCCGTTCCCTCCCTGTCATGCGAATTATGATGCTAGCTAGCTAGCTACTGAAATGAATCAATTTATGAAGTCGATCAATCATGATTGTGCTAGTTGCTATAACATTCTCTCACTCTATGTCTCTTTTTTTTTCGTGTTGCCTAGTAAAAGTAAAAAGGTCTCTCACAACTTTTTGGGACATAATACAATACCAAAGCTTCTACAGACAGACCGTATTACAATTACTATCAGTCAGCTGTCTTTTTTTTCTTTCCCCCTGGGAATCTTCATTATAATGCTCCTACTCTCCTCGGCAATAGAGTTCGTTAACCCAACCCGCGCAAAACCCCATCCTAACCCAATCCACAAGAGTCTGGCAACCTCCTACCTAACCTAATGTACTTCTTAGCAGGTCAAAGCATCGACCACATACCCCTGCAGAATTGGACCAGGGACCTGGGAAGAGGACATGGACAAGGGTTGACCAAAATGACGGAAAACCTTAAATTGGAAATATTTTCCTTCCGACCGAGTAAGTGTGACCATATAGCGGGATTCTTTTCAAGGCTGGCTGGCATTTTTTTTCTTTTACGTTTTACCCTACAGGTTAGGTTAGGTAGGCTAACATGTCATAAAAATTGATGCTTGCATGAACCTATCTAACTATCTATGACCAAGTGGAGTTGAGTGGAGTGTGTGCGGGGGGGAGGGAGAAGGGGGCTTGTGTTACAGACTTACAGTAAGTACTCTGTAGTTATTGGTCGGATCCTAAAATTAAGAAACAAGCGAACAAGCAAATGAATTGAGACATATGACATATGCTCTTTTTTTGTTTTCTTGACTATGCATATGCATATGCATGATGTTTTTTAGGCTGCAGGTTGTGAAACATGCCTTTTGGGTCTTCTTGAGTCTTGAAAAAAATAAAAAGGAAGGTTAAATACAGCTGTTGTAACTTTGCGCACTTTGCACGAGCGGAGTAGTTATACCTAGTTAGTAGCTTGCTACCTATTTAGTATAGTATAGTGTAGTATAGTACTGTATGCATGTATGTAGTATGTACTGTACACATAATATGAAAATTGATTATAATTTGCTCATGTGGAGTTCCATGTGGAGTGACTTGAGCTTTTGCTACGCACCTGGAGCCCTACCTATGATTTCATATATAGTAGTGCAGTGCACAGACACAGAATGTCAGATCCAGCTGTGGCTTGCGTCACGGCTTCTCTTTTCTCTCTGATCTGTACTTTGCATGAACACGTACAGTAGTACGTGGCTTCAGATCAGATCTGTCGTTCGAGAGGATGGGGAGCTGATGATCCGCCGCTAAACCCTATCGAGGGAAAATCGACTCGGTGTCGAACAACTGAATGATCTAAATTGAAAGGCTAAAATCGCGACACTAGACACTTGAACACCATGCGGGACTAAAGGAAAAGAGAAAATGACAGAAAGGAAATTTCTTACTCCAATTCGGAGTCCCCGATCATGTAGTATTTTCTCCCATGAACAGCCCAGTTGAACCACGCCAGAAGGACCCCACCTACCAGCACACAGGATACATAGTTCATAGTGTTCGGTTGGACGGGGTAGAATGATGGGAAGGAATAGAAGACAGTGGCAATCACGGTCCAGGCCAGCACAACGAGGTTAGCAATCAAGCCAATGCGAGGAAGCCAGAACGGGCCGTGCTCGACATTTTTCCTTCCATGCGCCAGCAGGGAGAGGACGCAGAGGGAATACGTCAGGTATTGAAAGAGGAGGCCACCGCTGACGAACGAATTGAAAGCAACGATGGACCCCAGATAGAGGCATCCCAGGAGTGCAACCCACATGCAGCACCAGGCATGAGCCCAAATCGGGGTTTCAAATGGCGCAGGAGCAATCGCTCCAATGTATCGACTGAATGGGAATCCATTGTCCCTGGCAAAGGACCAGGCAATCCGAGATTGCCAAGTATGAATGCCGAAGATCGAGCCCACCACTGCGACGACCATCAAGGACTGCAATGCGATGGCGCCTGCGGTACCATTGAAGGCCTGGACAAACAGCTGCAGCGACGGGGTCATGGTCGGCGTGTTCATCAGCGCCGTGATGTCGGTCAAGCAGAACAGGATCACAATGCACAGGGGCAGCGCGGTCGAGATACCCACTACGACGGTCCCCAGCAGGGACTTGGGGATGTTTCGTCTGGGATCGGGGATTTCCTCAGCCATGTGCGTGCACGCGTCGAGACAGGAGAAGCCCCAGTTTACACCGAGTACCCCCGTCAGTAGGGTGATGCCCCGGTTTTCCCACCCAGAGAGGTTGACATAGCCGGTGAAGACAAAGTCGGCGGACTGCTTGCTCTTCGAGGCGGCGAGGATGCTGATGAAGATGATGACGAAAGTCGTCACTGAGTAGTAGAGACTCGCGCGGCTGATGGTTGGCAGGAAGCGTTCGATCAGGTTAAGTGAGAAGATGACGATGTTGGCACACTCGTATGCGACGAACCCCATCCACGGCGAATAGACGAACTCCGGGTTTCGTAAGATGATCATGCCGATGATCATTTGCGCGAGGCCCAATGTGATTGAGGCGCAAGTGCACACAGCTCCCGCCCAGCCCAGATATCCCGTGATGTAGGAGGCGACGCGGCGGATTCGACGCGGCGCCAGCTTCGCAACCCAGACATACTGGCCGCCGGCGCTGGGATATGCAGAGCTCAGCTCCGAGAGACTGATGGCAATGCAGAACGCGACCAGAGCCATGATAATCATACCCCAAATGTAGATGACGGGACCGCCGCTCCCGATGCCGATGCCCAGCGAGATCAGGGTCGACAAGGGAGTGTTGCAGATGGAATACCCAATTCCCAGCACGCTGAAGACTCCAAAATTGCGTTTCTCATGCACTGATCCAACTTCCGGATAATCTGGATTGGACCCACGATGATGCTTCTCGTCCATCGTGTTCGTCATCGTCGCTTCTCCGACAGATTCCATATCCAATGGCGCAGTATAGGACCCCAAAGTTCTGAAGGAGGCGAGAAAATGGGGCCGTATATATACACTAAAAAAGCGGGGGAAAGGGAAAGGAAAGATTGGGAGTCATTTTGTCTCTTTTCTTTTGTGTGTCTGTGTGTTCTAACTTCGGACGGTCAGATCTGAGGGGGTGAGTGGTTGATGACGCGACTCTTTCAACGGCATGTAGACAAAGCTTATCTTGGGAATCAGGGGTGGCTGAGAGGCACGGCTTGTCTGAAGCCAGCCTATATCCATTGATCAACATTCTCCCGGGTCGCTACTTTTGCCTCGCAGCACAACTGTCCTAAGAGAGAGAGATTATAGTACTTGGTATCCATACCTTTCAGCGCCGCCTCCCCTGCTACCTACTGTCTGCTATTCTATAACCCCATGATTTTGAAGTCATTGGACGGTACCCAGACACTAGCATAGGTCATATACAGATCAAAATGTAGCAAAAGTGGCAAGGTGGATGGCTTGGACGGTGGGGGGGACGGGGTGCCGAAGGATACAGCAACCGACTGTATAGTGGAGAAGAAGACTCGCGTAGGTGGTCCTTGAATGGACCTGGGCTTTTGTTTGCAGAAGGGACCTCAAATTTGACAAAGTCAGATGCCGAATTAGGTAACCCTCCAGACTCAGCCAGCCACAGGGGTGATCTATCACGTTCGGCAGACATGACACGATAGCTTGATCGATATCAAGCCGTGGGGCGCATGTTACGGTTTCACGAAGCGCTGGCTGCAAGCGGCAACGTGCATGGATGCTATGTGACGGCCCTATGGCACTGCTTCAAGAGAAAGATCTTCCCTCTTTCTTACCTAATCCAACCTGCACTTACTACTGTAAGGCTATGATATTTTAAATCCGCCCAAGCGACAAAGGTTATATTACCCACTTCGGTAAGAATCTAACCCCAGTTAGAAACGATCTTCATTACTGTGTAGATCTTCAATGAAGGTTTAGACTCGATCCAACCCACTGGTGTTAGCGTGAGCCGGCGGAGCGGGCCGCCACGCTGCTCTGTTCGCGACCAGCGCATCATCAAACGTGCTCTGACACGAGGTGAGCCGTGGTTTTGCATCTAGCTAAGATCTTCTTCCCCCATTTTTTTAACTTTTGTATACGAAGAATGATGACAGTCTACCTTTCTCCATCTGAACTGTAGGCCTGTCCACATATTCAGCCAGCCACAACTCAGATGCAGAAAAGATACAGCTGGATTAATGCTAGAAACTGCTGTTTGGGTTCAACCAACCAACATCCAAGAGAAGTGCTCGCGTCTTTGTCCTTTTCCCGTTTCCTTTTTGCAGTTCAAGCTTCTTTCTTGTTCGGGTAGGGTGGACCGTCCAGAACGCTCCTGTATGCTTGTCCGGAACAGAAGGGCTGGAGAGGATCAGTTGCTATGTGTACCTGGAAGGACGAGTAGCATTATTGACCTGCATCACCGCTTGGCTATTCATCATATCCTTGGTACTGCTGATGGTGACATTGCTCGTGCGATTAATGATAGGTAGACTAAGCACCCAATCGTCCCTATAAATTGAAACTTCGACTCTGGAAGGTTCTCGTCTCCAAGACCCAGCCATATCGCAGAGACACTTACCCATTCACTGTATCTATCAACTGCCCGGCACCGTACCGCCTCCATGGAACCCACAACATTGATCCCGAGTCGCCTCACCTTCATTGGCGGTGGTCATCTCGCCCAGGCTCTAATCAGTGGCATCTATTCAACGAGCGCTTGGAAAGACCGATGTTCAATCTCGATCACCGCCCGCCGGTCCGCACATGCCAACGCACTAAAGGAGCAATATCCTTCAGCGTTTGTCACCACAGACAACCTGGATCCAGCGATCTGGAGCCGGGAGAACACGCAGCACTTGGGTGCGCATATCCTCTTCATTTGCACCCGTCCCGCGGACGTGCCCGATGTTGCTCTCCAGCTAGCACCCGTCATCAAGACATTGGATGCAGACGCGCGGCCAACGGTCGTGACCATGTGTCCCGGGATCTCGGTCAAACAGCTTCAGAGCTGGCTGCCCAAGGACACGCCAATTGTGAGATCTATGCCGAATACCCCCGTGGCATGTTGCCAGGGAGCCACCGGTTTGTTCCCGAGCAGCGACGCCCACAAGCGGGTGGAGTCGGTTGCGTTTGTTCTTCGAGAGGTCTCGCCCGCGGTCTGTATCCTCTCCGAGGAGTCTCAGCTTGACGTGGTGGCCGCCATCTCGGGGTAAGTTGGGACACACAATTTTGCTCCACATTGGAAATTAGTCAAGACCCCTTAGCCACGAATTTTCCTTGTTGTATTAATCCTCTTTGGTCAAACAGCTCCGCTCCGGCTCACTTCTACTATCTCATCGAGTCCATCATTTCCGCGGCAGCGTCCCATAACCTCTCCCCCGAGATCGCCCAGTCACTGGTCGTCCAATCGTGCATAGGAGCTGGCTTCTTGGCTAGGGACGCCGGGAAACCGATCCACAGGCTGCGGGAGGAAGTCTGCGTGCCCGGCGGAAGCACCGAAAAGGCCATTAGCCATATGGCGAGACATCAGTTTCCGGATACCGTCGCAACAGCTATCGAAAAGAGTTTGCAGGCAAATCGAGAGATGCAGAATGTTAGCAGACGGGACGATTGAAAATCTGTACCCGTCGAGTTGTGTGGAGAGTGGTGTTAAAATTAGGGTTTATCCTCTCAACCAGAAATTGGGACTTGAAGCAGTGCTAGAGCATGGGCTTGGAAAAAAAATCCTGTCTTGGTCGATTTGTTTCTAGTATTTTTTTTCTCTTGTCTCCTAGGTCGAGACTTCCAGCGGAAAAAATGATGAAAATGCCATGGTATATGTGGTACTGTACGACTATCTGTCTTCAATGTCTGCAAGGTGTACAAGGGAAGTAAGCAGTGTTACTCTTTGCGGCAATCGATAGACCTACCAGTGGAAATACTGGGGGGGGGAAGTGGGGAAAAAAAAAGGGACCCTGCACTGATTATCGAAGCTGTCGTGTTGGTGGGGTTATTTCTCGTAACTGCACAAGCACGTATACGCCTCTCCGCAAGTTGCCTGAGAGATCTCCACACCCTGCATATCATCATGCAATATACAATGGGCAATGCTGGCTTGCGGACGTAGTCTGAAAACTAACAGGCTGAGTATCGATACATGTTTCATGTATGAAAATGACTCTTTCTTTTTGCTAATTTTTTGCCCTTTTTTTCATTTGAGTATCCTTTTCTTTTTCCTTTTATCGCCACTAGGTGGATATCAGAAAGTAGAATGCTACCTGCCTAATGTACAGTAGGTACCTATATGTATGCAGTGAGAGTTATTATTTTTGGACCATACCCACGTACGGTGGAAGAGCTCATATCGATCACATAACACAAACACACTTACTCCTACCATACGAACAATGTTGGTATAAAACGAAGTCGGCACATAGTACAAAATCTTCCCTTTATTCCTCTCACCACGAAGGGCAAATAAATTGGCCTTCGATACTATTGTCAAATTTCAGCCATTCCATCCGAACAATATGCTGGCCACCCAATTGGAGACCCAGCAGTCCTGGGAAGAGAAGGGTGTTGGTGTGGAAAATAATGGTTATTTGGAAGATCTTGCACACGGTAAACACAAACAAAGTCCATTTCTCCTGGGTGCACTGGACGGATTGTTATATTTTTTTTCTTGTTTCTGTGGAATACAAAAAGAAACTAAGCAAGCTAACGAAAACAACTCCCATGATGGGGAGGAATATTGCTACAGCTCAAGACCTATTCCAACTACGTCAATGGAATGGAGCCGCGCCCGAACGGAAAGATTCCTGCGTCCACACACTCATATCCCAGCGCTGCCTCGAGCAGCCCAGAGCCCCAGCGGTGTGCGCTTGGGACGGTACCCTGACATATGGAGAGATCGATGTACTCTCGTCAAAATTGGCAGCGCATCTTGCGAGCCATGGCGTGGGGCCCGAGGTGTTGGTGCCGCTCTTGTTCGAAAAGTCGCGATGGACGGCCGTCGCTATCCTGGGGGTGATGAAGGCAGGAGGAGCGTTCGTCCTGCTGGACCCGTCCCATCCTCTCCGGCGGCTGCAGGAGATCTGCCAAACGGTTGCGGCACAAGTGGTGGTGGCATCAGCGCAGTACAGCGCGATGGCGGCGGATCTGGCCGCGACGGTGGTCCCAGTTGGCGACCGGTATCAGGCTGCTTGGAGCGATAATGGTGATGATGATGGTAATCAACGCGGGACGACTCCGTCCGCTGTGAGCCCTAACAATGCGGTGTACGCTGTCTTCACATCGGGCTCGACGGGGAGGCCCAAGGGAGCGTTGATCGAGCACAGGTGTTTCTGCTCGGCCGCCGAGCCGGTTGCCAGCGCTGTATCCTTGACTCGCGATTCGCGTGTCTTTCAGTTTTCTTCATACGCTTTTGATGTCAGTGTTTGGGATCATCTGTTAACTTGGACCGCCGGTGCATGTGTTTGTATCCCGTCCGAAGACGATCGAAAAAACGATATCTCCAAAGCCGTGAACGAGCTACAGGCTAATTGGGCTTTGATTACGCCATCTGTCGCCAGGCTGTTGACTCCAGACGATGTACCTACCTTCAAGACGCTGGCTCTTGGCGGTGAGCCTATGTCCCCGAACGATATCAAGGTGTGGTCCGGTGCAGTGCAGCTCATTAATGTCTACGGGCCTGCGGAATGTATTGTCGGGTCGATAAAATCTTCAGTGACACGACAGTCCGATCCTCGTGACATCGGCTACGCTCCAGGAAATGTCTGCTGGGTTGTGGATCCGGAAGATCATAACAAATTAGCACCCATTAAGGCAGTAGGGGAGCTGGTGATTGAGGGGGCCATCGTAGGCCGTGGCTATATCAACGACGGGGAGAAGACCGCGGCCTCCTTTGTGGAAAGCCCCTCCTGGCTGCGAGCATTTCGCGGAGAAGGCGCTGGCCGCCTTTACAAGACTGGTGATCTCGTCCAGTACGCCGCGGATGGGTCTCTGCGCTATGTGGGACGCAAAGATACACAAGTCAAATTTCACGGCCAGCGCATTGAGCTGGGGGAAATCGAACACCAGATCCGACAGACGTTCCATGGTGCCCGAGACGCAGTGGCAGAGTTAGTAGCACCCGTCGAGGATGGCCGGAGACCATTTCTCGCGGCTTTCGTCTGGTATGGGCCTCTCAGCAACGAAGAGGTGGTGCAAACCCAGCTAGAGATCACCGCGGACGATGCATTCGCTGTGCCCAGTCCGTCGTTCCTTGTAGAAGTTGTTGCAGCAGAGTCACAGCTACGCAGTCTGCTGCCGAGCTACATGGTCCCGTCGGTGTTTATCCCGTTATCCTACGTGCCTTTGGGAAAGACAGGAAAGACCGATCGCCGTCGATTACGAGAAGAGGCAGCCAAATTCTCGCAAGATCAGCTCAAGATATACAATGTGACCAGAACAGAGAAACGGAAGCCGTCAACTGAGGTCGAGAGGACGCTGCAACAATTATGGGCCCGGGTACTGAATATACCTCCGGATACCATTGGAGCAGACGACAGCTTCTTCCGCATCGGCGGAGACTCGATTGCAGCAATGAAGCTGGTTGGGATGGCACGGCAACAAGGGCTGGAGCTGTCAGTGGGAGACTGCTTCACTCATCCAACATTGTCGGATATGTCGACAGTGACACGAAGCACTCGCGCAGCTTCAATACAGAAAGTTGCCCCCTTCTCTCTGCTCGGAGATGAAGAGGCGCGGAAGAATATAATCAAGATGGCGGTGGAGCAATGCCAGGTAGAGCCACGACATATTGAGGACATATATCCATGCACACCACTGCAAGAAGGCTTGATGGCACTCACAGCACAGAAGGCCGATACCTACATAACTACATTTAAGTACGACCTCCCCGTGCAACTGGATAGGGATCGGCTCAAAACAGCATGGGACGCTACGGTGCGAGCGAATACGATCCTACGAACAAGGATTATTTCGAGTGACACGACAGGCAGTCTTCAGGTGGTCGTTCGGGGGGAGCTTGACTGGGAGAACTACGAGGATCCGGCGCAGTACGATAACCAGGCCCGTGACGTGCGAATGCAGTTAGGACAACCATTGTTGCGGGTTGCAATCGTGAAGAAGCAGAGCAGCCCAGAACAATATCAGCTCGGTCTTGTCATGCACCACGCACTGGTTGATGGCTGGTCCTTGCCACTGCTCTTGGAACAGGTAGAGGCGGCATACAGAGGCGAATCGTTACAGCCACGGCCATTTAGTCCATTCATTCACTACGTCTTGAATCGTGATGGGATGGAGAGGTTCTGGCGAGATCAATTCGATGGCTGTACTGCTCCGGTGTTTCCAAGTCTGCCTTCGGCACAGTACAGTCCCGAGCCCAAGGCGGTTCTAGAGCACTTCATCCCAGATTTGCCGGTATCTAAAACCGATTATACCGTCTCTACATTTATCCGACTCGCATGGGCAGTTGTCGTCGCTCAACACACCGACAATGACGATGTAGTCTTCGGAATAACAGTGAATGGCCGCAGCGCCCCCGTGGCGGACATAGACCAGATGACGGGGCCAACAATTGCAACAGTCCCCTTGCGGGTCCGTGTTCGCTCGGAAGACACAGTATCAACGGCGCTGTCCGCTACTCAGGGTCAGTCAACGGCCATGATTCCGTTTGAGCAAGCAGGTCTACAAAATATTCGCAAATGGAGTCATGAGTTGGCCGCTGCATGCGATTTCCAGACTCAACTTGGAGTGCAGCCAGAAACGAAGATCGGCGGGGACACGCTATTCATGGGATGTGAAGACCCTGCTAATGGCGAAGATGATTATGCTGCGTTCTCTAGCTATGCATTTGTCATGGTCTGCCATCTCCGCGAGAAAGATGACGCCATAAGAGTCACGGTCAACTACGATCCAAAGGTTATCGGCCAGGATGAGGTGCAACGACTGATGTATCGGTTCGAGTATGTATTGGGCCAAATCAGGAATAACCAAGACCAAAAGATACGTGAAATCCAAGCGGTCAGCCCGCAGGAACTGTCCCAGTTAATGTTGTGGAATGGGACAGTCCCCTCGAGGCATGAAAGATGTATGCATGATGCAGTTCTGGACCAATGTATAGCCCGTCTCGAGGCGCCTGCTGTGTCATCTTGGGATGGCAATCTTACATACGGTGATCTTGAGCGCCTCTCAGCTAGGCTTGCCAAGTACCTGACAAGTCTAGGCGTCGGTCCCGATGTTTTGGTGCCTTTGTGCTTTGAAAAGTCCAAGTGGGCTATTGTGACAATGATGGCGGTGCTCAGGGCAGGTGGTGCATGTGTCTTGATTGATCCGGGACATCCTCGCAGTCGTGTGCAAGTTGTTTTTGAAGAAACAGGAGCCAAAGTCGTCCTCATTTCACCATCAAATAGACAACTGGTGGAAGGTCTGGGAGCACAAATCGTGCCCGTTTCGGCCTCCACTGTGGACAGCTTGCAGTCTGACAGCGCTTCTGACTTGCCAGAGGTAAGGCCTCATCATCCAGCTTTCATTATTTTCACATCTGGAAGCACCGGAAAGCCGAAAGGCATCGTCATGGAGCATGAGAACCTCAGCACGAGCATCCGAGACCACTGTGATGGTATGTATCTAAATTCGGAGTCGCGGACATTGCATTTCGCCTCCTATTCATTCGACGCCAGCATTTACGAGGTCTTCTCTACACTCAGCTGTGGTGGCTGCGTGTGTGTGCCGTCCCACTTTGACAGAATGAATAACCTTGCCGGGTTCATTCAAACCCAGAGGATCAACTGGGCAACCCTTACACCTTCTTCGCTCGCTCTCCTGCAGCCAGATGATGTCCCCTCTCTTAGAACAATTGTTCTGGGAGGCGAAGCAGTGACCCAGGAGAATGTTGACATATGGGCGTCCAAAGTGACATTGATCAATGGATATGGGCCGGCTGAGGCGACTATCTGCGCCCTAGGGTTGATACCGGAGAGGGGATGGAAATCAGGCACAATTGGTCGTATGGTGGGCGCAGTGAGCTGGATCACCATCCCCTCAGACTCGTCAAGATTGGCCCCCATAGGCGCAGTGGGAGAGTTGGTTATCGAAGGCCCAGTCGTGGGTCGTGGCTATCTCAACAATCCTGAAAAGACGGCGGCAGGATTCATCGCCACCCCACCCTGGCTACATCATTTCCGTGGCGAGCAAGCAAAGAGCTCGCGCCTATACAGAACGGGCGATTTGATGCAGTATACCTCCGATGGATGCATCCGGTTTGTAGGCCGGAAAGACACGCAGGTAAAGCTCCGGGGCCAGCGCATTGAGCTCGGAGAAGTCGAGCATCAGACACTACAGTCTTTCCACGGGGCGAAAGTCGTAGTAGCTGAGGTAGTGGTTCCAGTGGAAAAGAACAGGTCGCCATTCCTGGCAGCTTTCGTTTGGTGCGGCCACGATGAGGCCGAGCAGAATCTGCTCCTCGCCCCGGACGATCAATTTAGATCAGCAGCCCGGGAGGCGGAGTCTCACTTGAACGGCTTAGTCCCAGTGTACATGGTGCCAGCTGTGTTTTTCCCTCTGGCGTTTGTGCCCTTCTCAAAGACTGGAAAGACTGATCGACGCCGGCTGCGAGACGAGGCTGCCTTACTCTCGCGAGCTGAAATCGAAAGTTACTCCAACAGGACGAATTCAGCAAAGAAAAAGCCATCAACACCATTAGAAGAAATACTTCAAAAGGTTTGGGCAGACGTTCTAAGCTTATCCTGCGAGGATATTGGGACGGAGGATAACTTCTTCCGCCTCGGGGGTGACTCGATTGCTGCAATGAAAGCATCAACTCGATCGCGGGCTGCGGGGGTCGAGTTGACTGTTGCGGACATTTTCCGTTGCCAAACAATTTCACGCCTTGCCCTCGGTTTGGAAAAAGGCGAATTATCTCCAAGAAATGCAGATGAAAACATCACTGCTTCTTCCGATGTTTCATCGACACCACAGGATTTGATTCAGGGAGCACTCGAGCAGATCAGGGACAAAGCACGGACAAAAATGGGTGTATCCGATGTGGAAATAGAGGATGCATATCCTTGTTCGCCTATTCAACACATGATGCTGACTGCTCAGCTTAAGACGGCTGAGCATTATGCGCCCTCTCAAATATTGGAAATCGTCTCAACAGATTCCCGTCCAATTGACATGGCTAAACTTCAGAGTGCTTGGCAAACCTTGATCAACCGCCATGCAGCTCTGAGGACCATTTTTGTGCATGATGTTGCACAAGGAGTAGGCTTCGTTCAAGTCGTCATAAAACAGGCGGCAGGGAGCATTCAAGTGGTTAGGGAATCAGAGGGTGATGTCTGGGAAATCCTTAGAAAGATGCCACGAAAAGACTACAACAAGGTGCATGGTCTGCTTCACAAATTGACACTCTGCAAGATTTCACCAGAGAAGGCAATTCTTCACCTGGAGATAAGCCATGCACTAATCGATGCGGTGTCGGAATCAATCTTCATGGATGAACTATGCCTGGCCTACGCGAACAACTTACCTGAGAGCACTGCCCCTCTTTACAAGAACTATATCACGTACCTGCGTGGCAAGTCGGCGTCCGACACATCATTCTGGAGGAAGTATCTGGAAGGTCTTCAGCCATGCCTCTTTCCCACCTCCACGACACCTCCACAAGGACCCCGGAAACTGCAGCATACGGAAATTGCCCTCGACAAAGCAGCTGATGCGTATGCATTCTGCAGGCGGAGAAACATCACATTCCCCAATCTCATCAAATCGGTATGGGCACTGGTTCTCAAGCTCTGGACAGGGACGAGCCCTGTCTGCTTTGGATATTTGAATGCCGGGCGCCACATCGACATAGATGGCGTGGAGAAAATCTGTGGGCCACTAATCAACATGCTCATCTGCCGTCTACAGATAAGGAAGGAGGATAGCTTGGGTGACATTTTGGACGCCATGCAGGCGGATTACCATGAATCACTTCCTTATCTTCATGGGGCAGTGGATGCATTGGATGAACTCAAGATGATTCCGCCATCAGAACATGCCTTCAATACCATAATCAACCACCGGAAGCTTGAAGAACCGTCGGACGTATCATCTGCAATAACCTACCGGCCAATATCTGGGGATGACGGCATGGAGGTAGGTTTTTTCCTTCACATCAGGTTGCCCTCTTTCTTGTCAAACAGGCCATTTACTTACAATTCTCACAACAGTTCGATTTCGTCCTGGTTGTCGATGAAGCGGAAAATGACATTGCGGTGCACCTTGACTACTGGGATGGTAGAATCCCGGCCGATGTGGCAAGCAAAGTTGCTGTGGCTTTCAACAACATCGTGTCTCAAATTATCGATAATCCTGACCGGAAGGCTGAGACACTTGAAAGCCGTCACTGAAATCATCAAAGGGGTTCGCCGAAAAGAAAAGACAGAGAGAGTGAATTGGAAGACAGGCGGTCTGCCAGCATGTTATTAAAAATATGGACGCATCAAACAAAGGATTTGCTTTCGGGTATTTTAAGATACTTCAATCTTCTTCCATAAAAAATTCCCAGCTCTCTATGAACTCACTATGAGTTCCAGTTTTGGGTGGCCTTTGTAGGTCCTCGATCCCGTATAACTGCTTTTATGTTACCCGTTTGTATGGCTTGTACGTACCAAACCCCAGCCATTATTGATAATCACGCCCGTCACTGAAATGGTGACCGACGATGGTAAAAGCTACCTGATTTGGACGTTTTACACGGAGATCGACGATGGTACAAGCGGTACATCATGGACGTTTCAGCCGACTGGGCACACACCCCATTGGGAGGGTGTTTTTCATAGGCATCGTCGGGAGCGTCTATAGGGGGAAGGAAAGGTATAGATTGTTCCGGGTAAAAATGTCGACTAGGAGGTGGATATCCCCAGTTGCCTTGGTAAGCCTGGTATGCTGTCGCACATTCAGGCTGATGAGGTGGATTGCTCCCGTTGCCGTGTTAGGTTTGTGTCTGCGGGTGGATGCTGGAATGGTTCAAGAAATGGAGATTTCCGTTGATAACGGCCTGCCAGTCATCTGCGTAACGGGAAAGATTCCTCGTGTCGGTGTTTTTTTGGATTGTTGGACGGTGAAGAGGCAGGTGAATGTGGATTCTGTGCTGTTTGTTGCACTTTTTCTGGTCCTGACTCTGCAGTGATCGCGAAGGATTGTGGTGCGTCGAGTGGCATTTTCGGCTAGTCTTGTAGCGAATACGAGTAAGTGTATATATAAGATTTCTGCAGTATGTATGGGGGGAAGTTGTTCAAGTCTCGATCTGTACTGTACGAGTTGAAGTGGAAGGAAGAAGAATGCGATTGCGACCGAGAACGAGAAAGAGAATGTGGCTTATCAAGTCAGGAACACCGCTCCCGAACTAGCAGATAATACGAGCCTCCAGAGCTATGCACAGTACACGAGTGAAGATCCCTGTCGGGTTCTGGTTGCGAAACAGCCACAGCATCACCCGCATCACCCTTCATAAATAAACCAACAGATAGGGGGAAAAAAGGAAGAGGAAAGACCTCAAACATCGACATGCTCTACACCACATCAAATGGCCGACCCCATCTCGCTTACAGCAAACATAGCCGCCGTCATCGGCCTGATTGATGTTGTGTACCGGGCGGGGAAAGACATCTACGGCTTCATTGCCAAAGTCAAAAATGCATCCCACGAGATCCAGCAGTTGGAGGTGGAGCTGCAGGAAGTGGAATTCATCCTTGCCAATCTTCGACGGTATTGCGAGAGACGCCAGAGTCGGTCGTCGTCGTCGTCGTCGTCTACGCTCGCTCACGATGCATCGTCAGCCGTGCATCGTTTGTGCGGCACACTCGAGCAGTTGAAGGGCGAATATGACTCCGTCTCTGAGATCGTAGCCAGACATATCACGACAAAGCAAGGTGGATCCAGACAGCCTTTGAAGAACCTCCGGGGAAAGGTGGATCTGGTTTTGAGTGGGAAACTTAAAAGTTCTTTTAAGAATCTGGAGAGATACAAGTCGCAGCTCAGTATCAATCTGCTGATACTGGGAAGATAGAGGACCTTGCAGACTGTGCGTGTATACTAGTAGCTAACAATCTCAGTTTTAATGACCTCGCCCTCGGGGATAAGCTCGATGGCCTCCATGATTCGGTGGCGTCCTTAGACGAGAACACGGAGGCCAGGTTGACGTCCATTGACAGCGGCTTAAGGGCATTGGGTTCCGCAGACTATCCTTCCAGACATAAAAATCAGATTGCTTGGGAGAAAGAAGCTAACATCAATTCGATCTCAACAGATGCACCGCTGCAGGTGATCGATTCCCTGATGGCGCAGCTCATGAACATGCGCCATTCAATCCAAACCAGGCCCTGGGGGTGTAATGGTGAACATCTACAAAACGCCGCCCTTCCTCTCATGCTCTTCAAACCGAAGATCCAGGAAGCGCTAAGTCAGCTCACTATCCAAAAACATGGCCAAAATGGACTATCCGTAAAAGATGCAAACTGGATCCGAGCCGAACTGGAAGATCTGCTTGCGACAAGCCACGAGAAAGCAGCGGCGGCGATGAGATATCCAGTAACAGTAGAGAAATCCAAACTACACCAAGAAATACCAGGGATAGGGAAATCCACATATGCAGCGATGGGAAGCTACGAACAGGGCAAAAGACAGGCAGTAATACACCAAATAACAATACACCATTTTCTGGAGCAAGAATCATCATTGGGGAAGGTTTCCATTCGGCTCCAGTGGCAGAAAGATCGGTCTGGCCACTGCAAGAAGATCTCAGACGTTCTCCTTCTATTTGCACCACGTCGTGATATCTTTTGGTCTCCCTATCACGGCTACACACGGAACTAACAGAGCCACGCATTACTCGCCATATCAGCAGCTATGTGGTGCTGGATTCCTCCTCGCCGGTGTTCGCATGTGTTCGACACAATGATATCGACCAGCTGCGAGGTCTTCTCAAGAGTAGGAAGGTCACGCCCACGGTTCGTAATACGGAAAATGAGAGCATCTTATCAGCGAGTCCCAATTCAACACAGAACCTACAATCAATTGACGGGGAACAGTACGCCGCAAGACATCTGCGTGCGGAAGTATGTGACCTCCTAAACGAGGGGGCAGATCCAGTGAATTGCCGTTGGTCAGTAGCCTCCTGAGATAGTATAAAATTATTCCAATAGCTTTGGTTCCATTACTGAGTCCACGACTGGACACAGGGACGGCGCTAACGCAATCTACGACCTCCGCACCGCCTTCTGGTATCGATTCAGCGGCTACTCTATGCCAACCTCTCTCATGGATAGAATGCTCCGCTCATTCGTAGCTGCAGGCTGCGACATCAACCTCGCCGCTCTGGGTGGCAGTCTCTTACACATCACCGTGAACCCTTCCCTCCCTGGCTTAAACGCAATCAGCGAACACGAAATCCGCGCCCTGATAGAGCTTCTGGGTTGTCTTGGCGCCGATATCGAGAACCGCAATGCACATGGACTCACGCCCCTTCTTTACAACGCCTGCATTCCACAATGGCACGGGGTTGTGGTACTGAGGGAGCTTCTTCGATAGGGTGCTAATCCGCACGCCACGACAGATTTGGGCGAAGGCGCTCTTCACCTGGCCATGGCGTTTGCGACCCGGGAGGACTCGCATGGTAGAAGCTAAGATCGCCTTGTTCTTCTGTTGCGGGCGGGGTGTGATCCTCTTCTCTTGGGTGGACGGGGGCATAGCCTATCGGACTTTGCGCTGAGTAGTCCTTGGATTTGGTTTCAGTGGTGTTTTGCTATTGAAAAATATAATTTTGTCTCTATGGAAAGGATTTTGGAACTAGAGTGTCCTTGTTTATCCCAGGATGATATGTCGAATGGAGAGAACGAGTCGATATCTCCTGTGCGTCAGTGCTGGGGGTTTCGTTCCTGAATTACGCAGGTTGTATTTTAAGAAAATGCGGGGGCTTATATCCATGATGCATGCTATCCAAGAAGGGAACCATCGTCATCATCCATCGGACTGCAGGTTTCTACTATTTGCTTACCTAGCTAGCTAGGCTCCAAGCTGACACTGTTAAAACTCTATCCCGTGTATTCACCGAGATATTATATTACAATGCAGCGAAGGAGTTCAATATATCATGATTCAAGTCTAGTTGATGGAATGCATTCCATCGGTAGATGTGGGTGAAAAGAAAGAGATATATGTGTACATACGTACATGCCATTCCTTTCAAATTACTGCTCCTTTTTGAATCAGAGTCGAAAGATGAAGAAGCCTAGAGAAGTAGGTACCCAGAGACGGAAACTTTCCCACTTTATATTCATAGTTCTGGTTAGTAGGTACAGAAAGTAATGCACGTAACTACGTAACTTAGACATCCTTAATTCCTTCCAATCTGGGCCAGCGTTGGTGGAAAGGAAAAGAAAAAAGGGATATGGTACATCCAGATCCAGACAGAGCTCGACTATTAAGTCTCCCCTCTAATTAGTTTTCCTTTGCTTATTTGACAACATCAGGTACATAGGAAATGTGTTAGAAGCGTGGTATATATGTCGTTTTGAGCGGTTTGTGTATAATATACACGGCGGACTGGTAAAGGTCATCAAATCTGAAGTAACTAAGTCCCTGATATGTGGGCAATAAGGTATCAACCCTGATTCGGAAAGGGTTATATATGTTGTGTATTGAGCAACGTCACGAACGCAGTTTCATGGAAACCAAAACGCTAGTCAGTTGAAGACATCACACGGTGGGTCGATCACAGACAACACGGCCTATGTCTTTATTTTGTTTTTTTCTCCGGAGAATCAACAGACGTATACAATATATGCTGGTTCATGAGCGTTTGAGATGAACCAGGTATCTTATCTATGCTCGAAGCTGAATCTGAATCTGAATCTCGTGAGGCTCATCCATGTCTTCTGACAAGGAAAGCAGGCAGGTGCAAAAAAAAACTTAGTGTAGAGTCTAACTCAAAGAAAGACAACCCATTCTAGCCAAACTGTCCGACTGTCCGAATCCCTTGGGGAAGAAAAAAAAACTATATCGAAGCCGTTCAAGTTATTCCTTGGCGTATCCCACCTCGCGGTACCAACCTCACCCGCGACGTGACACAACATGAAAACGGGTTGCACTGCATAGACGGACCCATCCAGTCCAATGGAATCAATACATCCTCAGCCAGGCTTCAACATATATATGCGTATGTACCTAACCTACTAGTAGGAGGTATGTATAGGCGTTGTATGAATCAATCCGAACCCTGGAGCTTCTTTTCGATCTCAACAACGTCCGACTCGCTCTCGATCTCGATGACGCGGTTAACCTCGGCGGTGTTGCGCATCAGCTCGACCGCGCCCGCGTACAGCATCCGCTGCGACGGGTTGCAGTTCTCGGGAAGGTAGTAGAGGAGGACGTAGGGGACGGTGAGGCGGCCGGATGACTATATAAGGAACAGTTGTCTTAGCGGTGAACCCGCGGAGGTTATTTTGGAAAACGGAGACAAGTGTCTTACCAGGGTCAACGGGTAGCTGAGCAGGATGAAGCGCGGGGACGAGTCAGGCAGCTCGTCGGCCAGGTCCTCCATCTTGGAGTAGACCTGATCATATTCGGGCCGGATCTCGTGGTTCTTCTGATCGATCATGTCTATATGAGACGTAGGAAACCCATTATTTCCTCTGGTTATTATCACTTCTGCTCAAACAACGCTGTTTATCCGACTGGCCGTGGTGTGACATGTGCTGTGTGCGGCTTCATGCATCGAAATCGAAAGCATGGCGCAGGCGGACGGGAAAAGCAGGGGGGCAGCAGGAGGAAGAGGAGGGGTGAAATGTACAAATTATGGCTTGGGGGTCCTTTGCTCTTGACGTTCCCAGGCGGAACTTGCGAAGCTTATCCTTCGTCTCTTGGGAGAAGGAATATAACCTTGTGTCGGTCTGCGATAGACGGTTGACACGTCCGTCAGCATATTCACATCTCGGAGCTGTTGGCAGGAGAACACTCACCATTTTGTCTGCCTACACTGAAGCAAACGGACAGAATAATTCTTTCTCGGGATGCGCTGATAGTCTGTGATAAAGATCTCTTCTGAAAGTGGGAAGCAGGTCGAGGCTGAACTGCCGATCGTAAGTATGTACAGTAAGCCCGGCCCTTCGTAAAGCTGTCGGAGATGGGCTTCGCGGCGTTTGCTTCTGGCCGTGGACTCCACCCCACTCGGTCGACTCTCAACGGTCCAACCCCGACTTAGTCTGGAGACAAGCCCTCTTTTATTTAACCTCAGCCCTTTTCCCTCCTTGTCCTCCCCGACGAGAAGAAAAAAACTTTCTCGATTGCCAATGTTTAGTCGCGTGAATCAACTCGTCCGACACCTCTCCCGTCCACTGCCCAACTACGCCCATACCTCCGCCGCTGCTACTGCTTCTTCTTCGTTCGTGACCCCGCGCCATTCACCATCTTACACGATGACATCATCTGCATCCGCGTCGGAGAAGTTTTACAGGAAGATACACACGGCCGCATGTCTGATCATCGGCGATGAGGTGCTTGGTGGTAAGGTGTGCAGTCGTCGGCTTTAATACCCCTTCTCGCCCTATTCGCGGGAGAAGGTCCCGGGAAAGTACCGCGGAGTGTACTGGGCTGGGCTGACTTTCAACAATCACACCTCTCTAGACCATTGACACCAACTCTGCCTTCTTCGCCAAGTTCTGCTTCTCTCTGGGTCTCCAATTGAAGCGTGTGGAGGTCATTGCGGATGATGAGAGCGAGATCATCGAGGCCGTCAGGCGCATGAGCGACCGTTACGACTTCGTCGTGACCAGTGGAGGAATCGGCCCAACGTCCGTGCCAAACTCAATTCAATTCCCTTTCCTATCCCTCGAGAGAACTACCTAGAACCGTCTCCATGCAACACCAGGTTAATTGTCGTGGGCTATGTGTGCTAATTCTTCAATCCAACTCAAAAGGCACGACGACATCACCTACCAGTCGATCGCGAACGCCTTCGGACTGAAGCTGAAGCTGCACCAGAAGGCCTTTGAGCGCATGAAGAAACTCTCCAAGCCGCACCCGCTGCAGCCCAACTTCGACTGGGACACTCCTTCCCCGGGCCTCACCGCGAAGCTGCGCATGGTCGAGCTCCCGCACGATGACTCCCGGCCGGACGAGGAGCAGACCCTGTTCGTCGCGGACGACTTGTGGGTGCCCATCTCCGTGGTCAACGGCAACGTACACATCCTCCCAGGCGTGCCCAGGCTGTTCGAGAGGCTGCTCGAGGCTCTGAAACCCCGTCTGCTCCCGCGGTTGACGGATCCCACAGGGAAGGGTATCTACCGCTTTCTATTCAGCACGCCGCTCCCGGAGAGCGCCGTCGCGCCGTACCTGACGGACCTTGCTGCGCGCGTGCTCCCGTATGGCGTCAAGGTCGGCAGTTACCCGAGGTGGGGTAAGAAGCGCAACACGGTCACCCTGGTCGGAACCAACAAGGAATACATGGAGTCGCTGGTCCCCGAGGTCGAAGAGAATGTGCAGGGACGCAAGGTCTCGAGGGAGGATGAGGACGACCCACCGTCGGATGTCGAGGACAACAAGCAGTAAGATGTTCTTTTGGAGATATCCTTGAAATCTATGAATCATATATATGCACGCTTCGGAACCCCATGGAGAGATATGAATAGATAGACACGATTATCTTACCTGTTAGCGAAATCAAGGCAATCTTTGGCTGTGAAGACACCAGCCTTTTATATATTATTCTCTATGTGGAGAGAATGGAAAGGTTGTCTTAAGCAAGACGTCTTTTTTTCCAAGCCAACTTTGAGGGCTGACTGACTCTGCGGCAAATCATCATGGTTTTGAGTATTCTATATCCCATTCAAAACCATTTGAGCCGCTGCTTAAATGGTTCAATAGCCCTTGTGATGGTAGCTACCAGAAGTGAACCTGTTGTCGATTGATATGAGCCCATTGGAAACGCACGATCTGGAATCAGGATCCCAATATCCACAACGATGGACAAGTGTCATGCAAGCATACGGTGCTCTGCAGGATGATCAAGTCTCCAGAGATGCTTTGGACGTCAATATTCAAACTAATGTCAGTATTCTGAAACATGGGCACCAATAAGAAAACGGCAACATTGACTGAAAAGCTCAGGTTTCCAAGACGATTAGATACCAAGATATTGGGATTGATAACTAACTTCTAGAGCGCGCCCATCTGGTGAATGGTGGTTTAAGACGACACAGAGACACATACGGATTGCAAGGAGAAACCAAAAAGAATAAATGAAAAAAACGGACATAGGAAGCAAGAAACACACAGCACTCTTTGCCTGTTTGGCTCTCAGGCCCCTTCTCGTACACATGCTGCCTAATATGTCTCAAATAGATTCCCTAAAATACTAATACTACCCATATGCATATAGATGTCATTGGAAAACAGTGTAATAAAAAAGGTGGTGAGGTTGAGGTAAATATGAAGCTGGAGCGTAATAAAAAGTAGATTGAAGGGGATATCAGAGGGGGAATAGCAAGAACCGGTTGATCTGACGGTACTAACGGATCTGAGAAATAAAAGAAATATGTAGGGAGAACGGAATAGCAAGCCACACAGTAAGTTCAACGAGTACCCGGCACAACATGCAGGTAAGTTGCGTATGAAAGCTCGTCATCCCAGTTCTTCAGAAAGGGAGGGGGAATAATTCAAGCAAGAAATCTTTTGAGAGCAACCGGAGGAACGCAAGGGGAATACAACATTCATGGGGGGGACGATGACAGCATTAGGAGTCGCAGACATCATCCAACAGAACCTCGTATGTCTCAAAAATGTCAGCCAAACATATCGACCAGCCATTAGCTTTAAGCATCCAGGTAGTGGCGTATTTCTGTTCCTGGTTCTTTTTGTTTCTCGGCTTGCGCTCTTTGTATCCTGAACCCAACGCCCACGCAATTACATAACAATGCACTTTCCACAGCAGCCAGCGCTCTCGCCTGGGTCATTAACATCCATCTTGCCCTCAGGGGCGCGCGCGCCCGCACCGCCACCGGACGAGGATGACATCTCTTTGTTGTAGCGGCGGATCTCACGCACAAGTTCGTAGAACGCGTTTTCAACATTAATACGCGACTTCGCCGAGGTTTCCAGGAATTTGCAGCCGAATTGCTTCGCGAGAGCCTCACCCTCTGTTGAGAAGCGGTAATGTGATTAGCAAGGCACTCCAGCCAAGTTTCAAAAGCCGACGGAGAGCTTAAAGACATACCTTCTTGCGTGACCACTCTCTCCTTCTCCAGATCACACTTGTTGCCGACGACAATGATGGGGAAATAATCCTTGTCCTTGACTCGCAAGATCTGTTGTTGGAAGGTCATGATTTCCTCGAACGACTGACGCGAAGTTATAGAGTACACCAGAAGGAACCCCTCTCCCGTTCTCATGTACTGTTCTCGCATGGCTGAGTATTCCTCCTGGCCGGCGGTATCCAGGACGTCCAACAGGGCGACCTCATCGTCAATAACACACTGCTTGCGGTACGAGTCTGGAGAAGAAGAGATCTAATGAGCCATCATGGTCGGGACGCTCCCATCGTGGTTTGCTTAACGGTGACCAACCTTCGATTGTTGGGTCATATTCATCGACGAAGTGACTCTGAATTAATTGAATCGTCAAGCATGACTTTCCTACACCTCCTCCACCGACGACAACGAGCTTGTACTCTCTCAGGTACTGGAAGGTTGGAAAAGCAAACAGTCAGCGATCCGCGCGGTTCCCGTCCCCCGGCAGCAAAGGAGAACAGCCTGTCGGGATCCATCAGCTTACCTTAGACGCCATTCTTTCAGTGAAAGGCTGTGATCAGCTTATCCCAGCAGGAGTGACGGCGCTTGGAAGGAGCAGCAATAGCAGTTTTCTTCGCGAGAAGATCAGAGTCGGGACCCAGCTTGTCGGGGGCTTCGCGGAAGACAAGGCGCCAAAAGGCAGTCCACCGCAACGGCCAGTCCAGAGGCTAGACCAAGCTTAAAGGATTAGACGGCGTCAGGGGTCGCAGCAGCACCGAATTGGGGACGAGGGGCTCTGATGCCTTTTCCAGCCAGCAAGCGGGGGTCGACGTGGACTATCTGGGCTGTTCGCAGGATAGTAGGGAGGAAAGAAGGGGGATAAGGGAGCAGCCGAAGGGTGGGGATGGGGGAGAGGTAAATCGCGATGAAGCTGGGAAGAATTGGACGGGGGGAGTGTGTGGAATTAGAAGAAGCTGACACGCGCAGCGACGAGATGTCTCAAGGCGTGTAGAGGCGTGTAGCCGTGCCAGGACTCTATCGTTTCTCTAGACTCCCTAGGAAGGCCTCGGATGCGATGGCTGGAAAAGGGGAGACTCAAGTCTCTTTGCATGCTGCACACTGCCAGCCATCCAGCTTCGCCCTCGCAACCCTCCATCGCCTGTCTCCACCAGCCGCTGGTGCTAAATCGCTAATCCCACACACTAACCTCCTAAGCAGTAAGAGTCTCGCCCTCCCGCAGCCAACCAGCTGGTGTTCCGCCTTCTCCTTTGTGGTCTCCTCTCGAATCGTTTCTTTCGCACATCCTCTCTGGTGATGGTTATCGCTCATCAAGCCTCTCCTCCAGCCGTCACGAACAATGGCCACATGAAGAGACGCCTCATGGGGCTGGCAGGATCGCCTATCCTCCCGCGATAGAGACCGACGATGGACAGGTGGTCATCACAACAGATTATCACAGCGTCGCTAGGTTACCTAGGTACAGATCCGGAGACGATCACTTTGGGCCTATTTACTTGCGGTGTGATCGTACGGGGCGGATGATGGTCTCTTCTCGCTTGGACGGTGCTCCAGCTTCAGCCTCAGCTCATCGATGATGACATTTGCTGACCTTCACGATATGAAACTCCGCATGTCAACAACATCACCCGTCTTATGAGCTCCAGGGAAGAGGCTGTTGGATGTTGACAAGCAGCTGCTGCTCTACCTCCTAGACTTATCCCTTGTGAGGTTGGGGCCGCACACGGCTCAAGCCACCACCACAACACGGCTTTCGTCCACTAACCGGCCTCCATTTCCCTACCCTAACCACCAACAAATACTGACGGCCTTCTCCATACCGGTTGATAGGAATAACAAACCACATCAAAACAGACGTGCAGCGGTGCATGCCGTCCGGAGTGCACTGAGACGTTGCATCAGACTAAAAAGAAGACATGCTGCTAAGTTCCAAAGGGGGCCCCGGATAATAAACTATCGTGGCTGACGACCTTGCATCGGGTTGCATCATGCACTCCACAGCAGTGAGCTGCCCGGGCCCCAACCGCTCAACACGCTAGCTTGCCTCCATGGGATCAACTGTCAATTTGATTTTTTGACGCCCGAATAATGTTCCGCAACCTGTGCCGGCCCAGACAATCACATTAGTATCGTCGGAAAAGAAGGGCCACGCCCACGAACATCGTATTTTGACTCCATAAACCCCTCTTTTGGAGCGAAAAGTGTTCCCCGATAGCGCCCAACCCCGTTCCACGTTTCATCGCTGTGTGGAGTCTACCTGGGTATTGAACGCTGCTTTATGACATGAGTGGTTGGGATCTGGGCATCCCGTTTGGTTCGAGGCTCCAACGGGCGCTCGAGCCAAGTCTACCATGGACAAACCGTTCGGGCTAGTAGTTGCGAGAGCCGCTGAAAGCGCCTTGTGTCAAACTTTCCAGAGCGTGCCCCTTTTCCGGTCGTCGCCTAAGGACTAGATACGGCGTTTAAGAATATCCGTGGAACAGTCAATTATAATAATAATCCAAGGTGGTCGCTCGTATATGTATAGGCGTTTATGATATGCAAGATATGTGAATCGGCCGACAGTTTAACGAGGAGTACCTATCATTAGCGAGATCCTCGCCAAGCTCAAAATTTGAATTTAACGGCGCCTTTGCGTCAAGTTCCACCCCAATTATAAATTTAATACCCAATCGATCTGCCTGGCGAACTGTTTACTCTATGCACATTTATGTCCGACATCAATGGCCCAAAACACTTGAATAATGAATGAATCCACGTGGAAATTTACTGCATTGGGTATTGCGACGGCTTCTACATCATTCTCGTCGTTACTCCAATCCTATATACATGTACTGCGTAATTTATCGTCTGGACGGAGATAAATCGGAGCTATCGAAGTTTACAGCTTGCGGTGCAAAGCACCAGGCGAGGCCTGCGGACCAGGGTCAGCAAGAGCTGCTTCCAACTTGTACGGGAAATGACGCTGGAACAAATAGTCTTCTCTTCGAGAAGCTGTCCTGGACATCATATGAACATGTCACTCACCTGGTGGCTGGGGAAGATCAAGGTATCAGCGATGACGACATTCTCTCTCCGGCCGGCGGCAAAGACGATAACTTCAGCAATGTCATCGGGGGTCAAAGGTTCGCAGCCTCTGTGGTGGAATGTCAGATAAAAATCCTCGACAATTTGCTACAGACAACATAAAGGGGCTGACGTACGCATAGACAGCATCCGCCTTGGCCTTGTCGCCGTAGTATCTCACAATTGAGAATTCCTGGAAGTGAGGCGAGTGGTCAGCCAAGTGACATGGGACGAGTGATAGCGTGTCTGCATACAGTCTCGACCTGACCAGGATCGATCTCGATAACCCTGATCCTCGTCGCGATAAGCTCCTTTCTCAGAGCATCGGTGAAGCTACGGACAGCGGCCTTGGTGGCACAGTAGATGCTACCACCAGGGTAAGCCTCGCGTCCTGCAATGCTTCCAATGTTGATAATGTCTCCGCGACCACCATCCTCTCTCTTCTTGAAGATGGGGAGGATCGCCTGGGTCATGTTGATAAGGCCGGTGACGTTGGTGGAGAACATGATGTCCATGTCCTGAGGGTCGATCTCAGGAGCCTTCGCAACACCCTTAACGAGACCACTGATCTAATGGTGAGCATGGCTGATACGGCACTCTTATCGGGAGGGGACACTGGTGGTGAATCCTACGCGTTGTTGACAAGGACATCGATGTCCCGGAACTCAGCAGGCAACGAGGGCACAAAGTTCTTGACCTCCTCCGGGTTGCTAACGTCCAGCTTGACCGGCAGCACCTTGACGCCATCACCAACCTCTTCCTTGATCTCCTGAGCAATCTGCTTCAGGGTGTCAATCCGTCTCGCGGTGAGAATGATCTTGAGGTCCTTGGGGGAGGTGCGGGCGAATTCCTTGGCCGTGCTTCTGCCAATGCCGGACGAGGCACCCGTCACGACAATGGTCTTGCCTTCAAGGCGCTTTGCCATCGCGGTCGCCATTGTGCGTCTGATAAAGGCTTGTTGTACCTGTGGAGAGAGTGTACTTCGGTGGATGAATGGGTGCGTAACTGGCGTGCTAAGCCGTCTGAGGTGCTGGATTGATCTGCTGCAGGATCGAATAAAGTTCATGAGAGGGTCCGTAATTGACAACCTCTGGGCTTCATATATGGTGAAAAAGGGTAACTTGCAGGCAAGGTGTCAATAGAGAGAACCGGAGACTTGCGTGCGGGGAAATGGAGGGCCGATTGCCGGATATGCTTCGGTGGGGTCGCAAATGGCGTCAGTAAGGAGAACCGCCGGCCGCCGGGCCGGCGGTATCGACGGAACATGATTGATCGGACATCCTTCCGACATAACATCCATCTACGAGGTATATACTAATCAATTGACATATACTGTCAAAGATGCTTTTCAATGGAGTTTGCTGCATAGTGGACCCTGTGGAAAAATGAGTCTGAATACTTACTCGATTGTTATTTTTAGTATATACTCTCCTTATAAGACTGATTTGTCAAAGGACAACGTCTCTTTCTATTATACAGCTATATGACTACTAGCTGTTTTTTTCTCCTTTGATCTACGTTGTTTGATTTAAAAGCTTTACATATTGATTTCTTATGCCCCACTTTGAGTGCTGTGAAGTTTTAATGACTCTTCTTCAAATCTGCTGTCATTGTCCTATTATTTATTGAATATCCTGATGGAGCAGCAAGTGAATGGATCTGCAGGAGTGATATTGTGACGTGAATTTGCGTCACAAAGAACTCTCGAAAGGTATATACTTGGGCCAAGATGGCTTGATTATTCGGTATCCTCGTCAACAGGTATATTTACGCTGTCTCGGGAAAGAGCTTCCTGAAAGCTCACAAAATAACAACCTGGGCGGCCCTTGCCAACCGGATCGAAGCCACAGGAGTATGAAACTGTCTGTTTCGTTTTCAGCGGAAGATGCCTATCGGAGACTATCACCTATATATGACTTTATTCCCCCCCCCCCCCCCCCCCGGACTGTGAATCGTCGTTAACTTCTGCCATGTGGGAAACTCCAACCACATAGTGATGCTCTTGCATTGCAACTATATTGACGGAAAACTCCATCCACCAGAATTGTTTTCTATATATAAGTCTTTTCATGTTGCCTGAACTCTTTGTCTTTCTTTCGTCCACCGACTTCACAGTCACTCACGATAGTCAACGACAGTCATCAATCTTTGTTCTACCCTTCTCAACTGCCTCAGGCTATAGCCCTAGACGACGCTCACGTAGCAACACGACAAAGCCATTCTACCATACAATTTCTTTGTCCACATAAAGAAATTATCTCTCCTATCCTTTCCTATACTTTCCTCTTCGGCTTTGTTCCTCTTTTGTTTTTATCAGGAAAGATGTCTCAGAGCATCTTTATGTCTTGGGAGCCCTTGTTCCTTTCTACCGCCAAAGAACAGGAGGCCCATACCTTCCAGAACCTCCTGCTAGCTCATCACTGCTATGTCGACAGCTCTGCAAAGGTTAAGGAGGATGGGCTTTATGCCCGTATATATGCCCATTTGAGGTCCACGGAGCACCAAGAACCGGCGTATGCGGTTGAAGTTGCAGTAATGGACGAATTCGACGAGGAGGAGCTCTTGCGGCTGACGTTCATCGTCCCAACACCAGAGCCGAGTAGTCCTGTTCAGTCATTCCATACAAAGTGGGATGATTCCTTGCATGTATATATTGTGCAGGAGAACCCTGCCACGGAGAACAAAGCTCTAGATGCCAAATTGTCTGAGCTTCTGAAGCCAGATCTGTTCTCCTGGGCAGATGAAGTGGAGGATGAGGCATCAAGTGATACCGACACTGCCCCGGCTAACGGACAGGAGAACAATGGAGCGTCCGGGCCTTCCGGGCCTTTCGTCGTGGACTCCTCGAATGCAGCGTGCCAGCCACAGCAATCCAGCCAGGATGAGGAGAAGAGGAAGGAAGCCGAGAGGCAAGCGGTTCTGGCTCAGTGGGAAACGACGGCGTATGAGTTCTGGCAGCAACACCGCAGGACACTTGAAGCGGAGATCCAAGGGCGGGACATCCACCATTTCAACTGGATGGGCTACGAGGTGTACGACTACAACCCGACGCCGGCCGCAGTCTCGCTGTTCTTCATCCTGTCCAGGCCCAAACTATTGGCTCCGAGGGACGATATGAGACTGGAGGTAATTCTTCGAAGGGCGGCCGCGTATATTGACCCTGTGGTGTACATGGGAGACAAGCGTGATCTCCAACGGACCGGTCAGGATCTCGTCAACGCTGTGACCGGGCAAGTCTTCAAGTTCTACACTCGACATGGGTGGTGGAAGTGCGACCGAAGGGAACAGGAAGAAGGGACTGAGTTGGACCAGGGGTCGATGGCCATATATACATCACCGCATTGGGCGGTTGCCAATGGATTCATCGCCTATCCAACAGTCCCAGCAAGGCGGCTGGCTATCCAGAGACGCAAGGAGCGGTTTCCCAAGAAGTCTTACTGGGATGAAGACAGACTAAGGAGGGTCGCAGCCAAGCAGTACCATGCCTTGACTCCCTCGCCGCTACGGTTCTCGATGAGCGTGGATACCCAATATGGCGAGGCATCGGAGCATTCGTGCATATCGCCGTCTGGATCAAGTCAGTCGAGTTCCAGCGGCAATCTTTCCACGTCTTCGGGCTGTTCGATGGATACTTTGACGTCGGACACGCCAAGTCAAGGCTCTGGCATTGCCGTTTTGGAGGATGAGAAGACCAGGGAGCTCATGGATGGAATCAAGGGTGCGTTGGACAACTTCGAAAGCCTGGGCCAGTCTACCTCCGAGGGATATAGTGCCTTATCGGACCGCTTCTATTTGCCCTGTCACGAGAATTACGGAGTTTATGAGGGCGATGTGAATGGGGAGCAAGATACCACTTACCACGAGACGCATAATGAAACGGGTACTGATGAGTGGGATCTTTGCCTGCTGGATGCTGAGGTCCAGGATGAGGGCACTGCCATGGATGCAGGTGTGGACGAAGGTCCTGAGTACTATGACTCCCTTGCGGGCTACCATAACATCTCGAGCCCTACAGAACTAGCGCGACCGAAGTCCCTCGATGAGCACTGCACCACGTCCGACAGTCTGTCTCAAGCTCTCCTGAAGCACACCTGGACCTTTTCCGATCTCCGGTCAGAGTACTCAAAGCTTGTTTCGATACCATTTGTCGTCCCACAGAGTGTGGACAACGATTATGGGGTCAGCGACGAGGAAGACACCAACGACTCGAGGGACATTACGCCTGGTGAGGCACCCGCGATCCAGATTCCGCGCAAGCGCGGTCGCTGCTTCGACGATATCATTGGAGACGAGGTCGACATTTGTACGAATGACAGTGGTGAGTGGCCAACAGTGCAGCAGGATGATAGTTTTGCTAAGACGGACGACGAAACCTCGCTCGATGTTTCTCAAGGGACCATCTGTAGGTACGAGGTTGCAAGTGAAGGGGATCTCGCAGCTGCAGCCCCGAAGGTCAAGCCGCAGAGGTCCAGCAAAGACAGCAGTGGAGAAACGTCAAAAACGAATCGACTTGGCCGCATGGGATCTTCTCGCGAGTCATCGAAGGGAACTGCTGCTAAGAAGGGTGCGCCGTCGGCTTTATCTTCTATCACGGGCTCTTCTGCTCCCCAAGTTTCATCCCTTTCCTCTCCGCAGCCACAGGCAGTGCAATACTTCTCCTTCCCGGGGCCTGTCTTCACGTGCTTTGAGCCTGATTCAAAGAGAAGGCAGCCTGGGCTTAAGTTCTGGCAGCGAATTACTCGCAGGATCTCCAGTGGTTTCCACATCAAGAACCGTTCAAGTGATTACCCTTTGTCTCCTCCTGCAGGGATCACGGTGCCTGTCTCGCCACGGCCACGACGAATACGACAGGGAGAACTGGAGCAGTCCCAGTCACAGGAGAAGTACAAGCGTCCCTTCAGGAAGGTGGTGACTGACCTCCTTATTGATGGATTGAGTTTCACGGGTCAATATCCGGGGTGATATCCTGACTATTCTCCGTGAGGCGTCATGATACCCCTTTGGATCTTTTCTTTTCGGGATTATTTTGAGGAGAGGATAATTATTTTAATATATTCCACGAGAGCGTACATAATGGTTTCATATGGGACTTGATGGGTGATTGTACGATACGGATCTCTTTTCTTTCCAGTGATACCCTTATGTTCTTCTGCGATTTGTCGGAGATCTATGATACCCAGGAGTTTATCTTACAATGTGATGGTAGAGTGAGATCTTATAATGTGGGTTGGTTTCTGAATTTTACTTCCAGTAGAGTCCCGTTGAATATATATTCTTTCTCCAGGCTGGTAAATACACCTACAGTTCCGTATAATGCAGCGACTGGTGTTCAGATCGCATACCCAAGTTGAGGGCCAAGAAAAAAAAAGAGTAGCACCGATGAAAATGCAGAATTACTATTTCCTTTCGGTAGTGCCATTCGAAATAAAAAGAAGAATTGAACACAAAAGACATCTTGATAGGTGAGGAAGATGTAAATAAAAAGCGGGAGAAAAAGAGAGAGCCGAACGCGGGGGTCGAACCCGCAACCTTGAGATTCCAAGATCTGATCACTGTGTTCCAGTGATCGGGCTTTAAGAGTCTCACGCTCTACCGATTGAGCTAGCCCGGCTGATCTTGTTGTGGAGGCAAAAACTTTCTGCCTCCAAGTACCTGCTCCAGACGCGATTCCCGATTAGTCCAGCTGTAAGCTTCCAATGGACACAGCTCGTCGCAATCTCGACAACCGCTGTTCTCAGCTTTCCTCACACCTTTTGCGCAACGCTCTCACCCATCAGAAGAACTTCCGATAGAATCAATCGACCTGCGCCCACCCATTATCACGTGGGTACTTACCGGTAACGATCAACGAACTCCCTGGGTCATTGCGCATCGCTCCGACGACCGACCAGGCTACGACATTTTTCCCGCACGCAGCACTTTCGAACAGCTTCCGTCCACGTTTCACGAACTACCCGCCGCCCCAAACGAAGCTGCTCCGGCAACGAATATTCGTCACGAAGTCAAGATAAACAACCGGGTCCTATAACGTCTAGGACAGATTTCGCCGCCGCCGATTGTCTTGGTCTTTGAACGATCTCCGATCCTCCGCAAGCTCTCTCGCAAAAAGGGGGAAAGGCTCGGTCTCTCTTTTTCCAACGACTAACATAGCTCGTCGTTGGAGCCGGAACTATTGAAAGGAAGGAAGGAAGAAGAAGAGAAGGAGGCCAATAGATAAACCATCCGACAAAATGGACTTCTCTAACATTTTGTATGTCGTTTCTGCCTGGGCTTGCTTCCTTCCCTGTATCAATCAGCCGCGCGATTTGTCGCGGCGACTACTAGCTCTTCACACAATGATCGCGATGATGCCGCTCTTCTTATCGCGTCCAATTGGTGGATAGCAAGAGTCTCGTTTTCGAAGGATGGCTAACCTTGAACCGTGTTTAGCCGCCTGGTCAACATCGCCGTCGGTGTGATCATGGTCCTGGGCGGTATCAGCCAGTTCTTCCCGCCTTCCGTGAGCTCCATTATTGTGGGTGCCTACGTTATTGTCTTCGGTCTGAGTAAGTTGCTCTCCTCCAGACCCTCTATCTATAAAGTAGCTGGATGGTACACTGACCGCTTTTTCTCCTCCCCAGTTGTCGCCGGCCTGGAGTTCCTTCCGCAGGTCCCTGATTACGTGTACCGGTACGCGTCTTTCCTCTTCTCCTTCCTGGGACGAGGTGCCTGTAAGTCCATCACAATCCGACACCTTCTTCTCTGTTCGTTGCCCGTTAATTCGTGTCTTCGTCTGTAAACAGTTTACATCTTCGTTGGCTCGCTCCTGCTGCACGATGGTGTCCTGCGCTACATCGCCGGCTCGATCGTCGGCTTCATCGGTGTTGGATACATCGTCCTCGAGTACATCCCCTCGATAGAGCCGCCCTCGAACATGCGCGAGGACAACAACTGGGGCGCGGAGCAGGTCTAAATTTGACCCGCGCTTTGCGTCCGCAAAAGTCATGTACGGCTCCCTTGGCTGTTGCGGTATGACAGCGACCGCTCTCTGAGCTTCCCGGAGCTTGGACCGGTGGCTGTCTTTTTGGGTTCCAACATTTTATGTTGGTAGACGTTGGCTGTTGGTGAATCGCGGCGTGAAGCTGGCCGCAAACGGAGAACGAGGAGGGGGTGTTGTCATTTCTCCGGAGATGAGGACATATGGCCAAGACTAGGCTGCGCCGTCAGCAGCCGCGTGCAGACAGTGCAGCACGACATGTCCGAATCCTTCTTTTCTCGAGTGTCTTTTGTATCATATGTGGATATTGTGTGATTTCAAGCGGTCCTGATTGCTGTATGATGTGATATGAGGCATGCCCCCCCGGTCAGACGTAAGCTCCACGTCGGAGTGGCTTGCTATTTAGTTCAACCCGTCTTCTGTGGCGGAAGATAGAGAAGTCTATTATTTTGCTACGGAATCCTAGTCGGCCTAGTTTCGGCCCTGTCTGGTACACTCAATTTGGGTTTAGTATCAAGACACCGCAGATGTTGAAAATAGTTGGTAGACAAATCATCCAGCGGGATTCTGTAGACATGTCCATTGGGGACCATGATAATGATGTGTAATGCTAGCCACGGCAATGGCGGCGGACTTTGGGCAGGTTCCAGGCTTGATGCACTTGGCATGTGCCTGGACCCAAAGTATGTATGGAAGGACCGACTAGCGGGATCAGAACCACGTGTAAGTCGAACTACTGAGCCACCTCGCGCGCGCCCCGGCCGGGTTCGGACTTCGGAAGCAGGAGAGATCATATCATATCACGATTATCAATCTGGCGACGGGCAAGCACGTCACACCGGTCTCAGGACGGCTGATCCCTGCAACAAGCGGAGCTACCGGCAACAATGAGACAGCGGCTGTCGGAGACGATCCGACTAGTCCGTTGACCACCTTCTGATCTACTCGAGCACATCAGAGGAGTTAACTGGTTACGGGATGTAGGAGAGCACCGGAAGCGATCATCTCCGTCATCACGGAGGTGATGTGACGAGCAGGAAAGCGTTGGGACCGACCAACCAGAATGTCGGGGCCCGGTCAGCAGCGGTAGCCAATAGGGATGTGCAGAATCTTGCTGACTTGCCGGCGACCGCGCGGCGGACCAATCAGGATGCGGCGAGTGGTGATTTTCCAATAGAACCAGCGCTAGCGCCGCATCGGGGAAGACGCGAACGGGGGACTTGATGGCGCTAGACCCGAAGAGGCAACAGGTGGAGTCGCCCGGCGCAGAGAGACGCCGCAGATCTGGGGAGAACTTTGAGAACCGCCGGCGAGGGCGGACACGCAGCACGCAGCGTCTGTCGGGGCGTCTGGCAGGGGGAAAAGGGCGTCAGCGTCTCGGGGAGGGTCGAGAGAGGTTCCGTAGCAGAGAGCTGATGCCGCTCTGGTAGCAGGGAGAGCGTAGACAGAGAACGCTGGAGCTTCGCTGCGTGCTCCGTAGATCCCCTGGCAGATCGATAACTGGATCCCGAATTAGGTACCTGGGCGATAAGGCGAAAAAGCCACCACGCAACGGCGCCAGGTCTGGCCCCTTCTCCATCTGCTTCCTCGTTCTGGCGTCTCTTCCAGACGGTCCGCCCTCCAGGCCTTCCGCCCACCGCTCTCTCTCTCTCTCCCTCTCTCCACCCGCTTCATCTCATCTCATCTCATTCCATCTCCTCCATCCTTCCGCTCTCTCCATCCATCTCCCACCCCCTTCCTCATCCTCCTTTCTCCTTTTCTCGCCATCG
>NW_027192534.1:721134-889942 GCF_041956765.1 Thermoascus crustaceus | reverse complement strand
CTCCTTTCTCGCCACTCGCCCATCTCTCTTCCATCTCATCCTTCCTCTCCTTTCATCTCTCTCCTCCCATCGGGGCGTTCCTCTCCCGAGTTCCCCCCAGATCACGTTCCTGCTTACGAGTCCTGCCAACGCCACCCAACCTAGCCCGGTCTCGTGGACACTCTGTGGCGGTCCCTTGTGGTGCGAACATCCTCCTTTCTTTGAGTCCGGCCGTGGCCAGCGGACTACGTGTCTGGCGTCCGTTCCTTTCCAACGTTTCGACAGGGAATTCGACAACATCAGCATCCGATCCATCGATTTTTCCGCATCGTTATTGGCGTTTGGGGGGTTCTTGGCGCTTTGACCGGTCCAGGTCGGACGTGACGACTCGTTCTGGATACGGGACTTTTGGCTTGCTATCGATCCTCGTTGCCTTTGAACTAGCTTGAATCCCACGTCGCCATCGACAGTCCTTTTTACAAAAGAGACTCCACCTTGTCCGGCTTCTCCGTGTGCGTCTTAGGGACGCGACGGTAGAGTGCTGAATCCCGCAGCGCTTACGATGTTGGCATCCGTACCGCAGATGGAAACGCTAAGGCCACTATCGCGATCGACAGACACCTTGATGCGCCAGCCCTCCGCGGAAGACCTGGATGCCGCACAGCAATTAGTCTCCTCCGCACGAGGCGGACGGGAACATATGGTCGATTACCAGCGGGAAGGTAACGGGGCCAGGGACGACGATAGGGACGCTGTCAAGGGGCACGATCCCAGAGACGAGATGGACACGGTAGCAGATGGACGCCGCCAGGATCAGACAGATACCCCTCAGTCGAATGGGACGACAGGGGCGAAGCGGTCACCAAAGTCCCAAGGCAAGGATGCCTCATTTTTAGGACACTCATGCAGGTTGGTCACAGTTTGATTCACTACGGCTATAGGGCCCTGCATGGAATGGGCCCGGTGCGCACTGAACTAAATACTGACTGTTGTCGCTGTTAGTAACTGCGGAACTAAGAACACCCCGTTATGGCGACGGTCGCCCACCGGAGCAATGATCTGCAATGCCTGCGGTCTTTATCTCAAGGCCCGAAACGTCGCCCGTCCCACGAAACGTAATCGTCTGCAACCGATGCCTAGCCCAGGTGCCCCGCAGGGCGGGCAGCAACTACGCAAGAGTGCGTCTCCGACACCGCAACAGGGCGCTGGTACACAGGATTCGGCCTCCGGTGATGGCGGGTGCCAGGGCTCTATGGGGACATGCCCCGGTGGTGGGAATTGCAACGGCACTGGAGGTGCCGAGGGCTGCGATGGGTGCCCGGCCTTCAACAACCGCGTATACAAATCTATGCCTAGAAACGGTACTTCCAACCCTTCGTGGCTCCGGGGCGGCAGTCAGGACGGCGACAAGACGACCGGTTCGCAGGAGGGCGATGCTGCGCGGAATAATGCCTCGGCATCCGGTCAGGACGGTGGGAGCCTGTTGGTCGCGTGCCAAAATTGCGGGACGACTGTGACGCCGCTTTGGCGACGCGACGAGAATGGGCATCCCATCTGCAACGCCTGTGGTATGTCGAAACCTTAATGGCTCAATAATTGCTCAATGCTAAGAATCTACCGGGACGATTTACGATGCTAATATGGCACAGGTCTCTACTACAAACTGCATGGCTGCTATCGGCCCAGCACCATGAAAAAGACGATCATAAAGCGGCGAAAGCGTGTGGTTCCTGCGCTACGGGATCAGTCTCCGACAGCGGCGACGCAGTCATCGAATGGCTCGTCTGCATCGCCCGAAGCCTCTCCGGTTGGACCCGCACACAGCCAGGAGGACCAACGGAGGCATCTGAGCAGCGAGCATATGAATGATCACAGAGCGCCGTCGACAGGACGGATCTCACCTCGTGCCGCGCCGCACCCTTTCACTCTTGCACCACCGCCGATTGATTTCACCGGTTACGGTTCAACTTCGATATCGCTCCCGCATCACCCTCCCCCTCCAAGGCTACTGGAACCGGACAGGATGAGTGCGTCAAATCAGTCTTCCAACTCGCAGTTTCCCTCGCGTTCGAGCCCTCCGCGGCAGGGACCGTTGGCAGCTCCGTCCGGCAACCCGAAGAAGCGATCCATCGCGGACACAGCGTCCACAGACTCCGCTTCAATCCCCACGACGTTGGAGCCAGGGTCTAACCAACTTCCTCCCATCATGTCCTCTTCGAACCCCCCTCCGCCAGCTCGCTTGAGCTCTATCTCGTCTCTCCTGAACCATACCGACACGCCTGAGGATTCTCGCTTGGACCCTTCGCTGTCCGCTCATAATCGTCCACAGCAGCATCACCCCTCTTCGCAGCTGCAGCATCCGCCTCCGGGGCAGTTGCGGAACCTGACGGACCGTGAGAGCTACAAGGCGGAGCGCCGTGCTCAGCTGCAGCGCGAGGCGGAGGAGATGCGTGAAGCGCTGAGGGCGAAGGAACGGGAGCTAGCCGAGTTGGAACAGCAGTAAGGTTTTGGGTGCGATTTCTCACGTGGCCATGAAATGAAACATTACTGTCGTTTGCGTCGATTTTACGGATTCCCAGCGTGTTGAGATACCTGGTCAAAAAGTTCGATCATTATTCTTTTTGCTTTGTGTTAGTGGAAGCGTCAGGCATATTGCGCCTCTAATGGAACTGGGATGGGGGAGTGTGGCTAGTTATATAGGCATGGGACGGGTCTTTTCATTGTATTCCCAATGTCTATGGACAGGGCACGCTCTGCGTGTCTGGTTTGGCAGTCTTGAGGTCAGCAAGCGTGGAGTTGTAACGGATGTGTATGACTGAGAAATGAATCGATCCTCTCTTCGTGAAGCGTCCACTGGATACATCCCCGTAGGTTTGATAAATGGTACTAGGTATCTATCGAGCGAGGTCAGCACGATGTCATGATGACTGATCGTCGTCGGCCTGCAGCCGTCACCCCGCGCGCGGCACAGGGCATCTGTGTCTATACCACGACATGAACGCAACCATGCGGACCTTCCAGCTGAACTTCGTGGGCGATGTGATGCTGGGGCGGCTGGTCGACCAGCTGTTCCCGCAGCATGTCGACAACCCGGGCGAGGCGCGCATCGTCTCGTCCTTCCTGGGAACGTATCCGCAGCTGCGGCAGTATAACCACCGGACGCCCTGGGGCTCGACGCTGCCACTCTTCCACTCGGCGGACCTCAACCTGATCAACCTCGAGACGGCCGTGACGACGCAGAGCACGCTGTGGCCGCACAAGGCCTTCAACTACCGCATGCACCCGGCCAACGTGGCCGCCCTGCGCGAAGCGAACATCGACTATGCGACCCTGGCCAACAACCACACGCTGGACTTCGGCACCGACGGCCTCGTCGAGACCGTCTGGACCCTCCGCAACGCCCGCATCGCCTTCGCGGGGGCCGGCGAACGCACCGACGAAGCCACCCGCCCCGCCGTCCTCTCCCTCCCACGCACCCCGCGCCCTCCGCCCCGCGCCGACGGCGCCGAGGGACGGCGGGACCCGGGTGCCTTGGCGATCCACGTCTTCGCGGCCTCGGACCACCCGCGCGACTGGGCCGTCGTCCCGACCTTCCACCTCATCGACTACTCCCTCCAGTCCCGCTCGCGGCTCAAACAGCTCCTCACTTCCCCCGCGGCCCTGACGGCCCGCAACGACAACAACCGACCCCCCGCCCTCAAGGTCTTCTCCGTCCACTGGGGCCCCAACTACGCCTGGCACCCGGACCGCGCGATCCGCTCCCTGGCGCACTTCCTCATCGACGAGTGCGGCGTCGATCTCATCCACGGCCACTCCTCCCACCACGTCCAGGGCGTCGAGATCTACCGCGGTAAACTCATCATCTACGGCTGCGGCGACTTCATCGACGATTACGCCCTGGACGCCGAGTACCGGAACGATCTGGGCGCCGTGTGGCGCGTCCACGTCAAGGAGAAGGAACTCACGACTGAAAAAAAGGGTGAGAGGGAAGGGGGCCAGGAGACGCGGACGGTGCTGGGTGTGGAGAGGTTGGAGATTTTCCCCACGCGGATCGAGAAGTTTCAGGTGAATGTATTGCCCAGGGAGGATGTGGATCATGCGTGGGTGAAGGAGACGGTGACGAGGTTGAGTCGGGAGTTGGGGACCACGACGGTCAGGGAGGAGTTGGGGGAGCAGGGGCAGGTGGTTGTGGATGTGGGTGATGTTTGAAGAGGAGAGCCGGCCCCCAGTGGCATCGTATTCTCTCATCATGGGAATCGATCTTAACCAAAAATCATAAATTGCTGTGCTATTAGCAGCTCTAGGTAGCTATCTACCTATGTCATATAGTATCTATTCTGCCTGATTTAGGGTTTAAAAGAAGGGCCAATGGAAATCTGCATACTACATAGACATGCATACAGTGAACGGACATGTAGGTCCAGTTCATCTCTATCCACTAAACTAGTACTCTGCCGCCATTAATTAGGTGTACAGTATGCCGTCATCCTGACCGAGCAACGTTCAAAGTTGCCTCTGTTTCCATTTCTCCTCCCAAGGTCCTCTTCCTTCCCCAGTTGTAACCAGCATAGTATGTATATTGACTATATGGCTATTACCGTCATTATCACAACTGCTTATCGAACCGATACTAAAGAAGAGTAGCAAATACATACATACATACATACATACATACATACCTAGCTTACATGGAAAACGAACAAACTCAGCAACACCACCATCTCTGGCAGCAAATCTCCCCCCTCCTCCCCGCGCTGCTCTCCACCCAGCGCGCCTCCTGGGAGCAGGGCGTCACCGCGCAAGCTCTCCTGGAGCTCTACCTCGCCTTGCACTCGTCGTCTGCATCTCCATCATCATCATCAACGTCACAATCGAATCCGAATCTCCCGGATCCAGACTCAGGCGCAGCCCTAATCCCGGGTCCCACTACAACTACCACGACACAAGCTCCAGCACAGGCAGAAACGGATACTCTCCTACTATACATCTACAACCTCACACACGACGCCCTCGTCCGCGCCTCGTCCGACGGCCGGTTAGCGACGCGCATCAATGGCGAAGACGCCAGCGCGCTGGACCCCGCGTGCGTCGGGGAGGCTGTGCTGTTCGTGAGGGACATGTACATTTACTTCGACGGCTTGGACAATCTGGGATCAACGCCTGACGAAAGGAGCCGGTGGCAGACGGGGCCGGAGCGTATGGTGAGGTTTTTGGTGAGGGATGCGGTGAGGATTGCTGGGTCGGGTGCATCGTCGTCGTCGGCATCATCATCTACTATCGGTGATCATGAGGATGATAATAATATCGAAATTCCACCCTCAGGTACTACTAGCACAGAGACCGGGACAGGCGCAGGCGCAATCAGCCACCTCCTCCGCGCGCCCCAGCTCTGGTCCGACGGCGGGTACATGGGTCCGCCGTTCCTTGCCGCCGCGGCGGTGTCCCGCTCCCTGTCCCGCTCTTGCTTCGCGGGGACCACCAAGACCAAGGACGGCCACAACGACAATGCAGAGTGGATAGACGTGAATACTACCATCTCGCCCTCATCCCTCCTAACCGAGGCCTTCGACCAGATCCTGCTATACGCGCGGTACCTCCGTCGTCCCTGCACCGACCCCGGCAGCGGAACCGGATCGGGGTCCGGAGCGGAAGCGGCAGCGGCCCCGCAAAAGAAGATGCTACTGCTAGCCCACATCTACGACGGCACCCTCGGCACCTTCGCCCCTATCGATGTCCAGCACGGACAATACGGCCACGCGGCGTGGGGCGTCGGGATGGGGTGGTTCGTGAACGGGATCGTGCGGGTGATGCGCACCGTCGAGAGGGCACTGTGTACTACTGGTGTGCGGAGCAGCGACTCGCATGGCCACCTGCGATGGTTAGAACGGTGGTTAAAAGAAGACGACGACGACGACGATGACGACCGTGAAGGCGGAAAACATAGTAGTAGAATCGACCGAACCGCCTCCCTCCTCGTCGCCCTCCTCGACGGGATCCTACCCCACCAGCGTCCGCAGGACGGACTGTTCCACAACGTCGTCGACGACGGGGGTACGTCCGTCGAGACGAACCTTGCGCAGATGCTTGCCGCTGCGATTTTTCGGATCTGCACACTTTACTACGAGTATTATGATGATGATGATGATGATGATAGTAATGATCAAGATGGTAAGTTGCCAAGGCCAAGGCCCAGCGTGGTGGTCCGCGCCCTGCGCGGCGTTCTGGATCGGGACAAACTCTCCGCGTACGAGGCCGCCGCGGAGCGGATGTATGTGGCTGCCCGGGGGAAGAGGGACCGGTGGGGCCTGGTGCAGGGCGTCTGTGGGAGTCCGGGGTTTAGTGGGCCTGGGACGGCGACGGAGGGGCAGGCATGGGCGGTCTTGATGGAGGTTGCGAGGTGGGAGTGGTGTCGGATACGGAGGGTAGACACTACTACGTAGATATGAATGATTAAGTTGTTTTTCGTTGAAATGTCTGGAACAGTATGTACATCTGAAGAGGTAATTGCAAGTGTCTTTCGACTCCATAGACGGTCCTTCAAAAATATCTTCCCGTCATAACAGTATATATTAAGCCAGTTTTGACATGAACCTGGCCTGACATCAAAAAAAAAGTAAGAGAAATGAGGCACCGCTTTGCCCCCGTCCGTCGCTGGTAATAACACATAATGAAATATGTACAGAGAATGGAAGCCCTGAAGAAAGCCTGGAGCCTGATGAAGCCCCATAAAAAAAGAAGAAGAAAGGAAACGTGACGTATGGTCGTAGGCAGTTAAAAAGTATAGTAAAAAGCGTGTAAAAAGAGCGTCAGGGATCCAAAACCAGTCTTCGCTCGCTGATCGTGTCGCCCGATTTCGTCTCCTGGGCCACTTCCGTGGTCACCTCGATGCCGCTCATGGTGCTGCGGCTGTGGTTCTCTCCGGGTTGGATATTGATCGAGTACATGTCGTAGTCTCTGTTCACGCTGATCATCGTCCCTCTGTTGGTGGTCCGGTGCGTTCGGGTGCCCTCGATGTGGCCTTCGGTCTTTCGCCCGTAGCTGTGGTGGTAGCTGTTGGTCGAGATGAAATGAGGGAATATGCGGGCGATGAGAGGGCGCATATACGGCAGACAGGCGCACATGATTCCGACGTTGATCTCGGCAGCCGTCCAGAATGCCGCACCCACGTTGTCGTCTGATTGGAGCAATTGTCAGCAGCTTGATTCAATGTCAGAACTTTCCCGAGACTTACAAGAAGTATCCGTGCTTACAGCGACTTCCTTCAAACTAGCAAGACGGAGGATACTGGTCAGACAAACCCTAAGCGACAGCAGCGTCAGTTTCCGTCGCTATCATCATCATCATCATCAGAAAACTTACACTGCACCCACGGCGAAGACAGCCATGATGGCTATCTTCTGCTTCTTCGGAAGCTGGAGGTGGGAAAGAACGGGCATCGGCAGAATCAATATAGTGAGATCGGTGACCATGTTCACGGATGCGTTGAAGAACCATAGAGCTTCGAAGTTCAGGCAGTAGCCCGGAGTCTCCGGCTCCCAGAACTTCTGCACGGGAATGCAGTTCAGGAACGCGGACAACGAAGCCCAGACCGTGTAGGTGGCGACAACACCCAACACCACGTAGCAGGCGATGCGCAGACCGCGATTCGGGAACACTCGCAGGAGGTTGAAGAGGATGGAGGACTTGGTGCAGCCTAGACTCATATTATAGAAAGGAATGGCAAGCCAGAGCATCTGTAGGGAGGAAAGGGGTCAGTCTGGCAAGCACGACGATCACCAACATCGGCAGAACTCACCTTCAGCTGATACTCCAAAGTCTCCTCTGGCACTTCGCTGTTGTGTTTCCCGAGCCCATTCTGAACCTCTGGAAAGATGTCAGGGATCTATCAAAACCTCGGTGCCGACGGAAAGACTTGAGTGGAGAGGACTTACGGGCAATAACAAAGCCCATGTAGGTGATGGAGAGCGTCTGGGAAACCATGTCAATCTCCTACTCCAGTGATGCTGCCGAATAGCTCTACTCACCAGAGACCCGAGGATCATCCAATCCTCCCGGCCGGTCAATTTCACCAGTCCAACTCTTGTAAAGAACCGCAATCCAACCATAAAGGCCCCAAGGGACGTAAGGACGACTGTGACGACCAGGGCTCGCTTTCCTCGCTCCGCCAACCCCAAGGATGCCTCCCCTCGCGGGAAGATGTCGTATACCGGACCGTCCATCGCGTCTCTTCTGGCCAAGATCCTTCTTTCCTTCTTTATTAGGATGGCAAAGGGTCAGGGCGGATCATTGAGCAGACTTGGCCGGGTGAGTCGGACAAGGAAGTCTCTGCTTCTCCAGAGTCCAGGTCGAGGATCCCACAGCGGCGGAGCAGAAGGCATTTGTCGAGACCCGGGACATAAATACTGGATATGCACGTGGAAGGGGAGAGGGCCGCGGGGGATGCATTTGTGAGCAGCAGGGCCAAAGTTTGATAGTATTCAATAGCGTACCAAAAATGTAAAGACTCGTTCGACACGAGACAGGAACGCAGCCAACCGCCGGGTCTTGTGGACGATTAGGCTCGCTCGGTCCCACGGGCTGCCGATCTGCACGGAGGGGTAAGGCTCTTAAAGTTTAGGCAGAGTACGTAGGCCGAGCCCCTAAGGCGTCGTGTGCGCGGCCACGGTGGGCCTGCTCGGATTTCGCTGCGAACGTCATAGGTGGTGTTCCGCTGGAACCGAAGGTGTCATCGATGAGGTACCATGGAAAGCAGGACAATAGTACTTCATTGTTTACTTGCTCTGTATCCTCGTGTACCGTCCTGAGACTTTAGGTTGACGAGGATGAGGAAAAAAAAAAAAAACGTTGCTCGGTCAGGCAGGTCTCCGCCGGCAATTGCGAGATCTCTTCCCAACCGGCATACCGGATATCATTTGCAGGGACGCTCTCTCTCCGCTGACAATCACAATGTTTGCGCTCATGATCAGTGGCAAAGCCAAGGGCCCATCGTCATGTGGCAGACTGCAGACCGCAACAAAGGGTGCGCACGAGCCACGAGGGGGATTCTTCGCAGACAGACGAATTGGCCATAAATCTAAGCCCTGGTCCCTGAGATTTGTGAAGAGATCAAAAGGTGGCCCATCGAGGTGAACGGTCCAGGCGCCGGCGTCTTAATCACATCTCGTGCGATCCTGGCGTCCCTCGTGGTGTGATCGACCGGCCGGCCGCGTAGCGCGACTAATCAGGTTGGTTATTGAACTTACCCCTGCCTATCGCCAAGTTTCTTCTTAAGCGAGGAAGATCGCCGCTGTCCATGCGCGATCCCACTTGTCGCCTAGCAGAAAGCTTTATCGGCCTCAAACAGGAGGAGAGGGATCGGCGGTAATAATCATCTATCGCACTAGTTCACACGTTCTTTATCCGAATTCGTCGGTAGTCAATGAGCCGCCGAACTCTTGGTAGGCTGCCAAAAGCTCGGCCCCGCCGCTCCTTATGAGGCACATACGTGAGACCCTGATTTGAGCCCTAGGTCTTCAGCTCGATACCGCAGTAACCGCACGGCAGCTACCGCCGCTCCGTGACTTCCAGGGTCTGCCGGTATGTTTGTTTAAATCCCGGTCGTCGAGGTTGGTCCCCGATTCTTCATTCAATGGGCGGTGCACTCTTCCTTCCAACACGCTGTAACCGGTCGAGCACGAGTTAAGATCGGATACAGCGTATCAGGAGCACCAGCTGCACCCGTGCAGAGCCTGCAACGCCCCTGCAGGCTGCAGCGTATTATTCTTAGCAACATGTGCACAGTACACCGTACATAAGTCTGCACGTTGTGTTGGCTGCAAAATCTGCGTGAATAATTCTTCGCATCGTGTGGGCTCACGCAAATGATGACTCGCCACAGCTTCGGCCGACAGTGGAGAGCATGCAGGCTCGGGTGCGGGGACGGCGCGGCCTAGACCCCGCTCCTGATTCTTACAAATGTCAAAAACGCCTTCTCTGCAACGGAGAATTATCCCGCTTCGGCAACATGCAAAGCGCCCAACAGCCGCGCTGATGATTCTGCACGTTTGACAGCATACCTATCTGAGTAGCGATCCGACTTCGATTACTTAAACGGACGTTGCTGTGCTTCTTTGGGAAGGTTGAGCCTCCTTCGAGGCGGCTTACACCTGGATACGACCTAGACAGTCTCGGGGACCAGACCTGAACGGCATCTGTTTTACTTTTAAGGAGACCAGCTTCCCCCCAGAAGCTGGGGAGAGAGGATCAGAGGAGTCAGGGGATAAGTCACCGGTGGCGTTTTAAGCATAATTTGGAGAAATACGAGCAATAGTGCAGATCAATCCCCGGTGGAATTTATCTCCGTCCCCATGATGAAATCAGTCAGCCAAGAGATCATATGTCTCGAGATCCCCCGTGAATCTCAATCCATTGAATTGAGGTTTCAGATATCATCATATCTAGCCGATCTGATAGACAGAGATTCGAACCATCCCTCTGGGGTTGCAAATGCCGAGTCTATTGGTTTTGGGAACGAGTCCAGGTCCAAGAGTGCCGAAAAGGGACCAGGGCCGCTAGAGCTGGATCGGGCCTAGACCAGCTCTGCCCCTGTCGTCACATGGTCCGATGTCAGCCGCTGCCCTGTGCTTCCACCTTATTTGTCATGCTCATTTGGAGTTGAGATGCTAGCCTTGTATATGTTTCACTCCCTGTCCCACATGGCATAGACCGAGTCCTCCGTACATCCTCCGTATATCCATTCTCTCTCTCTCCATTTACGTCATTTTGACACCCTGTCCACAGACTGACCTTTCAACATGCATGCATTGTCTCTCTAACCCACACAAATCTCTCTATATATACTCCTGCTAGACATCATAGATCTTAAGACAACCCCCCACCGGTGGAATCAACTCCAGAAGCTTGCTAGGTACATGCCCTACAAAACTATATGCCAGCAGTCACCCTGCACTGCACTCAGTGCTCATGCTCCATCTCCACATCTACCTTTCTGTCATAATGAACTCTTCTGGCGCTATTCTCTGTCCTTCCACTCTAACCGAGTTACCCAAAACAACAGAACGATCTTGATCGATTGATCAGTGTGCAAATCTCTTCAAGTGTCTCCTATCCATTTAGGGATTTATCATACCCTTGTCTTCACTGTTCAAGCCAAGACAGACAACAGAAACAGGACAATAACGATTTTAACTCCCTACAAGCCTTTTCTGACCGAGCAGTCAGTCAATTGCACTCCAGGCAACAACTCACCAGAAGACGGAAAAATACTCGCGCGATGATAATAACAAATTCCTCAAGAGTAAAATAAGAGTCCCAGCCTCAGCCTTACTCTCAGCTTCAAGCCTCAAGTGCCATTCCCCAGCGCTGCCAATGTTTCGCCCTGTCCGAATCCGACTCGGACCGGACGGCACATGCGTCAAGCTCAACAGCCTTACTACCATCTGCACATGCATTCTGTACATTACAGCCACTTGGCTCATCCCCAGCTCTAGCATGCTTAGCTACCTACCTGCTATACCTATTCTGGTCCCCACAGCAGCCACCTTTAGTGTCGTGCTGTCAGGTACGGCTCTTCTTGCATGACCCAAGCAACGCCAACTCCACCTGGAGGAACTGGATACCATTGCCAGCAAACACAATGAGTTAGCGCCCTACAGACAAAACGCAAAAGAGGGGGGCCATGACCATGTCCCACATTCAGAGCCATTCAAAAGTAGCTAGTACTTTTTTTTTCCAAGTTCTCCTGCCTCCACACAGCACTCTAAACCAACTTACCTAACTAAGTCACCGTACTAGTAACCAGCAACTATTTGCCTAGTTGATAGAATTAGGCAGGTCTCTAACCTAAGTAGCTACCTACCTTAGTTAGGTAGGTGATGTACTGTGACGGTACATGGGGCATCTACCCAACTGCCGAGGGCCACCCGCCCGCCTGCCTGCCCAGTGCCCGCCATGGCTTGGACCCTGACCTGACCCGTGACCCAAACATATCCCATCACGGTTCCAACCACAACTTACCTTACGGAGTACCTACAAAACCACAGACTACATACATACATACATCCATACACTAGTTACTGCTGTATCGAATCTTTTTTTTGTCTCCCCTCCCCTCCTCTGCTCTACATATTGACTTGGCCAAATTGCTGTTCTAAAACCATGTTATGATAGGTCACAGACCTTAGGTAGATACCTAGATAAAAGTCCAGTCCAGATCAACAATATAATATAGCAAGTGGCGCAAGTCTAGGTTTCTTGGATAGGGGGAAGAGTGCCGAAAGATATGATTTAGATTCAGCAGTGTAGTGTATTCTTCGAAAGCGATTCCCGGATCAGATTGGGTCGGTCAGTCAGCCTGATGAGATCCCACCCCCCCCCCCCCCCCCACCGGCGAGGTGAGGTGAGATCGTCGCTGTGTTCATGACATGACAAAAAGCGAGGGGTAGTATAATCAATTCACATTGTCTATCTTTATGCATGTACATTCACATCTTCACATCTTCACATCTTCACATTTTTTTTCACATCCTGAGATGAGATAAGGATATGGTTGTGTTGGACATACACAAGGTTATATAAAATCTGTCGTTGCTGATCTTGTGTGATGTGACTGGATGTGATGATCTTCGCCCATAATCCCATCCCTCAGTCAGGATCAGGATTCCTTGTGTTGGGGGGGCACTTGGCTCTACTGTACAGTACGGCCCTGCCATAGCGCCATGGGTTGCATTGCATTGCATTTGCCTAAGCGCTTACTTATGTGCCTCGAAAATAGCCCGGTATAGAGATGCTGTTTATATATTCTCAGAAATGGAAGATGATAAAAATAAATAAGTAAAAGAGGGTATCATAGATTAGCTATTCAGAGGGGAAGAAGCTTAAGCAGACTTGCCATCCAAACCACCTATACAGAATAAGCTTGCTATTCGTCATAGGTATTCAAAAAGTTTACATTGATTATCGTGTTTTTGGAAGTTCACTTTGAGCCCTCATATCCTGTGTTCGACACATATTCTGCTTCTAAGACGGGAGAATGCCTATTGTGTTTTGTCTACATTCGTTTTCGGCCTCCGCGAGACCCGGGTACTTTCCCAAGATCAAGTGATCTGTCCGACAACAACAATCCTACGCATCGCAGGGACAGGAAGCTTGGTAGAGGAAGCTCCGTAGCAGAACGTTGACTTTTTCCGTACGTGATGATGGCATCACAGATGTACCGCTAATGCTTTCCGTAAAAAAACGACATCGCTCATAAATCACATTCGGTGCTGGACGAGTACAAACATAGGAAACCCCATGTTCGTCCACAAAACAGAAACACCATTTGTACTAAAAAAAGAACTATACCACAGAGATATGCACCTGGCACTCTTGTCATGCTCATGCCCATAATCTTCACTCATAAACGAGATGTACGTCGCGCCATCGCTATGTCATGAAACATTGCATGCATGAACTTTTCGTTGCTCTTCACACCCCAGCCCCCCGAATAAAAGCGAAAAAAAAGAAGACTCCGATGAACTCCTCTCCCAGATGTATCCAGTCATCTCATGCGTGTATCGGTGATGTACTGCGCCAGATGGGCTGTGCGGTCGATAAAAGCCGGAAATATGTGCAAAGGCATGAACCAAGCCGACCCAATAAAGCTGGGTGGAAAAGAAAGATGCCGATTCAAAACAACAAGCCCGAATGCGCCGAAAATGCTGGCTAGTCATGACGCTGAAATCATAATATGTCACATAGCTGCGACCGACCGAGCAAGTCCGCCTGAATAACACCAGGACTCGATGGTGTTCAACGAAGTTGGGACGAAAGCCGAGATAAAATCTCCGAACGATGAACGTAGACAGCCAGACAGAGGTGAGTAACGGTGTAAATGCTCGGAAACATGTTGACATCGAGGAGATCAAACATCGCTGTAAACGCGTGTCAAAAGGATCTCGACTAGGGGACTCGACGCCGATTGCGTGTGAATCAAGGAGAGCAGAAGACAGTACTCGTCGCACTGCGAGGTCGCTTTTCAGAGCCGTAACAAGAACGAAGACTCGAATGGAATATATGACAGGTTCGAGTATTATAAGCAGTGTTCAAACGATGGGCGACCCGGATATATATAAGGTGCTCACGGGCTACTGACGCGCATACGCGCGATGAGGAAAAAGTCCCATGCATAAAAATAACCGTCGTAAAAAGTGAGATGGCTAGACAGGAGCATAGTAACCTGCTGCGATTATGCTCAAGTCGTCTTTTTATCTTCTCCTTCAGCAGTAACTGTCGATTCGGATAGTCGTGGCGATGTGGAGACTTCAACAGAAACTTCCTCGCGGCTGCTCTGATTGCGCTTTCGCCCGCGGGATTTCTTTGTCTCAGACGCCTTGCCGTCAATATTTGGGTTCCTGTCGACGATGGATCCGTTGACAGTCTGCGGCGGCGACTTCACCTTTTCAGCGGCCACATCTGAACTCGCCCCGATTGCGGTGGAATCGTCGCTATTTGCCTGTTCAGCTACAGTATCCGGGCTGACTCTCAGTCGGAGTGACACAAGGTCATTCTCATTTTCATCCCGGAAGGCAATCCCAACAGTGACATTGGGTAAGATACGCCTCTTCTGTTCTCGACCTCTGTTGCGCCGGGCAGGATGCCGGACGTCGTCATCACTGTCGTTTGCGGAGCGCTTGCTGGCGGTGCTGTGGCGGGAGGAGGACCGGGAAGACGTCTGGAGTCGAGACCGGAAGCCAGGCTGTAGAGCTGTGGGGACTGTTGATGATGGGGCGTTGGAGATAGTGGGGGAAGAAGGAGTTTGAGAGGAAGAAGCAGGTGGAACATCATCAAGCAAGTTGGAGAACGCCCGCTCTATGTCGCCGCGGCATTGCTGCAACATCTCTACAATAGTGTCATAATCGTATCTTCCACCAAGACCCTCCTGGATAAAGGAGATCTTCCACGGTGTGGCTATGTCAACCACGGTACCTGAACCACCTTTAACCTTCTCACTCTCCTGCTTGGTGCTGTCTACGGCTTTGCTGTTCGGGATGCATGGCAGGCCTGTATGGGGTCCATTGACACTTCGAACCGAAGAGTAATGATCGAAGTTCTATAGAAGAGGCTATTCTCAGCAAAGAAGGCTTCCGTTACACTGGGAGCACGGTGACTTACGTGGAACGCAATGTGGACCACCTCCCGTTCTTCGTCCTCTGGAGCATTAACGTCCCGGAAGTTCTGGATGCCCGACTCCATGTACACCCTGACGTCCCGCTTGTAGGACTGGCAGAAGGCCTGAATTTCTTCGGACCCTCCCCAGACGCCGTTCTTTCGAGACTCCGCAACCCTGTTCTCGAACTTTGCCCGCTGGTCCTTGACGGAGGCCGCAGGACCGACATAGGAAGACGACGACATTTTGGCAGCAGCAGCCCGTCTTGGCGCCCTGCGCTCTCCGCCTACTGCTGCCGTGAAGTTCATGAAGTAATCCTCATGGGCCGTCATGTGGTTCGCGAGGCGGGCACGGATCTCATCGAAATGGCTCCAGTCCCCGTACAGCTGGTCGGAAAGGGCATAGTAGAGACAGTTTCCTAAAATTCAATCCAGGGATTGTCAGCTACAGGCGATTCTGAAGCAATTGGATCGGCGGAAAGTGGAACCGGAGCTCTCATCCTTGCGGAGAAGAGCGGGACGGAGATAAGACATACCATCTCCTTTGGTCGGAAGTGCATACAGCCCTAACTCCTCCAGACAGGGAAGTTTTAGGCTCTCCGTCTCCAAGCTCTTGGCCATCGAGACCCGGGGCTGCTGTTGTTTCGGGGCGCTGCGGGCGTCCTTGGAGGTCTTGGAGGTGTACCTACGACCGGCCATGATAGGCACGATCCTGGTACGGTTGGATGGAACGTCAGCCATGATTGCAAGAGCTCCACTCGAAGAAACGCCCTCATTTGTTGTCGACCAGGAGGGCAGTGTTCTCCGAGCAGAGAAATCTAGGAGAAAAAGGAAAAAGTAAAAAGAAAATAGTTCTTTGGGGACTCTCCAGGAGGGAGAATCCAGACCGGACCTGCGGACCGACACGAGGCTTTCCAGCAGATACGCTGGCGACACGCTCGACAGGGAAACTAGACACGGGAGCAAGCGGCGCTTGCACCAAAGGAGGATGCTTACCGAGGGCAGGCGGTGTGCATGCAGGAGCTGTGATTGGTGGGAGGAGGTCAGAAACGGTCTAGCGGATGATGAAAAGTCCGTTTTCTGCCGCCCGATCCTGCTGGCAATGACGAAATGGCCGGTCCTCACCCGCTTGGACATGGAAGAGAGTATAAAGAACAGACACAACTATATGATAGAGAAGCGTGATTTGGGTCAAGATGGCAGGTCAGCAGAAAGATGAAGATGGAGGAGGTGTTGGAAGAGAAAGTGGAGTAGAATGCTTTGCTGGAGAGATGTGCTCTTACAGCACACAATGCGGGGGCTGTCAATATAGAAGCCCATTGTGTTGGCATCCGCTTCTACTAGGCCTGAGCAGTGAATGAATTACTCTGTCCACATCACACCGGTAATGGTGATGTTGTGTTCTTCTGTTCTGCCTGTCGGCCTGTCTGAGCCACGGCGTCTTGCAATCGCGACCATGGCCACCTCCGCACGGGAACGGCCGAACCGCTCTTATCGGCAACACTCAGATACCCGGATCGCACGATCTGGGTACCTGCTAATCTAACCCCCTGACTGGCTGCTATATAACTGTCCACTTCTACTCAGAATCCTCGCTTTGCTCGTTTGTATAATACAGGGTTCGAAATCTTCGAGCATCAAACAATGAGCACCAATAATATTGTCGTCCTTGGGTATGCCATTCACTGCTCCTTTGACATTTCGCCGATCCACTCCACTTTTGGGGCAATAATGACTCACAATATCTAGGGCGGGAGTGTCTGGCTTGACCACCGCATACCTCCTCTCGAAGAATGCGTCCAATAAGATCACCGTAGCGGCCAAGCATATGCCTGGTGATTACGATATCGAGTACTGTTCACCATGGGCTGGGGCAAACTACCTGCCGTACGTGCTTCGGGTGCGAGTTCCGTTTATGTGTATCGGGTCCCCTGACTGGTAGGATGTAAAGGACCGGGGCTGGAAGTAGCTTCCATGGTCAGGCTGAAAGGAATACCTGGCCAGCCCTCGAAGAGCTAGCAAAGAACCATCCAGAGGCCGGCATTCACTTCCAAAGTATGAATGAATGAATTATCTATTGAACACAACTACATGTAACACAGGCTAATATGGGATTACAGAGACGGCGGTGTATAACCGTAAGATAGACAGGCTCTCAGCCACGGGCCAGTGGTTCGCTGAGCTGTTGAGGAAAGACCCTTGGTACAAGGACGTGGTACCAGATGTATGGACCATCACTCTATAACAAACAACTATTTACGATATTAACTGGTTGCTGTAGTTCCGTGAAGTCCCTTCAGACCAGCTGGATCCGGGCATTGACAACGGCTCGTTCTTCACATCCGTCTGCATCAACACGGCTGTCTATCTGCCATGGCTGGTGAGTCAATGCAGGAAGAACGGCGTCGTTTTCAAGAGGGCTGTCTTCAAGCATGTCGCGGATGCCGCCAACGCGCATCACTCTGGAAAGAAAGCTGATCTTGTTGTCAACTGCACCGGGCTATCTTCGAAGAAGCTCGGTGGGGTCATGGATGATGCCCTCCATCCTGCCAGGGGCCAGATAGTGGTAGTGCGGAATGAGACCGACACAATGTACACTATCTCCGGAACAGATGACGGGGAGGACGAGATCGCCTACACGATGACACGAGCTGCAGGTATGTCACCGCGTGACAAATTAAGAACCAACTCGAGTCTTACATGCTCTTTCCCAGGTGGCGGTACCATCCTTGGTGGTTCGTACCAGAAGGACAACTGGGACCCATTGCCGGACCCGAATCTCGCAACACGCATAATGAAGCGCTGCATTAAGCTGTGCCCGAGCCTTGTGAAGGAAGGACAGGGCATTGAGGGTCTGGATGTCATCCGACATGGGGTGGGTCTGCGGCCGCTCAGAGAAGGCGGACCAAGGGTTGAGAAGGAGAAGATCGATGGCGTCTGGGTCGTGCATAACTACGGACACGGTGGTTTTGGTTATCAGGCATCTTACGGCTGCGCGGGGGCGGCAGTCAAATTGGTGGAGGAAGCTCTGCGGGAGAAGGCACGGCTATGAACTTCAGCACACCTAAACTTCCAGCATTGTGACTGTCACATGCAGACTACGTACGATTTACAACCCTCTAAAGATTGAATGCTAGTGTAGATGTTTCGAATGATGAAAATTCTGTGTTTTACTCGTATTACTCGTGGGCGGTTCCATCTAATACGTATTGTTTACCAGAGAGATGTTACCATTACTACGAGTTTCCTTCGATGCAAAGAAGTCCTTTCCTTCTCTTCTCATAAGGATATGTACAACTATGGACCTCCTCAGCTGTTTACAATACCATGTACGTGCATTAGTCGAATTAGGAAGCTCTCCCACGGTTATCGCCCGACCATTCCATACAACCTCCCATCATATCGACGTCACATCCCGAACCCATCACTCAACAACACAGAACGAGCACAGATGTTTCAACATGTGTTGTCCAGCCTCCTACAGTACTTTACTATAATGTAAAATGTTATATGGCCCTCCTTGATAAATTCCCGGGCTTTAATTGCAGCCAGATTGATCCAATTTTCAATTCCACAAAAACTACCTCTCTTGGTACCAAGTTACATCTCAATTGACTCAACTGTTTATTTATCAATCGCTTTTCCTTTTCTTACACCAGATATAGCAACTATATTTCTATTATACTCTCTAGAAGATTGAAAGGCAATGGTACGAACACGCGCCCAGGAACGCTTCGACGAGCAACAGGGATCAAATCCCACTGAGCCGGCCACCCAACAAGAACAACAGAACCTCCCCAATGGTCCCACATCCGAAAAGCGCAAATGGGACGACAGAAAGGACGGCAGCGAAGACCAAGACGAACAGAAGAAGCAGGAAAACGGGTCAGGCGCGGAACTGCCCCCAACCAAGGCCGCCAAAGCGTCCGAAGAAGATGACCTCGAACCCGAAAACGCACCCGCAGACGACGGATACGGGGATGACGACAAATACAACAAGAGCAGGAGCAGAAGCGGCAGCGCCGTCAGTGAGTCCGTATCGTCGAAGCTGCGCAAGACCATCGCGGACTACGGCGCTCTTCCTTTGCAGGGGACGGCCGTGAAGGAGCCGCTCAAGCCGGAGCCGGAGACGATCCTCGCGATGGTCATCGATGCGCTGCTCAAGTCGACGCGGATCTCGCATGATCTGGCGCAGAGGGCGGTGAATACGGTCATCGAGGCTGGGTATCATGATATTAAGAAGTTGAGCGAGAGTACCTGGGACGAGAGGGTCGATGTGCTCGCGAGGGCGGGGTATAATCGGTATCGGGAGCAGAATGCGACGAGACTGGGGGATCTGGCCGAGTGGGTTATTGGGGAGTATGGTGTGTCTGTGTTTCTTCTTTTCCCACTGGCCATGATGAGACGACATATAAGCGTAGTGTTACTAAGTATCGCACCAGATGGCGACCTAAACAACCTCTTAAAACGAGCAGACTGCAAGCAGCAGAGGGTCAAATCGTCGATCAAGGAGATCAAAGGTCTCGGTGATCTTGGAACAGATCTCTTCATCAACAACGTGCAGGCTGTCTGGCCATGTCTGGCACCCTTCCTCGATTCCCGGAGCTTGAAGACCGCGGAGGAGGTCGGGATCGGGACGGACTTGGATGCCATCTACGCCGAGCTCGGGCATGATCCGGTGGAAATGAGTAAGCTAGCCCTAGGACTGTCAAACGTGAGGCTGGAGAAGAAGCAGGGAGCGATCGCGGAAGAGGGATGATGCCTTTCATACTCTTTTTTACTTCCTTGTCATGGATGGATGTTTTCAGAATCATTAGGTACCCAAGTGATACTCCTGATATACAGCTCCCACGGCCTCTCATGACTCTCTATTTGTGATAACATCCCCCGTAGGACGAGGTCCATATCAAGTCGACTATGCCCCATACCATACCATAAGATAGGTAAACAACATCCCTACCCCAACCTCATCACCATCCCCAGCTCCTTCGGCGCCGACTCCACGAACGCGTTCTTCGTATACAACCTCCTCCCCGCCTCATCCGCAGACAGACTCACATACGCCCCTGTCCCCCCAACTTCTCCGTCTCCATCACCACCAGGCGGCGCCTCGCGCCGTATCCTCGCCAGCAGCGTCTTCAGAAATTGCATCGCCCAGCCCCCGCCGCTGGTGCTGCGGCAGGACCGCCATGTCCACGATGTGGAAGTACCACCCGCCGTCGCCGATGATGCGGCCCATCGCGACGGGCGTACCGCCGGTCGTATTGTCGTCGTCGTTGCTGCCGTGCGTGATGTAGCAGCCATACCAGCTGCCTTGGAGGGCGGCGGTCGCTTGGGCGGGTGTTTGGGGGGAGAGGCCGGATGCGGAGCGTAGGTGGAGGTAGGCGGGGACTGGGGGGTAGCCGGAGTGGAGGGTGTAGCCGGTGGGGGGGGGGGGTTGAATGTTGCGGGTTTCTTCGGTAGTTGAAGAGGAGGGGATAGTGGTCGACATTGTTTGTGGCAGTGGATGTTTGAAGTGTGTATGGGTATGCTGGTTGTTCGTTTCTCGATTTTAAGACAGGGACTGTTGTCTCCTTTTCACAGCTCTCGCGGTGCAAGGATCTGTGTATGATGGAATATGCGGGTTGAAGAGCTGCAATATTTTGTTTATGCACGACATATAGAAAGCATATAAATAGTAGAATCTGATACGTCACAGATGGTGATCGATACCAAATTGGACAATGCAGAGGACTTCAGAAGGATGCCCCCAGACGCAATTCTAAATTGGGCTCTGATTTCAATAATCATAAGTGTAAATGTAAAATACTGTATATATATGGGAAAGAAAGTCCTTTTGTGAAGGAATGTTCTGAAGATTTCGTAATTGAGCGTGCTGCCTGGATGTCTGTCTTTACCTTAGACTCCGCGTCATAGCCCGAGCGTCAAGGGCTTCCACTCCGCGATGATGTTGGATTACTCCATTCGGATATTTCAATTAGAGACATCGAGAACTGCTAGCTATGGAGTCTCTACCGTTCCAGCACTTCCAATTGGAAAATTCTCCCATTGGGTTGATCAGCACAGCCCTAACCCTAAACCCCGACACCGCTTCTCCGCGCCCGCCCAAGTTCACCATGGCATCCGAGGGTTGAGTCTGGACTTCCAGTCCAGCATCTGCAGTCTGATCTCTTCCGAACGACCTTCCTATTTCTACTGGCCATGCGGTCCTCGTCTATGACCCAGTTCGCATGTGCTCGCTGCGGGGATCCAGTATCTCTGCATGCGCACCGCTGCTTCGCTCCTGGCCAGCTTCGCCGGCTGTTTCCTCCAAGCAGCATGCCTTTTATGATATAATTTTTCTTTTTAGAGTGCCTTGTCCACAGGCGCCCATGTCTCTGTTATCCTCCCCGAAATCTACCGGATGAAAATCCCCGATTAGCTCCGTCTTAGCTCCGGCTAGAATACGGGTAAAACTCCGATTCTATGCGCGAGAACATCATCATCATCATCATTGATAAGCTGATCATCAACTCCAATCCATTGGAATAGCTGGTTCTTATGTCAAAAGACACATCCTTGATAGGCACCTGCGCAGCGAAAGCTGACGCGGATACTATTGAGAAATGTCACGACGATGAAAAGATTGCTTTGGACGCAATAGGGTCCAGCAGGGATGGTCATGATAGCGCAGTCAATTCAACTGTGGACGATGCCAGAAGCACTCGACCAGAACAGTATGAGCTCGAACCACGGCCAATGCCACCTGAGGACCCAGGATCAGACTCCGACTCTGGGCCTCAGCGCAGTAACTTTCGAGTGTTTGCCATTATGGTTGCGCTTTCTGTAAGTGTCTTGTAACTATCAAGAATAGAGGAATAAGCGAGTATAGTACCAATTTGGCTCCATGCTGATATAACTCCCACCGGGTAGCTCGCTTTATTCATAGCTGCCCTTGATCAGACCATCATGGCCACTGCAACCCCGACAATTTCTGCGGAGTTGCATTCTGCATCCGGCTACATCTGGATTGGAGGAGCATACCTCCTCGCAAATGCGGCCGGAGCAACCATCTGGGCCAAACTCTCGGATATCTGGGGACGAAAACCGATCCTGCTGCTGGCAGTTGCTTTGTTCTTCGGCAGCTCCATCATCTGTGCGACCGCGATTAACATGAAGATGCTAATTGCTGGTCGTGCCCTGCAAGGAACCGCCGGCGGTGGTCTTATCCAGCTGGTGACGATCACCATTTCGGATCTGTTCAGCGTGAGGTATGGGAGTCTCGCCTTAATCCGACCACATCCAAAGCTGACAAGATTACAGACGCCGGAGTCTCTACCTAGGGCTCCTCGAATTCATGTGGGCGATCGCTGGCGGCGTCGGCCCCATCCTCGGAGGAGCATTCACCCAATATGTCTCATGGAGATGGAACTACTGGATCAATTTGCCCGTCTCCGGGATGACGTTCTTCCTCCTACTTCTGTTCTTGGACGTGCACAACCCAAGAACGAAGATGGTCGAAGGTGCAAGAGCAATCGACTGGTTCGGTTGCTTTTCCATCCTGGGCCTGACCCTGATGTTGCTCCTGGGTTTGGATTTCGGAGGTGTCATTTTCCCCTGGGACTCCCCGCAGGTGATCTGTCTCATCGTGTTTGGGTGTCTGTTTTCGCTGCTGTTCATATATAGCGAGAAACGGCTCGCGAAGTACCCGCTTATGCCGCTTGGTATATTCAGAAATACATCGAATGTCGCGACCTTGCTGGTTTGCTTTATACACGGTTTTGTATGTTTCCCCATCTTCTCTATCCCACACGTCTTCTCCACGTATAGTATATATAAGCTGAACTAACGAACGTCAGGTCTTTATCGCTGGCGAATACTACCTCCCGCTCTACTTCCAATCCGTTCAGGAATCCTCCCCCCTCCACTCCGGCCTCCTCATCCTCCCCATCGTGATCACAGAAGCCCTGATGGCCGTCGTCGCCGGCATAACCATCAGCCGCACAGGGCGCTACCTCGAATTGATCTGGCTCGGCGTGACCCTCCTCACGATCGGCAACGGTCTCTACATCCACCTCTCCGCGACCTCCTCGTTGGGCGAAATCATCGGCTTCCAACTCGTCGCCGGTCTGGGCGCAGGCCTCCTCTTCGAACCCCCACTCCTGTCCCTCCAGGCGGGGATCCCCCAGGACGACACCGCGACCGCGACCGCGACGATGGGATTCATCCGCAACCTCGCGACCTCCTCGTCCATCGTCATCGGCGGCGTCGTGTTCCAGAACAGCATGTCCCTCCGACAATCCGCCCTCCGCGCGGCGGGGCTGTCGTCGAACATGACCGAGTCCCTGGCGGGGGGCACAGCGGCGGCGAATGTGTTCGCGATCAAAGGGATTGCAGACGCAGGACAGAAAAGGGCCGTGAAGGAGGCGTTTGCGTGGAGCCTGCGGAACATGTGGATATTGTATACGTGTCTGTCCGGGTGTGGGGTGGTCGCGAGCGGGTTTATCGCGAAGCAGGTTCTGAGTAAGGAGCATACGGAGACGAGGACGGGATTGAAGAACGAGACAGAGGCGAATGGCTAGCACACTCGTTCATGATCTGATCAAGTTACAATAATCGTACCTACCTTTATCTATTTTGCAGCGAATAAGTAGTATCTGAAAAATCCTGTTCGCTTTACATAGGTAGATAGAACATATCATAAACCGTACATAGTATGTACCTAAGAAATACCAACAAAAAAGACAAGGAAAGAAAGAGAAATGAAAAAAAAATCCATGCAGGAACAGGAACATACTGTGCTACACTGTACTACATACCTATACTATCCAACAAACAGGGATCCTGATAATCAAATAATCTGACCAGATGATTCTCCTGTCAGATAAACAAGTTTTGGTTGTGTTCGTTGTTCCTTGGCACTTGCATCATGTCAAGTCATGCATAGGTAGTTACCTACCTAACCTAAGATAGGTTGGAGATTTGACTGAGTTCTACTATCTACCTAATCCCTCCATGCAGTTCTGTCCTGTATAATTACCTAAACCATACATTGGGAAATATACATGCACGTAATAGGCAGTGCGCACATGATACGTGATGCGTCACATATCTTTTTTCTTCTTTATACAGAGTTACAGTGCAGTACAGGGAGGAGAGAAGAAGAAGAAGCTCCAATGTACGTGAGATACCCCGCGAATTGGAACCTTGAAGTGGTACTGCCCAGTACAATGCGGTACCACCTTCCGGAATGGAACTTGCCATCTTACTGGACCAAAATTCACCTAAATCTCATATTCTTCAAGTGATTGTTTATAGTTTTTAGAAGATATGCATATGTATGCAGGTATGGTAATAACTGGATACTGTTTCCAACGGTACTGCTGGACTGGATTAGTAATGTAGAACTCGCGTCTTTTGGACAATCAATTGTTCTGATTTGTCATCTATAGATGATGATGATAATGATGATACTGGACATGGATATGAGATCCCATCTGCGCAGGACGGGAACATGCAAAAAAGGAAGAAATAGCACTCGATCCTCCGATTCCTTTTTTTTCCCCCGTAATATTGTCACAGATAAAAGGAAAGAAACCAGAGGGTGAATGTGCCTCCTAGTTTACTGCTAGCCTGGGCGATTGTCATCGTGATGTAAAGAATAATAGGTAGATAAATTTAAGCAAGGTGCTCCTTGATGGCAGCCTCCAGAGCGGCCGCGTTGGCGCCGACAATCTCTCCGACCTGCTCGCCGTCCTTGAAGAGCAAGAAGGTGGGCATGGCACGCACGCCCAGGTCGGCGGCAACATCGCTCAGCTGGTCGACATCGATCTGGTAGAACTTGGCGTTGGGGTACCTCTCGCTGAACTCGGCAACCTTTGGGGCGATGGCCTTGCAGGGACCGCACCAGGTGGCGAAGCAGTCGAGAACGACGAGCTCCTTGCCCTGGCGGGCGGTATCCCAGGCGTCCTTGCTGTAGAAAGTGTCAGCTCAGGGTTGTGTTCAGGGTCGGGTTCTTTTTCCGTTGGGGCTTTTTTTTTGGAGAGGGGAAAGGAACGGAAGAACTCACCTGCCAAGGGTGATGACGTTTCCACCAGCCATTGTGATCGGAGTGGATGAGAAGGTTCTCTTGTTGATGAAGCCTGCGGGGCTAGTTGTTCTGGTGATGAAGGGTTGTGGTTGCACGAAACGCGCGGTTGGGGCGGCTCTGCGGCTGGCGGATGTCAAGCCGGATGTGAAGATCCTGGCTGTGGAAGAGGAGAGAGACGGGAGGGCGCGAAGGGAGGCCACGGTGAATAGTGTTTCTGGGGTAAAGAGATTCAAAAGAAGGGGGAGATCGGACGGCGTGGGTGGAGGAGGGGCGGATTGGGTTTTATAGGAGGAGAGGGGCACGAGGAATGACGTTGAGCGAAGACGGGCTCGGTGTGGGATGAATAATAGCAGCGGTGGTGGGAGGGTCTCCCGCTTACCTAAGCGGGGTTGGTCGGGGCGCTAGCTCAGCTGGAGTTGGATGAATCGATAGGCGATGTCGTACAGCCGAGGAGGGGCTAGAGCTCGACACGGGATAACAGATGCATCAATATCTAGGTCGACACTGGATTTCCGATATGAGTACTCTGGAGACGCGCTGAACGCAGAGGAATCGCTCCACGCAGCGGAATGACGTGCTCCCGCTTATGAATCGGGACGGTCTAGAGTCGAGCAGAACAGCAGCCCGCTTCGGTTCCTCCCGGCGATCGCTGTAACTAGGTGTCGCGATCACCGCCTGATAGAATAATCAATCAACCATGATATGAGACGAGTGAGCCGACTCGCTGAGACTGCCTCTTCTGTCTGATGCTCGATCTGGCAGACACAGGCACACCGTCATGTCCAGCTGACTCTCCGCCGCCCCGCCAGCATCGCGCGTCCCGACATGTAACATAATAGATCGAGTCGGGTGTCCGGGTCCTGGTGCTAGGCATGGGCCATGGGCGATAACAATGCGGCAGAAGCCAAAACAATGGGAGGGGTTGTTTCTCTAGCAAGTACTGTGATGATGATAAAGCCTACTATCACCGTGAACATGTCTGTGGAATCTGCAGTTTCTGTCCATTATTAGAATTACATACATACATACATACAAGTGCAAGACCTGCCTCGCTAATGTTGTGCCCCTCCCGTGATAACCCATGAACATGTTGTCCGCTCCAGAGAATAAATAAGACCGCCCTACAACGGAACCAGTCTGGTTGTGACGGCTGCACAAGAAAAAAGCAGACATGCAGGCTTTCAATCGTGTTGCGTGCGTCTCCCGCAAAACAAACAGACACACGCCTTCGCCTCCCAGCCGCTGCTCAATCCCTGTCTCTCGCAACCCGGTTGGTCCAGTCCATCTGCTTGATCTATCTGGAAAGCATGAAACCTAAATAGGGGCGTGAGAGAACAGAACAGGTGGTGACAGGTGGCCTGAGAACTCTGTTGACTCATACTCTGTCATTTCAATAACATCCAAGCCACTGTTTTGGTCTCTGTCGTTGCCTGAGATCTCGGCGCCCAGCTTCACCTGCTAGGGACACCTGACAACCCTCAAAGCATCCTCCAAACGGCTGCAAATCTTGCATTCCTTCATCTACCAACCAACCCGTCTGGCAAACACATCCATTTTGAGGACCGGGGTAGCAGGGGCACAGATATGACTCATGAAGGGCACAGCGATCTATGGGGGCAGAGGCACTAATGAGAAAGATAAAGGGTAAGTTGTAAACTGCAGTGTTTTTGCTCCCTCCACGCCATCGCCTTGTCACTGAAGGCATAAGGCAGAGAGAGACTACGTGATCAGCGACAATATGTGCATCGAAGGGAAAGAAACACCGAAACCGTGACCAACCGATCCACTTTGAAGGGGTATGCAACTGAAGCAATGAAAAACAGACTCCGTCGGAAAACGAGGGGTATCAAGGGAAGGCTCCGTGAGGGGGTTTCGATAAATGGTCACGAACCGCGATGACCAAGGTGGAGGAGGGCTTGACAACAAAGAAAAACAGTTTAGCGAGTGTGTGTGCCATTGACCTGGAATCAAAGAAGGGAACGTGAGACGATCGACGCGTCCGTAGACATACGAAACAAAACAGATCCTTAGGGAATGTTCGGGTGGGGTTTCAAGCTGACATGCCAGCCACATATCTCCTCCCCCTTCAATTGAGCCTTGCAAAGTCGACATCGTGTTACTAACAAGGGCGTTTAAAAAGGATACGACATTGTCACTGCTTCTCAGCCGGACCAGAATCAAGGGGCATCTCCCGCCACTGTCGACTCTGGGCCTGTTGGCTTCGAATCAAGAGATGGCCGAGGAGAGATGTCCAGTAACTTTGCGCTACCAGCGCTGAACTGGCGAGCGTGTCCTCTTGTAACATCGAGGCTTGTCGCACGGTGAATCTCTGGAGCGGACTCTTCTTCCTCAACGAGACTGGCTTCCTCTGGGGATGCGGGCACCGGATCCCCGACATCGTTGAACAGGCCCGACTTCGACTTAGGCCGCACATGAGGACGCACGACAGTCGGCCGCCTACCAATTTCCGTGCGATGCCAGGTCGCTTCTGCCGGCTCCGGGTCTGACAATGGTTGGATCAAGCTCTCTGCATCATCCTCGATGCCCATTGCAGTGCTGCTTGCTCTGCGCGTCCCTACAACTGAGTCACGGTGGTCATCGAATGCAGGCGTGAGCCTGGCGAAGTACTCATCGGTGACGACATCATCGGCTTCTCTCGACACCGCATACTCGTCAAGTTTTTGCTTTATGGAGGAACCAATGCTCTGTCGTACGGCATTGTTCGTTGCTTGGGAAATGCGACGCAGATACTTGCCAGACATCCAAGATCCTTCCGAATCGATCGACGCGAGCGACGTGGAAAAGAAGCCGCCTTCCGCACCAGCATCCGGGCTGTTGGTCTCCCAATTTTGCCTATGCCTGCTCTGCCCATCGTCACGCCCAATTGCAACGCTGGCAAGAGTGGTGTCAAGTTGTCTCCCTTCAGATTGACAGTCCTGACTCGAGGGCGAGGGCATATCTGAGATCGTCTCCGGTATATCAGGTGATTGGAGTCGGGAATCAGGAGGTGACATTGGGAGATCACCAAGATGCTCGGTGAACTTGGACTGTGAACGGTGGATGGTTCCGGTGCGAAGGAAGCCTCTCTCAGGGATGGCTGGGGGTAGCCCCGATGGTGGCGTTTGCAGTCTGGAGAAGGATTCCTTGGAGGCATTGGAGAATTCGGAAGGCGGGCCCTGACGCCGCTCCCAGGAGCCCCTCTTGAGGCGGGAGCCACCGCGGCGGAAAAAGGATGACCAAGAGTTCATACGCCTTCCACTGTGATCAGACAGGCGTTTCTCAGAGTCTGCAGGCTGAGAGAGGTTAGATGCAGATTCTCTTGCCGCACCAGGAAGCTGTGAAGTGCTCATGCTAAACGTTTGTCTGACCGGGGAGTGGCACAGAGAAATGGAGCTCCGTGACAGCTTCATCTCTTGCGACAGATGCGACAGAGCCAGGCTATTACGTTGGGCTTGTCTGCCACGAATGGAGCTGTCATCCAAATTTCCAACAACATTGGCACTTTCACTGTGTACATCACTCTCCCTGGACGGGCTTCGCAACCACGAGCCAGATTGGGCTTTGGCATCTGAATCCGCTGTGGCTGCGCGACCACGATCATCGTCACTCAGGGGAACAGAAACTGTGCTAGCCTCAACACCGTGTCGACCGCGTTGTTCTTCAACCGACTCTCCGCTGGGAGCTTCACCAGCTTTCTCAGCACGCTGGCGTTCCTCCTCTCGTTGACGATCGGCTCTGCGCTGCAGCTTCCGCTGAAGCTTCTCGCGGTCCTCCAGGCGCTTCTTCTCCTTGCGCCTCCTGTCTCTCTCGAGCAGTTCTCTCAAAGCTCCGGCATCCAAATCATCAGCCAGTTCGTCGATCCTCTTTTTCGAGTCAAACTCTTCCGGTATCATCGGTCGGTTATCCCTTCTTGAGGAAGCTGCAGACGGGCCTCGGCTTCTTGGGATCATGTATCGAGGACTTTCTGCACATCGAATGATCGGGCGTGGAGTCAAAGCAGCGAAGGCGTTAACCTTGAAGGTATACGATTCCGAAACCTCAGACAGGGAGGACCCGGCGGAGTCGCGCATGGGAAGGCTGATGTCTGACACATGATGGTTTGTATTTCTGCTGGACCCTCTCCTCATATCCCACGGATTATGCTCGCTGCTGAATGTTGCCGACCGCTTGGGAATCGTTACCGGAGAGGATGCCATTGCTCGAATTTCTTGCTCCCTGGCAATTTGGTTCGCCTTCCGCGTGCTCAACTTCTTCCTCCACACTGCTCGCTCGTCACTGGCACGCCTTCCTTGCAACAGTGAAGCAGCACGAGAGACGGAAGGTTGAGCCTGACCGATGCTGGGGTGGGTGGTACGCTCATCAAAAGTGTAGGGGCGGTATTTGCGGTCCAGGGTCGGCGAGGGAACCGGTTCTCGTTGCTGGTTGGCAGAGATAGATTGAGGCGAGGTCTGGGCCCGGCGGGGAGGCGAAAGAGCTTCACCTCGTGACAGATTTGGGGACTTTCCAGGAGGAGTCAGAGGACGGCTCTTGTGACGTTTTGATCGCTTTCGGGAAGGCTTTCTGCCTACGGCGGCCAAACCGTGCCCAGGATCCAGCAGGTTCCCAGGCTCAAGGCCCTGAGACGGGGAGATCTTCTCCACTGTTTCAGGACCAGCAAATTGACTGCTGGACCGCTTGCCCTTGCGGCCAAAGGGCCATATCGCCATGGCGTCAGATGGAGCCGTATTGTCTCTTCAACCGCAGCTCAGCCGGATCTACTCCGCTGGCGGGCCGGAGAGGCGACGCCAACGCGGTCAAGTCAGACAGTGCAACGGTCTGTTTCGGTCCGGGGGTCGGATGGGTGGGCGACGGGATTCATGGGTGTTGGTGGAGATAAGGAGACGCGATACAACGCGAGATGCGGGGGAGATCGAGGAACAGAAGAAGGGTGCTGCGTTCCCAGCGAGGCAGTGACTCTTTGATGGATGTCTCGAGATGGATCGCCCAAGGATGTTGCGTTGTAGGGAAGTCAGATGCCGAGTAGTAGCTCACTTGTGATGTGGCGGAGGGAAAAGATATGGCTCGGACAGAGGGCTTTTCCTGGGTCGGTCGCTTAACTAGAGGCCTGCGACCGGGCCGTCCCACACAGGAGCCAAAAGTGACGTGCAGCAGCCGACAAACGCGACGCACAGTCCAGCACAGAGGGAGTTTGATAATCTATGATCATGAGTAAGAGAACCAATGAACTGGACTGCCGAAGCTGAGACGCTGACGCTGCGCGGGCGCGTTTGTGGGATGGAAGATGAAGAAGACCGTTGGGGCCTTGCAGAGACTTCAGGCCCAAGCCTGCGGGCCGCTCTCAGTCTCCCCCATCTCCAGCCCGGTCCCATGCCTGAACAGCCAACGATGTCTCCTCATCTAAAAATATCAAGTCCCCCTAACCGTCGCCTGGTGGGTCTATGCTGCGTCTCCCGGTCCAGACACACAGTGGATCGTTCGCGCTCCTGAAAAGCGTGGTGATCTCGATGTGCGATCCATGACAGATTCAATTCAACCATCTCGATCCTCGAGAGGTGGTGCATCCGACAGACGGTACAGTCGAACGGCAAAATAATACACTGCCAAGATTGCTAATTTCTTCTATTGCCGGATCTACAGCGCTTGCAAGACAGGTCATAATGGCAAGCTTAGTCTCAACTTTGTTCAAGGCCGTTCGCAATTTAGGACGAACCCTTGCACCCTCGACGCTTCACTCTTCCACGTGAACTCTTTACGGAGTGCACTTGACACGCGCCTTGCGCTGCCATCAAAAGATGCATTAGAGCGTGTTGTTGGAAAGCCAGGAACCAGGGGAACCAGCAAAACTCTGTTCCTGTACACCCGTTCGGGCCGAAAGCTTAGATATGAAGTAGATATGAGACGTTTCAGATAGACCCTGGCACCTGGTAATGGAGTTGTACGTGCTTTAAAATCAATGAGGCGTGCATACGTTGTCAAACTGATGGGCTTTGACAGCAGCCACGTAACATGTATGTAGATCGGACATGTTTCCACTAGCTTGAAGGGCCGAAGTAAGCATAACAAAAAAAACCGCGACAAGCGCACAGTTTTTAACTGGGAGCGCTGGGTCAGTCATGTTAAAGTTTGTATCTGTTGTACTACTCGATATTAGATAGTTGTAAACGTACTGTAAATGTTAGATTGTATTAGACTATCTATACCTTGTCTTTGATTTAGTACATAACTGGAATAACAATCCCGCCTAGTAATCGATGTCCACATGACGCCAAAGCTACTTAGTTACTAGTAGCAACCGAGAAGTCCTAGCGAGCATAGAAGTCTGCAAAGCAAATGACAACAGAACCTGTGATCAATGGATCACAATGGTGTGTTAAGCAAGTACTGTACCCAGTAAAAAAAAGACCTCATAGGAATGAAAAAATAATGTGCTAAGGCCCAGCTTATTAAAAGCGAGGTTGTATGGATAGTTAGGTACTGTCTTGCGTTGCAATGACTTGGTCCAGACAGCTACTGCAGTCCGCTAATTTCATTCTGGAAAGACCTAACTGCCAGGACTCAAGCCCAACGTTCTCTCAATATCTTCCATAACGACTTCGATCGGGATCATAAGTCCACTTCCATCTCTCTCGTCGCCCGCCACGAATAGACCAACAAGTTCTCCGCCGCCGGTCAGGCACCAAGCTCCGGCGTCGCCATTTCCAGCGAAATGCTGGCCAGACAATACATCGCGTGTGATAACAAATGCTCGTGCTGCTGGAAGCAGGCCCTTCTTAATACGGATCAATGCGGGTGCTGAAGGGGCCAGTGTGCCTGCCGTGATGCCGGTGGTGCGGCCCTTCTTGAAGAGAATGGTATTTTGAGACGGTAGGTGTATGGTTTTGCTGATGAGCTGGTGGTGGTCATTTGAGGTCCGGTAGGGAGCGGCAGGGCTTTGTGCGTATTGTAGATCCCGTGCGATGTCGCCGATGTAATTTGCTGAGTATGTGGATTGCGTGTTAGATCGTATCTCTATACATGCCCAGTCGATAAGAATGGCATTGGATGCTGCTGTTGCTGACGATGATGATGATGATGCGTGTAATGCAACGTTTCTCCATCCAGAAACCGCAAGGACGTTTCCGATATTTGGATTGTACGAATTTATCTCGTGTAGCTTCCGCCTGGCTTCCTGCCGCTTCGCATTTTCTTCAGCGGCAATGGCTGGATGTAAGCCTGGTGGAATGGGCAGAGAAGCTTGTGTTGAATAAATTGCTTTTGCGGCCTCCATATCGGGGAGCGCAGGATATAGGCAAGGATGGTTTACATTTGTTGCGCCGGTAGGTTCGATCTCTGGAGTCCTTGGACAAGGACACGGTGGTATGGGGGGATTGTACTCACGGTCGTCGACCTCTCCCTGTGGCCCTTCCCGAACAACATGGTAGCAGGTGATTCCGATAACCCGCTCATTGGAATCTGGATCCCTAAACTTGAAATATCCGCCGATGGTGCCTACGGATTTTGTATTATTTGTGCGTCCCGCACTCATACCGATAGTGTTATATCCCCGGGTGAAGGGCCACCTGGTGGATGGAGGCTTGGAAGGGGCGCCAGCAGCAGTAGACGCACCGAACAGACTCCATATTCGAGTCGTATCGCTTATTTTAAAATTGAGGCCATGGACTTGCAAGGACTCTGAAATATCTTTGATAGCAGCCGTGAATAGTTCCGTCGAAGTGGGACTGGTAGTGGGAGTGTGTAGTTTGGCAACGACAGTAGGTACTGACACTTCCTCCCAATGTTCACGATTGATAACCATTACTAGAGCCCAATCAAGCCCAAAGCTGGAAGGCGATGGACTACATCTTGGCAAATTTCCGGCCAGTGGTGCTGCTGCTGGTCTGACAACTTTGGCGCGAACGTTCTCGGATCCGCAGCAGCTCTATCGTCAATGATTTCGACCCGCCCTACGAAACCAAGACCTTGAATTGCTGAAATCAAGTTATCGAGCATGGAGATCCACTCGTAATAACGTTCAGACAGGTTAGTACGGATCAGAACCGTGTTATCATTCACCGAGGCTTCATCGCCATCCGTGTATCTCTTCGATACACGGACTTGTGTGAAACCGAATCTGCGTTGCTCCAGGTGTACCTTACAGCTGACGTATAGCCCCGCAGGAAAGGTATGTTTTAACCAGGTACGGACTATGTAACTGATCTTCGCCTAGATATGGGCTGAACTTGGCATGTGAATGACCCCGCTTATGATGATCTATCATAAGATTAGGTGCGATCTTGCAGCTTGCAGCGGCAGCCCCCGCAGACTGACATGGCATACATGACTGACCTTATTTGACGTATGTGCCGTGCTGTATGGATTGAAACTGGGTTAATGATTGACGTTCTTGTGATTTTTTTATCATAGTTATTAGACACTGGGGAATATTGCCCTGAGTTCAGCCTTCGGACTTGGTTACTTTCGATCTTGAGAGCATCGACTATCGTTGTCCAATCGTCCACACATGTGCCCCACCAGAGGGTGAGCTTGAGCTGCGACCTCCCGGAGCTCCAACGACTAGCGTTCCGGATTTAATTACTGAGCTCGACTCCGAGTACTGTACAACATTCCCCGGATTTATTATTCCTAGCCACAAACGCTGCGTCTGGCACGGCGATTAGCGAGGATCTCACCAGACCGTGTGGGGACCTGTGGAATCTGAACTGCAATCGATCGAACCCGACCGGACTTCCCCTAAAAAGCATCCATCATGTCCGACCTCGTCGACCCTGCGACGGGAAAGCCTCTCCCCGCGGACGCCATCCAGCGCGTCCTCTTCGTCGCCCGCCCCGTCCACGTCTACGCCATTCCGCCTCTGACCTCGATGAAAGGCTACACCGCCGCAGACTGGACAGCCCCAGGCGGACAGGGTCGCGAGATCTTCACGGCGCGGTTGCGTATTCTCGAGACGGCCATCCCCGCTGGCAGTGACGGGCAGCAGCAGGAGAAAGTCAAGACGGATATCTTACTCGAGGATCCCGACAGCGGGAATCTTTTTGCCGCGGCGCCGTATACGGATCCCGGGGTTGTGGAGCATGTGCTGGACTCGTCGCGGTTCTTCGCCGTTCGGGTTGTCGGAGAAGGGCGGAAGGCCGTGCTGGGGATAGGCTTTGAGGATCGGAGCGAGGCGTTTGATTTTGGCGTTGCCCTGCAGGAGACGCGAAAGGTTCTTGGATTTGGAAATAATGGTGCACAGAATAATGCTCCTGGGCAACGGGGGGCCAAGACAACGGCATCGTCGCAGCAGCCGGAGAAGCCCCCGGCGAGGGACTACAGCTTGAAACCCGGACAGACGATCAGCATCGGTAATATTGGCAGGAGACAGCGTCCTGCAGCGGAGTCTTCGGATATGCAGAACTCCACGGCAGCAGCGAAGGAGGATGAGAAGGCCCTATTCTCCATCCCTCCACCTCCGGCGCCCGCATCCAGCATTGATCCTTTCAAGACTACCGATCAGGATACCAGTGCTTTCCCTTTGCCCCCGCCGCCCAGTGCCAGGGACGCCCGGGGAAGGAGACGGCCTCCTTCGACTGTCATCACAGACCAGAAAGCTAATGAATTCGGTTTCGATGATGGCGAGTTTGGTGAGTTTAAGTGATCTCACCAGGAAGCCTCACGTGGTTGTTCGTATATAAACTTGATCTGAACTGTGAATATTTTTGGTGATACCACAGTGCTTTCTGCTCCTATCTCGACGGTATAGATAGATGGCGTTCTCTATTTGTCTTTGATGGTTTATATAATATATTTGGAAACAAATCTGGATATGTCTATTGTTTTGACAGCAGTCTTTCAATCATATGTTACAAGCGTTCGTCATTGGAATCCAGCTCCCGGGTTCGTCAAATCTTTAATTCTCCGTAAACAAAGGCATAATGTATCGACAAGGCGAGAAATACTAGTTCATAATGACCCATGACGAGAAATGAGTTCAACAAGATGCAGCCCTCTGCCGAAAATGGTCCAATTGGAAGGTATATATATCTCGGCCTCGATAGATCCACCGTCGAGACCGAGGAAGAAAAATCATTTCGAAGTAGACCAGACGCGCCAATCCATGCCCGAGTAGTAGGCGACAAAGAATAGACATCGACATTCATTTGTGATAGGCGATTCACGCGGATTTGAGTCGCGGAGCGTGCCAAGGCAGGTCGTTCGCTGTCAGCGGTACTTTTGCAGGTACTTTGCATTCATCCATCTGCACCCTAAGCGGAAAAACCAGAGATTGACGGGTCATCTGTAGAGGGCCTTCTTCTTCAACCGTCTAGGCTCTCTTCTTTCCAACGCGTGATAGTTGCGACTGGCGCGTCGGCCTAGTAGTAGCTTTTTTAATGCGCCCACGGCTCCCGTCTCGTTTTCGGAGAACGACCCCCTTCGCTCCCTTCTCTCGGGACTGGATTGGTCGTACTCCATGCTCAGAGTCGTGGTCAACGGGGCCGCGTCCATCTCTCAGAGACTCTATGCCCCTCCGCCCGAATTGCCACGGGTGATCAGATATGCGCGCGGTTGATACGGGAAGTTATGTGAGGCACACAAGCAAAAAGTGCAACCTTCCCGGGGGGCTGCAGGGATAGTCTGGCTACTGGGACGTATGAATCTCACTAGGACGACAGGGTTGTGATGTCTTGCATTCCTCGTTGGCAGTATCAACGAACCAGTGCTTGCATGGCTGTGTTAAAAAGGGGAGATCTGGAGCGCAGAAACAGGGGGATGTGACAGAGACAAGAAACTAGCAGACGGAAAACTGTTCAGCTCAGGGGGGAAAAGAATTCAGCGGTGATATCATCGAACCATCAAGAGCGGAGAAGAAAGCGCGAGAGAGCGGGAGAGCACCAGCGGTTCACCGCGAAAGAATCCCCCCACGGCGGGGGCACGTGCCTCCAGAGCTTCCAGGCTTCCACCGCCTGTCCGCCCGCATCCACGTGCACTTCACAATCTGCTGAACAGGCGAACTCCTTGCTCCAGATGTCGCTCGCGCATAAGATCGTCTGTCGTCCCGCTTCTTGGCGAGTAGATCAGACACTGGGCATCGATGATCGAGCATGGCAGACCGCCCAACGCTTCCCCATCCTGAGTCCCGATTTCTCTCCGTTGTGCATCTGTCGGGCCGGACGGCGTCGAAGTCTGAGCACTGAGTGGCTGTCTGACAGAAGCCCTCGTTGGGCTCTGATAGGACGGGGCCCTTCGTTCCAGTTTTCCACTGCGCAGTGCGGCCTGACGCATGTCAACGTGCCATCGAGGGACCCGTCACATTCCACGATGCATTTCTCCAATAGCGCTAACCGGTGCAGATGCCCAAGCCTCTTAGGGTGACAGGCCTGTGGACCACAGTTCTAGGTCGACTCTCCATGATTGAAGTTCCGATAGCAGACCACACCGCCAGATTCCTCTGTGGGGTTAATAATTGGAAGACGATCTTCCCCGATTCCTTTGTCTAAAGTTTGATTAACTTGAGATCATCGATATTTCTCTTGAATTTCTTAGAGTTCTTGCCCCGTGTGCATTAGGGTATAAAAAAAAGAAGGCTTCTTTGACTCACTTCCTTTCACCATTGGCATATCCGCGACTATCCGGAAATCTGAGCATTCACATTCTAGCAAACTTCTAGATTGTGTTATCATTGGACCCCTCCTTTCTCGCACCGCGAGAGGCTTGCACATTATTCATATTCCGCGTGAGACACTAAGAAACACCTACCTGATATATACCCCTCTGGCCGTTGAAACCCCAACATCTTCCTCTTCCCCCCCGGCATTTGTCTACTTTTTGGTTTCCTAAGGTTGCCAGAAAGCCTATTTTATCCTGAACCCCAAGACATTTTTTTTCTGTCCCTATCTGCCTTTCCCTTGAACTGGGAGATACCATGGCTGCCCTCTGGATCTTCGTTGCGCTGGGGTATCTACTCCTGTACGCATTCGCTTCCGAACAGTCGCTGCCTGCACACAGCTTCCATCTCAAGCAGCCAGTTCGGGTGGAACGAGGTTCCCTTCCAGGAGCCCCTTATGTCACCATCAACGAAGGGAAAGTCGCGGTTGGCGCTTCTCTCCCTTGACGAGACTGCCAGCACGGTATCTTCCCCCTTTTCGACTGGCTACATCACACCACACCACATTAACGTCTCCTGAAACTTGAAGAGTGAGATCTTCAGAGGTGGTCTACTACATCAAAGCTTTCTTCGAGTCCTCCGTTCCACCTGCTCACGAAAAAGTCCTCATGGAATGGCAAGCAGCCTAGAGCTCTCGCTCGACCCTTTCCGTCTTCCCGCACATCACAGAGGACGTGTCTCTCGCTTACTCCTACACATTCTCGTTCCGGCCTCTCAGCAGTTAAATGGAAACCTTTTACATGGTACGATGTCTCCCGGTTGAGACGAGACAACTACCGCGTCGCGCGGGGATTCCAATCATTCGTTATTATGAACCCTGCATTTCACACCACAGGCATGCATACGAAGTCTAATCCAATCCAACCGAACCTTCATACGTGTTCTGGGCGATCTGATCCCCGGATTTCAATCAAAACGTGGTGGACTACACAAAGGAAAGGGCTGATCGATGGAAACAATGTTTAAAAAGGACGTGCAAATTGATGAACGTTACGATGAAATGAGATATGACGTGATGACTGATTTTGAGAATCTGTCCCCCGGTTTTCCACCACCAAGGAAAAAAGGGAGTTATGACACTTATGAATAGATAATGATATGGTTCAGGAAAAGGAAAAGAAAGATGGATGGTCTTTTAACATTTTTTTTGTTGGTAGATCATACTATGATACGTTTGGTTCTCATGACAACCTGTTTTGTATCCCCTTTTTCAATGCATCTGGCTATCTCAATCGGCAATATGTCGGCTTTCCCGCTTTGCTCCACAGGTTCTTACAGGACCTCCTTCAATCATCACTCCTGGGGTTTTTCTCATAACGTAGAAACGGTAAAAGTAAGAGGGTGCGGTGCATTTGCCTGCATGTAAGCCTCGGTCACATGAACTCAAGCTGTTCGTCAGCTCGGGCCTGATGGTAATATCATGAGGTGCAGACTTGCTGGTCTCAATAGACCACTTCTAATTTTCGGCGGTGGCTTTTCGTTCGTTTCATCATTTTTTGATGACTACCTGGACGACTCCCCTATTGTCCAGATTGGAATATCGTAAGTCAAATTCGTTGCTGGATTCATCGTGAAAAATGAGCGGTGATGAGAAGGATTCAAAGGATGATGATGTCTCAGAGAAGGGACATTAGGTAGCCATGGCGCCACTTTCCCCCCTTTACAGGTGCACATGGGAGTTCCCCAGAAATCCGCTTCCCTTGGCCGGATTAATTCTAAATTCAAGCCTCTTCTTCGGCTTCATCCAGAGGTCATGCATGTCCATGGAGACCGTGTGCACCCCGCTATGGAAAATCAATTCCACCCATTAAGTAGAAACTGTTTCTCAGAACCATATCTTGATCAGCTCCTCACTGACAGCGCTAGGCGTTAAGACACCGCTTTCGGTGATCAGCGCGGAGATCAGATGTGGCGGGGTGAAGTCGACGGCATCGCGCCGGACGGTCCTGCTATTCGCCTTGTCGGGCGGGGCGCCATCAAGAAGCGCGCTCATGTGCTCAGCTTTCTTCTCGGGCGACGGCGATTCCGCTGCCGCCCTATCGCTCTGGCCGTTGCTCTTCTCTGCGGATAGCTTCTGCTCGGCAAGGACGTCTTCCTCCGTCTTGAACTCGATAACGCGCTGGTCGATGGGCAGGTCGTACTGCCCGAGAGGGTAGAGCCGAACGAACTTGTGACTCTCCGCGACGACGTAGAATGGCTTGCCCATGGCCTTAGCCAGGAGACCGATCTGGTAAGTGCCCATCCGAGACACGACACCTCCGTTTTCCACGACACCTTCAGCGCCCACAATCACCATATCCGCCTTCCCGAGGGAGTATGCAACCGCGGACTCCGGAATCGTGGCGACCGGAACCCCCTTTGCTCTCAGAGCGCGCACCGTATCCATACCCTCCGGCTCGTCATCACTGTTCGCAGACGGAAGCACATAGATGACGCGGAAACGGACCGCGGAGGGACCGCTGTTCTCCTCAGCCGCCTTCTGAAGCAGAGCGCCGACGACTCTGGAGCCACCGTTCGTCAGGACCGTGCTTCCATCTCGAACAAAGCCCCGCCCGAACGCAGCGATCTTGTCACGACTTTCCTTGGCGCGCTTGATGAATAACCGCCCGTTCGACAGGAGGTGCGCTCTGATGGCGTTGAAATCACCAGCGGGACCGAGCTGGCCAGGTCGCTGCAGTGTCGTGATCAGGTATCTCTGGAAAAGGTCTGTGCCGGCGGAGAGGGCAATGGGGTTCGGGATCGACTTCTTCAGGTGGGCAGTAGATCTTTCGAGTAGGTCGAGCGTCTCGGATATCGTAGAAGAAGGGGAATGTGTCAGGAGGAGTACGAGGGCCTCGATGGCCGCGATTGGCATAGTCAGGTCGGGGTCGGAGCGGAGAAGGTCATTGTAAGTCGAGACGATACTGTGGAGTTGAATGTTAGCAATAATGACTACCGAGTAAGTTGCGGGGTCACTTGCTCAAATGGTTTAGAAGCCTCAGACTGGGCTGAAGCAGCAGTCGCCATGGTGTCTCAACAAAAGCCAGAATGGTTGGATAATGTGACAACCAAAGCCCGAAAGGCGCTGACTTGATTTTATCACGAGCGACTGGTTGTGCTGCGAGTCATGGAGAGAGCGGGAAATCGATGTTTGCATCAGTTGCATCCGAGCCCCTCGATACAGTCTAGCCCGCTTTGGTCGCCATGCGCTCCGTCTTGCGATAAACAAAACAACGACGGAATTGCAGCCTATCGCACCGTCACTTTATCAATCTTACAGCGAGAGTTGATGGGAGATTGCGCGCAACCATGTCTTACAATCATCGGATGAGCGTGCATGGCAGCCAACAGCAGCACAACCGAAACCGCAAGAAGGTTGAAGATGAGAGCGATGCGTTGATGCGTCTGGTCAGTCAGAACTTCGCTCTACGATTTTTCCTTATCTATCTGCTGACAGCAGCTGCAGCCCGACAAGGAAATTGCAGGATGTATCAACGATATCGGTGTGCCGTTTACGGCTCAGGATCTGCTGAAGCCAAACCCCCAGCAGATCCAAATGGTATTGGAATGGTTTGCGGAGCTGCTCATGAACACAACCCGTGAAACGGTCGATCCTGCTATGCGCGCAGCTGCCGAAGACATATGCGGCGACTTCGCAGACATTGTGCCCAACGACACACGCAATCTCATGGGGTTCTTTATCAGCTTGAGAAAGCTGATGGTTGAGGTACTGCTTCGTTCTTGAAAAAGAAACGACATAGGAATGTCTAATATGGAATCCAGTGCGGAGTCAACGATTTCACATTCACGGATCTAACGAAGCCTACACATGACCGACTCGTCAAGATATTCTCCTATCTCATCAACTTTGTCCGATTCCGAGAGTCCCAGACGGCCGTTATCGATGAACACTTCAACAAATCGGAAAAGACAAAGGCGCGCATCGAGGCGCTCTTTGCAGAAAATCAGGAGATGGAGCAGCGTCTGGATGAGATGAAACGAAACCAGAAGGCAATGGAGGGCCAGGTGAAAGAGAAAGTCAGACGAAATGACGAGTTGAAGGCACGGTTGCTAGAGTTGAGTCACGGTCAGGAAAGGGTTTCCGAGACGCTTGAGCGGGTCAAGACAGAGAAAGCGAGACGACAGACCATGTTGGAAGAGAAGATGGAGAAAGTCGTGCGCACCCGGCAGGAAATCGAGAAACTCCGTCCTTATGTCCTCGAGAGCCCTGCTTCTCTGCAGCAATCCTTGGCCGATCTCTCTGAGAGTCTGATGCGTGAAAAGGCTCAGGTCGATGCGATGGAGAAAAGGACGAGGGCCTTGCAGACTTCCGCAGACACATTCAACGTTGTTACCAATGATGTTCAGGCCTGCGTGAAAGTTCTGGAAGATATTGCTGTCGAGTTACAGAAGGAAGAGGAGGAAGATGCTAGAGCCGCCAGAAACAAGGACGCTATTTCGGAGAGAGGAAACAGTGTCAGAGAGGTGGAGCAGACCGAGAAGCTGCTGCAGAGACAATTAGCTCGGTGGAACGAGAGGATAGAGGCGCTGCGAAAGAACAGCCAGGAGAAGGCAGAGGCAGCGCAGGCTAGGATGGAGGAACTCCGAAACATCCAGAATCAGCTCCGTGAGGAACGGGCAGAGAAACAGAGAGAGATGGAGAGAAGGAGAATACGCATAGAGCAGACTGAGAAAAAGGTAAGTCGCCCATTGCTTTCTCATTCATCATCAAGTATCAACTAACATGTTGATAGATGGCCGATCTTAAAGAGAACATCGAGAACGAGATTCATAGTGCGCATGATGAGTATCTGAAGATGGAGTCCCATATAAAACTTTACATTACAGAGATGGAGAAATGTCTATGAGAGTCATAATGGGTCTGATGATTGTCGGAGTTCTGTCGGTCGGCTTTAGGATACCGGATGGTTACTTGGTCTCTATGGAATAGCATAATATTGTATATAGGTTTGGGGGCAGTTCTGGTTCTGTCTAGACATCAATAATGTCCGTCATGACATCCTCTTTTTCATCGAAGTGAAACCATCTCTGTGCGATCCGTTTCACCGGTACACTTGGTCCGCTCCAAGCACCCTCTTCGCCGGTTCTGATGGAACCACTTAGTAGTGGCACATGAAGATACCACAGTCTCTCACCAAGCTCGCCGTTCTGGGCATCAATGGCATCTTTACATTCGCACAGCACCAGGTCCATCTTCTCCCTAGCGGCGGCCTCTACCGCAATCGCAAAAGTCCTTGACAATCCTTGAGCAGAGAATTCAGAAGTCGTGCAATGAAGAGCGACAAGGTCTAGTATTGCCAGCATCGGTCTCCCGTGATGATGCGTTTGGTTCTGCTTGTCTCGAGAGATACGCAGAACAGAAAGATACGCACGGAGATGCTCAAGAGTTGGGCAGAACTCTAGCCTGACTTTCCTTGAATTTGCGAGGAGACCGATCGTCTTTGTGAGAAGTGGACTGATATGTTCAACATGCTCAACACGTCCAAGCAGTAGATCGGTATTCCCATCATGTTGATTTTGTTCCTCATAGGCTGGCGACGGATTCCGTGCTGATGGTCGAGGGTGCACACTGGCAGACAGTTGTTCAAGAAAACTGTCGCGCGTGCCGCAGACGATCAACGTGGTTCTGCTGGCATTATTTTCAAGTATATAGTGCAGGAAATCCGAGACCAGATCGGAGAAATGTATTCTTGGAGTTGTCGCCGTCGGGGACATAGTTCGTTGGTAATCAGGACGACGATCCCCGGGGTGACAGGGAAAGCTAAGAACATTGTACCCGTCTGACCGGCGAAGATTCCAAGTCACTGCATCTTTCGATTAACGGGTGCTTTTCTCGTCACGGCCGTGGTAACTGTCGTGGCGTGCTTGTTGTCGATCTCGATGTCGACGGGGCGGCGGGGACGTTCTTTTGTCTGGTATTGCTCGCTCATACGCCATCGTCGATAGGCGCATGGTCTGCGCTCCGCCGCGGAGAGCGCCCCAACGACTATCACGTTATCCTCTTCTGCCCACGACAACGCAGCACAGCCGGTAGAGGCGCCCGCGGAGGATCTCGGGGGTCAACATGGAGACCATCTCCAGGATTTCGTCTATGCTGGAAACAGGTATTGTGTTTTCTCCGATCAGAACCGTGTCCCATATTCAACTTTCTTTCCGTTGCTAACCATCCTGTGTGCGCGCAGCTCGCGAGCTCACGCTCGAAGCAGCTCAGTCGGCCAGCAGCAAAGGCTCGAGATCAAGTTATTCCTCCCGCAGCCTCACCGTCTCGCATATTAAGAAGCTTCTCGACAGCCGCAATGACAGGGAAGTTCTAGACGGGATGCGGAGGGTCATCTCGGTATGGACAATCAAGCCCGTCGTTCCCGCATTATTTGGTGACACTGATTCTGATATCCTGCGGTCTTGAACCAGCTGATGTACCGCTCTGAACCCAGCCTCCATTTCTTTTCCGCGGTCGTGAAGAACGTAGCGAACCCGAATATTGAGGTCAAGAAGCTTGTCTACATCTACTTGCTTCACCATGCGGAGGAAGAGCCCGACCTTGCCCTCCTTTCGATCAATGCGATCCAGAAGTCACTCACGGATCAAAGCCCGCAGGTACGGGCCATGGCGCTTCGCACGATGTCCGGGATCAGGGTACCCGTGATCAGTCAGATTGTGTCGCTCGCGATCAAACGCGGTTGCGGAGACATGAGCCCACACGTTCGCAAGGCGGCAGCATTGGCTATCCCAAAGTGCTACCGTCTCGACCCAAATACTCTACCGCAGTTGATTGGTTACATTTCCACGCTATTGGGGGATACTCAGTATTTTGTCGCTGGGCCGGCCGTCTCTGCGTTTCTGGAGGTCTGTCCGGATAGGATCGACCTGATCCACAAGCACTACCGAAGCCTGGTGAAGAAGCTCGTGGATATGGACGAATGGAGTCAACTCGCGACTTTGCGACTTTTGACGGTTTACGGAAGGAAATGCTTTCCCAGGAGCAAACAGAAAGTCAAGAAGAAAGGAACTAAAGGGTTTTATGACGATGAAAGCGACCAAGAAGATCAGGGAGAGGAGACGGGCGAAGAAGTCGTTGTCCTGGACCCAGACCTTGAGCTATTCCTACGGGCCTGCAAACCGCTCCTGCAGAGCCGCAACTCGGCCGTCGTTGTCAGCGTCGTCCGCGTTTTTCTCTATCTAGGTACGCCCGAGTATCTGGACTCTGCGATCGGCCCTCTTGTCGCTCTCCTCCGCAGTCCGCAGGACATCCAACATGTTGCGCTATACAACATCGTCACCGTTGCCCTGAGAATCCCTAAGCCCTTTGTGAGATACGCATCCCACTTCCTCGTGCACTCAACTGATCCCCCACATATCTGGCGCCTGAAGCTTGAGATTCTGACGATTATATTCCCCTACTGTGGCCTGCACCTGAAGGGTGTGATCCTCAGCGAGCTGGAGCACTTCGCGCAAGGGACCGACCCGGACTTGGTGCGGGAGAGCGTCCGCGCGATCGGGCGCTGCGCGCAGAGCGACATGCAGACTTCAAACCGCTGCCTACGTGTGCTTCTGAACCAGATCTCGAGCGCGGACGAAAATCTGGTTTCGGAGTCGCTCACTGTAATCCGGCACCTGATCCAGCAGGATCCACAATCTCACAAGAAGACGGTTATTAAGCTGGCTAAGTACTTGGACACAACAACAAGCCCCGATGCTAGGGCCTCGATTATCTGGCTGGTTGGAGAATTCGCAGGGATAGATGAGGAGAACAACATCGCTCCGGACGTGTTGCGTATACTGGCAAAGGGCTTCGCAGATGAATCGGAGGTGGCCAAGCAGCAAATAGTTCTATTAGGCGCGAAGGTTTATCTACAACATCTTCTGCGGAACCCGCCGCGAGAAGAGCTTCGTCAACCGGAGCCTGCGCCGGTACAACAAGAAAACGGCAATGAGTGGGCTTCTGAATCCCAGAACCAGCAGCAACAAGAGCAACAGCTAGAACCAGAACCAGAAAAGCAACCAGAAGAAGATACTATCACTCTCCTATGGCGGTACATACTCCTTCTCGCGAGATACGACACCTCCTACGACCTCCGTGACCGCGCTCGACTCTACAAGGCTCTTCTGGCCACGCCCTCCGCAACTCAACTTGCCAGCCTGCTTCTCCAAGCTCCAAAGCCCGTTCCACATGCGCCCAGCCCCTCTGAGACCCGAAAAGACCTCCTCATCGGTTCTTCGACGCTCGTCGTAGGCCCCGACGCTGGTGTCCACGGCTTGAGGGGTTACGAACCGTTGCCAGAGTGGGTCGAGCCCGGACAAGAGCCTGACCCCAGTCTGCGCGATGAAGAGCTGAAACATGAAGTCTCGAACCGTACGGCCCTCACGGCAGGCGAGAAGCTGGATAGAGCGTTGAAGGAGCATGCAGGTACCGCTGCTGCCGCCGCTCGAGCTAAACAGAACGGCAGTGTCGTTGCGGCCGCCGGGGCCGGAAGAAAGAAGACTCTCGACGAATGGCTTGCGGATGAAGAGGAAGAAGAAACAGAATCAGAAGAAGAATCCGAAGAAGAAACCGAGTCTGAGGAGGAGGAGGAAGAAGAAGAAGAAACAGAATCCGAAGAAGATGAGGAAGAGACTGATTCCGAAGAGGAAGAAGAAGAAGAAGAGACGGAATCTTCCGAAGAAGACGATGATGAAGGGGAGGAGCAAGAGAGCAAGGCGCTAATGGGACAACAGAATACTAATAACCATCAAGCCATGTATAACCGAAAGATATCTCCCGATCATCATCAACAAATCCGTACGGACAATATTTAGTAAGTAGCTCATTGTATATAGATCTTCCTATCTTCTGTTAGCCAATTGAAATCTAGATATCCCAAATACAAGAAGTAACTTCCGTTCTCTTTGTCAATCAGGACTGTTCCTTCCCATCAGTACCTTATTTTTTTTCAATTTTAACTACCTCTCGAAGTATTTTCAAAACTAGTAGCGGTACTACCAAGACAGCAGATCCCTTACTAGCAGTTTCTACAAGCACATCACAGCCACTTAAGGCTTTCAGCAAGAAAGATACATTCTTTCAAAGTCAACGAGTTTCTCTAGCCTAACAACATCTCAGAAAAAGACTGCGGGAGCGAGCTGGTTGGATAAACAAGGAAGGACACCGGCAGCCCCCTCTCGTCCAGTCCAGGGGTTCCATCCTGGTTTACCTCCGAACCGTTTGCGGATCCGCACGCTTCTTCTTCTCCCACCCCTCTTCAACATAAGAGGTCATCTATTAGCACCTGTCTCGTTGCATCTGTTAGCGTCATAAGTTAAGCAGTCAGGCAACCAATGGAGAGGAGCTACCACAGTTGGATGCTCAATGATACATGGTAGCTCAGACGTGAACCTTCTCTGAAAGTGAAATGAAATGCGACCTGGAAAGTTAGTGCCCAAGAAAAAACAACTCCATGGTTAACAAGATGGCTCCCCACTGCCAATAACATAACCACTACCATCAGCATTTCATCATTATCATCACCACTGAAAAAGTTGCACATCAACTTCGGTAGCTACCTTGAAACCACCTTTCAGAGGTGATATCAACCCGAGGACCTGTGCACTTTTCACCTGAAAGGACTAACAGATGCCTGTGACGTATTCAGTTTACCATCAATCTATCCATGGCCGTCGCAGCTTAACCAGAGTCATCAAGTCTGCAGGGATGGATAGACCCATTCTGAATGCCAGCATGCGGATTAGTATTCATTTTGCAATGGTTCCATCACAAATATGGTTGCGTGGAGCTGTGCACAAAAACTCCTGATTTGCTTCACAGCACACTGCCTCGGAAAGTTAATAAGATGCTATGCCCCATGGAAGTCACTCGTTGGCTAAAATTCAAGCCATGTTTCCAACGAAGCGTGGAGAGTCATTTACGCGGAACCTGTCAGCCAGAGAGCGGATAGGCTTTCTTTGAAGAACGAGAAAGCCTGGTTCTACGACACCTACCTATGGGCTAGTTAGGCAAAGAGGCAGGAAAGGTTATCCCGGATGGCTGAAAATCCAGGTGAAATACGACAGCAAAGAAAACCCAACGCCAGAACTTTCAGTCATGAGCGACATAGCAATGCGGTAGAGATGTTAGAAGTAACTAGTAATAGCCTGAAAAAGCTGCCATCCAGGATGTAAACGACCAGCAGGAGCCAGACACAGGAACTTAAGTGACCGGCCAGTTCCTGTGTCAAGGGTTTAAAATGATGTGCAGCCGAGAAAGGAAAATCCAAAGAGCATTTGGATGAAAGACACATTTCCAAGCACGAAAGAAAAGGATCATTAACCAAGTTGAACGGACAGAACCGCGAGCAAGTATTAATCTCAATCATCTCAGGGGTATGGGTCATCGTTTTGAAAGGAATATCTGAACGAGTTGGGTTCGTCTCTATTTAACGTAGACATTACCAACGGCGGCTACAGAAATTAGCGGCAGTCCGATATTTAGGCTTTGTAAGAGGTTTACCTGTAAGCGGCAGCAACTTGAAGCTGGCGACGCTTGTTCTTGGATGGTACATCATCTTCCTGACGTCGTGGTCCATCGTTATCACTTTCAGGGGAGTCTTTCGGCCGGGGCCTCTTGCGATCACCCCTTTCTGAGCGCGGCTGAGTTGGAGAAAGCGTCCTCTTTGCATTCTCATCTCGATGTCCATTTGAGAGATGCTCAGGAGACCGCGTCTTCTCATCACCGACAGCCAGCGCCGAATCTCGAGATGGTGACGTATCATGAGCTCCGTCAAAATTCCGCGGTCTTTTTCTGTTGTAAGGTTGACAGTTCGATCCCGTTTCCTGATATAACCTTGGGATGCGTCGATCTCGGTCAAAATGGTTATGGGGTCCGTTACGACGTTTCCAAGGTCCACTCTCTTTGTTACTAGACGAAGTGTTTTGATCGGCCCGCCGAACATGCCTATCGTCAAAAGCCTGGCGATCATGATGTACATGGCGATCGTTCCGCTTTCCTCCCGGTTGGGTTGATTTCCTGACGCTTTTTTGTTAGTCGGGTGAGGGTTTACATGTTGTTTGATAGCACTCACGAGTCCCTTCCACCTGGGCTTAGACTTCGATTCCGGTGACCGTATCCGCTGTTGGCATCTGGTGACCATGGTCGTTTTCTGCAGTATTCAGCAAAACCTTCTTCTGTTCTCAGATAGTCTGAGACATCGTCTTCTTTGTCCATTTCTCGGAGCCCGTGTTCGATTTCGCCTGTCGAAACCGTCATCTCGTGGCCACTTTGAGGGTTTTCATCCTCCCGTTCCACCAAGTCATCCCGGACAGACTGCTTGCCAGCCGATTGCTCTTCTAAATTATCGGCGCCTTCATCGACTTCACCCTCTTCAGTTTCATCTAGAACTCGGAGACTGTGGGTTTCGAATGTTTGTTTTCGTCGGGAAACGAGTTCCTCAATGGATATTAGTTCGCAGTCAGTCGCAATCTCCAAGAATACAGGATCATCCATGACAAACGGCCATTCTTCAGTATCCCGGATATGACACTCGAACTCTTCGGGGCCCTTGTCTAGGATATATTTTGACACCGACATTCCTGGTTGTAGACTTCCAAGAGGCGGAAGGGACACTACTTCCTCTCGAGCCGTGAATGTTGAAGGAAGAGGCCGTGCGACAGGGTTAGCTGGTCTCCAGACTTTCATGACCTATCAGTGAATTCCTCTTTTGGTTATTTGATGAGGGCTTACCGATCTGGCCACCGGATGACTTAGATCCTGTCTGATTGTCAAGAGATTGCAATTCCTCCATCCAAGGTTCAACGGGAGGGGCAATAGACGGCACATCATCTCGATAGCGTTGCTGACGCCAAGAATTCTGAGATTGGCCTCTTTGTGGTGGATACTGGCTATACTCCGGGTAGGATTGTAGAGGACTCTGATTAAAGGAAAATTGAGATTGCTGAGGCGGAAAATAGCCCTGGTAATGAGGGCCACCATGGGGTGATGCAGGGCTTGGGAATTGTGAGCTGTTAGCAGTCGTAGGAGTTGGAAGCCCGTGTGGCCCATAAGGAGGGTAAGGCTGCACAGGAGAAGTATACTGCGGAGACTGTTGCCATGGGCTGACACCCTGAGAGTGTGACGACATTGGTGTCGGTGGGTAGTTGCTGTAGGGCTGATAATTCGACTGGCCTGCCGGCAAGTAAGTATTCCCATGATGTGGCCTCCGTTGCTTGAAGTATGGTGGGATTGAATGACGGCTGGCAATGGATGCACCAGTCTTTTGCCGTTTTAAAGGACGAGGATTAGGATCCGCCCCGCTAAAAAAATGCTAGTCAGTCAAGTGGATTATATCTGATGGCCAGAACCATAATACTTACGCAGGGACAGCTCGACGAGGTTCTGGGCAATCCTGGGCCCAATGCTCTGGAGACCCGCAGTTGTAGCACGATTGAGGCTCCGAGTGTCTCCTCGGAGATTCGGTATATTCTATATTCTCAGAGTAAGATTGTTCGTTATGTATGTTCCTTTTCTGGAAAGAAGGGTGCTTTTGCTTGCGTTGTTTGTAGCCCATTGGAGGGGCATACTGTTGGTACTTCTGGAAAGGCGGGCTGCCATCCTGAGGAGATGGATAAGGGTCCATGCTGATCCAAATTGCAGAGTTCAGGCCAATTCAGAGAAACAATTTTAGAGCAGATTGCTGAATCATCAAAGAGAGTGAATTGAGAGGCAGTGAACGAAGTCATCAATAGACAGATAGATCTCGGGATCCCCAACTTCTAGTACTTTAGCGGCTAGATTTCGCAGCGGCATAAAAGAGTATAACCAAAAAATCAGGTAAATAAATGTCCAGGATAGATAGCAGAACCGATTAGGTCAGGATAAAGCGAGGAAGGTGGTGCCCAGGACGACCAGACCAGAAGAATGGCCCCTTCCAGGAGCTGGAAGCAGTGACACTAGGGAGATATCACCTTCACTCCACCAAGGGAGGGGGGGCCTGTATTCAAGATCCTGCGATTAACCAAAAGCATAAGAATGGAAATAAGTGAACCATATGATGAAACAACTGAAGGAGAAGACAGCAGACGCTCTGTTCGCCTCGAAGGGACAAAAGATATCTCAGTCCAAGCCATGAAGTCCAGGGGATGGAGGGCCGCAAGCCCGAGAGACTCGAGAGGGCCCATCACGTGCTCTGACACATGAGGGGGGGTTCCAGATTCACTGCTGGGATGATGGATCCAGAAGGCGGTGCGGTGTGGCAGAACGAAGACTAGCCATGCACATGAGTTGGGGTGACAGTCTGCGGCTCCACTTCACTGGCTCAGAGTGTGATCCAGATCGCTGCGACGACCTGCTCACAACAGGAGTAGACGCTGCACGCTCTTTCAGCGCTGGGTGCTCGCTCATCAGCGTGTTCAGCTCCTCCTGTTTTCCCAGAGCTTGGTCCTGGTCATGATGCAAGCTGCTGCAGGAACCTGTCAGACACATCCTTTCTCGGTCTTGCTTTCACCATAACGCTCGTTCCACCTTGGGCTTACTCTTCTCATATCTCAACCTTTTCATTTGCGATAAAAGCGAGATTCTTGGATGTGAGAAGGCGATTTAAAAGTTGCCGCTATGCCTGGTCTACCATGTATGTTTGCGCCTTGAGACCTGTTGTTTCCGCAAACTCTCATTGTTTCTCAGCTAGTATCGATTTGGACGAATGCATCGAGCGCCTCTACAAGAAGGAATTGCTCGCAGACTCGGTCGTCGAGGCCATATGTGCCAAGGCGAAGGAGCTGCTGATGAAGGAGAGCAATGTCGTCCACATTGCGGCTCCCGTCACCGTCGTCGGAGACATACATGGGCAGTTCTTTGACATGATTGAAATATTCAAGATAGGAGGATTCTGTCCCAATACCAATTATCTCTTTCTAGGTCAGAGAACTTTGGATGTGGAAAGCCTTGCGTGTACTATTGCTGACCAGGGTCTGCAGGCGACTACGTCGATCGGGGCCTCTTCAGTGTGGAGACTATCTCCCTTCTTGTGTGCTTGAAGCTGCGGTACCCTCAACGTGTCCATCTGATCCGTGGTAACCATGAGTCTCGCGGTGTGACACAGTCATACGGTTTCTACACCGAGTGTGCTCGGAAATACGGAAACGCCAATGTCTGGCACTACTTCACGGACATGTTCGACTTCCTCACCCTCAGTGTGGTTATCAATGACCAGATATTCTGCGTGCACGGTGGTCTCTCCCCATCCATCCACTCGATTGACCAGATCAAGATTATCGATCGGTTCCGGGAGATACCACACGAGGGCCCGATGGCAGACCTGGTCTGGTCAGATCCAGACACGGAACGCGATGAATTCAGCCTCTCCCCGCGAGGCGCAGGTTATACGTTTGGCGCGCAGGTCGTCCGAAAGTTCCTCGAGGTCAACAGCATGTCGCATATTTTACGAGCCCATCAGCTGTGTCAGGAAGGATACCAAATCCTCTACGATGACCGGCTGAGCACGGTTTGGAGCGCTCCAAACTACTGCTACCGGTGCGGGAACCTTGCCAGTGTCCTCGAAGTAAGCGACACTGGTGAGAGGTTCTTCAATATCTTTGATGCAGCTCCAGAAAACGATGTCCATCGTGGAGAGCAGCAGGCACAGCAAAACAAGGATGGCCAGAGTCCTGTGATTGACTACTTTTTGTGATACCCTGGGTCATGCAGTATCTGGAGTTTGGTACTGGGTAGCATATATAGACAGCATTGATATTGATAAAGTCGACTTGCTCGGGATATCTGAAGTGAGCATAACTTGCTTGGGTTCCTTAAAAATTTGCTATCGAAACAAAAAGATCACTTGGGCCATCTCGACAGATCTCACGCCTATATGGCAGAGAAATATCAACTTAAGGTTATTGAGATGAAAAGGCTTCATGAAGAGAAGATGCTTCGTCGTCTGGGATAAATGACTCTCGGATCAATGCATGCAAAACCGGTCATTCCCAGTCCTTCGCGATATCAAAAGACCATTCGAACTGGAGATGGGTGTGATCGTCATCGTCAACGAACTTGGAAATGGCATTGTAGTGTCCTCGAGCAATCATGCCCGAGGGTGCTTCCTCCTGGTTGACTGTGAACCGGTCAGCGCCTGAAGTTCTGTGTTTCTATGGGTTTTCCTTACATCTCTTCTCGTACGTCGGTTTATCGGTGGTGTTTGGTGCATAGCTGCCCTGTTCTGTTGTCAAAACTCCCATCCATAGTCAAACAGTCACGTTGAGACTTACCAGCATCTCCTCATCCTTGCTGACCCTGATTCCCTTTCGCTTGACTACCTGAAGATACTTCAGACCGCTCAGGACCTCATGATGCACCTGGAAGACAACCCTGATGCGGAACTTGGCTCCCTCTTTGATAATGAATGGCTTGTCCTTCAGGCTCTCCACGGCGCCGGGGCCCGTGAGATCAACAACGATGTCATCGCGTCCTTCGGTCTCAAGGGCGAGAGACTTGATAATGCACTTCCTGGGGTCGTTCGGGTCTCCGATAGGCGTTCCAGAGTTGAGACCAAGAGAGGCCTTCCAGCGGTTGAGGGATTCGTCGTTCGCGTCTGGAAGAGATAACGGTTAGTCGGGAAGCGGTTGTATCGAAGTTGAGATGATTGCTTGAAATGTCAAAAATTTCCAGTCTGAAATATGGCAGTATAATTGGAGATATTATAGATAGTATGAGTCCAAATGCATCCAGCTTGAGAACCCGATGCCTGTCTCCCCTGAATGGAACGCAGAATGTTCCCCTTTTCCATTGTTGGCTTCGCTGTAAACGACCACCTGTCCAGTCTCCCTCGCTTAAAATAGAGAGCTAGAAGGAAGCTTCAAGACAACCCGCCATGGAGGTGCATAATCTCAATCCACTCTCAAAACAAGGGAAGTGTCCCTTACCAAGGTTCTTGTATTCTTCCAGTGTCTTCTTCTCTCCGATCTTGAACCCCTCGGTCTTGGACGCGACGAGATCGTCATCGTGGTGCTCAGCCATGGTGTCAATGTCTGGCGTAGATTCTCTGAGCTCTTCTTTGCTCCACTGGGGGGTACTCCGTATATTTACGGGCGACGTGTAGAGACGGGAAGGCAGGTACCGCTCAAACGATGGAGGAGGGGGGTAACCGGTCCCGTGTGGGTAGATAAACGAAAGTTGTACAATGGGTTCGGATATGTACTATGTGGGTGTAGGTAAAGGGCGCCACTGGGGTTGGTAAAAGAAAAAAGAGTGTTTGTTTGGATTAATGAGCTGGAGATGAGAGAGAGGGGGAAGATGCGCTGGCAGTTCGGGGGGTTCTTCAACACGGTGGGGTTGGAAAGGCGGTGGGAGAGGGGAGCCAGCCTTGGACCGAATAAGATCGATGGTTAGAGGCCGAGACCTTCGACCTTTGGATCCGGCGCGTCTCAGGGGCTCGACTTGCAACGGTCGAGCTGTCTGACTTATGGACAGTCGTGCTGACGTCCCGTTTCAGATTGAGAATATATACCAATGTGGTCACGGTGACCGATTCCTCATTTTTTGAGCCTACGATATATACTTCGGCTTCCTTCCGTTCGACAGAGATCGGTGATGTTGGCAGTATTCGAGATCGGAGAAGCGCAAGCTGTCCTTTGACACCACTGGCCTGGGGACTTCGTGGTGGACCAGGGCGGTGGGTCATTGGTGTCCTAAATGGGCGCTCAATTCGGCCGGCTTCCAAAAGGAACCATCAAAGCTTAACATACCTAACTTACCTCGGAGTATATCCTCTCGACTACTTCCATACTACTCCGTATTCAGAACACCCGCGCAAATGCTAGCTGACGGGAATCTCAAGGAAGAAGACGACCAATGGCACAACGAGACTTACAGACAAAAGAATATCTTGAAAATTATATTAATTAACACGCGCTTTCTGGTAATGGTGGGCCAATTTGTTCACAGCATGCCGTACTCCGGTTGGTACGGCTTTACATGCGATCTACAGGCTCCTAGTTCTCTTCCCCTGTTCGGCCAACCATGCTCTCAATATATCCAGCAGATTTCTGCAGTCCGTATTTCTCTCAAAGACAGGCTCGTTATATCAGTAGGTTCAAATAATAGAACTACACCAGGCCAGCTACCTCGGCGAAGCTCGGGATCATTCACCTGCGCCACTTCTTGAATTCATGATTGTTACAAGCCGCAATTCCGCAGATTTGGCCGAGAAGACATGGTTGCTTTCTCATAATTCCACTGGATTATGAGCAAATAGTTGCGTTAAGAATTTTAATGGGGTTCGGGGGTGACTGTTGAAGAAGAGACAGTCTTATATCTCTCTGTCGGAGAATCTCGCCTCTGAGTTGTCTGTGATGACAATATACAAGCTGTCTCATCCAGCTTCAATGCTTGTGGTGTCCAAATATTGCTGCCTTTCCATGGACTCTTTTGGTTTTGAAAGGGCCTCATTATATATATTTGTCTTGTCTCAACATCTGCTCGGACAAAGACGCCATTTTCCAAAGACAGCTGGAAGCAGTTTCTCTTGTTGGTGAGCTGGTTAGCTTTTGAGCAGGAACCAGAAACGGAGAAGTTCACACGTGTTTCTGGTAGTAGCTAAAAATGTCTGCATTTAAAATGGCGAGAAATGTCGAAAGGGGAGGCTGACGCATGTCTGATAATGGCGTGGAAGTATGTAGTTAGATGGTTCCAAGGATGTGGGTTCAGACTACATACATTTATCGATTGAGGTGTGGAGGGCTTTATATATAGATAGGAGTCTTCAGTAATATGAAGGTATTTTATATGTTGTGGAGCACGTAGACAAGTGTTTGAGACGAGACTACCTAACTTTGGTCGTTTCAAGGTAGCCGTATAAATGTTAGTAATAACAAGCAACTGTGAGACTATTCCTGCTGAAACTGGGTTAAAGATAAGTTTACATCATAAAGTCTGTTACATAGGCTTGCTGAATTGACCCGGAGACTGGATAGTCCCATATAATTCACAGTTAACTGACCTCTATCAACAGAACCTTGGACCTTATGATCCAAGTGGCTAGAGAAATTTACCTGGACAAGTCCCCAAACCATCACTTGGGGCCCTGGGCTATCCGATGCGGAATGGGAGGGGTAGATTATCAATATCTCGCCAGCATCCCAAATGACCTTGCCTGTAAAACCCTGCCGCCGAAATCGAAAAGCATAGGTGGAGTTTTCGCAGCACCCTTAGTCCTGGTGTGTCTGAGATGTAAGCATTTTTATCCCATTTGAAGGATATATGTATTAATCCTTGTTGCTGCCGATTTACGTGAACAAAGGAAGGCCCACGAATACAGGGTACTTTATAGATGTTTATATCACGTGAACTGTCCCGACCAGTGCACACCTTGGGTGGAGCTTCCCATGGTCAAAGCCCTCATTCTCTGCTGTATGACGATCAAGAGGCCAGGACCAACAATGATGTGCTCTATGCCCTTCTCGAGGTTCTTGAAGAACACAGGTATATGACACCGAGTCCGCATTGTCTAGGAGACAGTACCATCATCGGGCTGATCTCCCAAACCTGCGGCATTGACTTGATCAAGGCCAGAGATACCATCGCGATATTATGTGAAACAAGCTAATTAAGACAGAAATGAGATGTTACTAAGATGTTAGCTAGAAAATGATACCTCGAACTACTGACCCGACTAAATCTGAACTACGCAGCACATGGGCTTCTCGCCAAGAAGAGCCTAAGCACACGCCATAGTCTCATTGCTAGACTAGATGATAATGGGGGCCCATTCTGCTCTCTCGAAATGGCCGGTTTTCTGACCTTCAGAACATGTTGACATATGGATCCCCGAGGGATCGATTGCATGCATGATGATCGGGATGACCCTGCCAAGCCAGGTCTATGGATAATTCTTCTTCTCACCCTTGATCAAGCATCACTCTCGTCAATTCCAGCGGATTCTTGGAGTACGGTGCAATGATGACGGGAGGTGAAGTCAGCACTTTCGGGGTCACAGTGACGGTATGCACGATGAAGTTATGAAGCTCCACCGCTCGCGGCACGCGACTGGAGAGGGACAGGGGGCTCTAACCCTAACTTCCGGATCGGGTTGCGGGCACCATGGATGGCAGCCAGACGCTTGTCCCAGCAATTTTCGAGGACGAGGCAACGATACACGATGTGTATCGACACCGTCACGGAATACCGGGGATGCCCATTTTGGGTCACCTGACCAGCGTGCGGTTGTGCGGCTCCTGGGTGCTCTGACCGCCTGCAGGACGCTGTCATACGTCTGCGTGACCATACCGTACGGTACACCAGCGGTGTTCTCTTCCCAGCGACCCCAAGTACTCCGTAAAAGAACGAGCCCGCGCCCGCCAGTCCCGGTCGAGCGCCTCTCTTTTCCCCTATCTCTGATAATCTGCCGGTCCGCTCGATCTCACCACGTCTACGCCTCTCCAGCACGGTCTGCCAAGTCATATCCTCAGAGTACGGAGTAGTTCGTGCCCCCGCCCGTTGCTCCCACTCGCTTTACCTTTTCTAGTCCTGCAGGGAGAGCGAGGAGGAACGCGCCTGCAACGTGGCAGCCGTTGGCGTCGCATCTTACGCTTCCTGCCTGAGCAATCTACTTCAAACCCATCGCACTCCAGGCGCATACCATACCCATCTACTCTAAGATCCATCCATCCGCCATGGTGCGATCTCTCCCCAAGAGGCACAACCCGCTCATCCTCCCGGACGCGTCTCCTGATTGTAAGTTGCTACCTCTCGTTTTTGCGCGCGTCTGCACCGCGATCCCGACCCAGACGCGGTCGGAAATGTACCGTATTACCTGGTAATCGCAGCTGACACGGCCATCTTCTGCTCATGATAGATGAGGAACTCCTTGCGCGCCGTCGCCTGGGAAAGACTCACCTTGCGGTGAAGCCTGCTCAGATCGGAACCTCGAATGCGACCAAACCGGAGAACCTGGGCCCCTTTGAATATGCTCACCTGCGTGCACCGTTGCCCAAAGATCTCAAGGGATCTGAGATCTTCCCGTCGCACAATCCCCAGCAGCATCCAGAGACTTATTTTCTGATGGTAAGTCGTTTCCTGCGGGGCCCACGCGTCGGCCGATTCACTCGAGCTTCTGTTAACGTGAATTCTTTCCGATCTTAATAGCGACGAAGCAAGGATGGATACATCAGCGCGACCGGAATGTTTAAGATCGCGTTCCCCTGGGCGAAGCTAGAGGAGGAGAAAGCTGAGCGAGAATATCTGAAGACGCGGGAAGAAACCAGCGAAGATGAGATCGCCGGAAACGTCTGGATTTCGCCGATTCTTGGTAAGCTATCTTAAGAGACCCGGTAGCTGAGATTTGGGGAATGTTGGGGTATTCTGACGATTTCCAGCGCTCGAACTTGCCAAAGAATATCGCATGTACGACTGGGTCCGCGCCCTGCTTGATTCGAGAGATATCGTACAGAGCCCTTCTAGTGCGAAGAAGCAAATAACTCCGCCCCCCAAGTTCGAAATGCCGCCATTGGAGACGACCACTCAGCTCCAGCCTCCGGCTGCATCGCGCACGAGGAGCCGTCGATCAGCTTCTCCTAGCAAGAAGGTTGCATCGCCACGCAAGCCCAGGCAGACTAGGGCAACGAAGGAAGCCAGTGCGGCTGCTTCAAGCGCAGCTAGTGCAACCTTGCAGTCTGCATTGGACACGGCTGCTTCTACCGCAGACTCCGAGTCTGTCGATGGAACTGCCGAGCTGAATGGAGAAGTGAATGGTGAGGAGAGAGCGGCTGAGGAGTCGGAAAAGAAGGCTGAAACACGGTCCAAATCAAAGAAAGCTGCTGCTACCGCAGCAGATGAAAAGGTTAAAGTGGACGTGGAGAAGTCAGTTGATGCTGGGAAGGATGTCGAGGCCACTCAGACTACTGTCTCCGTCGAGATGCCAGTCAGCCTTCCAGAGGCGCCTCCTGCAGAGGACACGGAGCAGATGATCGCGAAGGCGAAGGAGATGGTTGAGGAAGCTTCCAAGCTGCAACAAGCAGAGGCAGAGACAGCAGAAGCTTCATCGTCGCCCAATGCGGCCAAGAAGCGCAAGTCGGATGATCTGGTTGAAGGAGAGGAGCAGACCGCGGATACTCCTGCTCAACCTACAAAGAGAGCTAGAGTCCTGGAGGACAAGCTTAAACGCGAAAGGGTGAGGAATCGCGCTCTAGTAGGTGTCACAGCGACATTGGCACTCGCGTAAGTGTTTCCCTTAATTCCCTTTATTGACCATGTCGAGTGTTTGATGGGAGTTATCTAACAAGTGACTTAGTGCCGCGATTCCATATTTCTTTTAGGATCTTTCTTATCCTAGTGTTTGGTTTCATGTCTGATTTGGAGAAAGGATGTAAAAACGGTCCCAGGTTAAGCAAGTCGGCCCAATAAGGCACGGGGCGACTTGATACTTTCTTTACGCAGCAATATCGCTGCGTGCTGCGACCGTAGACTCTGTTTCCGGTTGTCTATCTTGTTACACTACAGAATGATTCCAGGCTGAGACTGAACACATCCCCTGACCCATCGCATCGCCCTCCCCATGCTCCCACACTGCATTCCTTATCAAAACGAACTCTTGCTCGACCCACGTTTGACCTCTCTATGCCTCTCACCTCTGGACGCCTTCCCCAAACATGAACCCTTTGTGGCAAATCCCACTCACGCTCTCGCCCCCGACTAATATGTGCCACTTCTCCTGTACATCGAGATTCCCCATCTGTATTACCCGTTTACTCACTTTTAGTCTCCTCTACCTTTTCCTTGAACGGCGTCGGAACTAGTATATGGATTGGCAGGTGTAGGCGGCTTGGATTGATTAGGTTGTTGGGACCTTGAAGTAAGGAAGAAGCTGAACTCGCGTTGTTTCACTCATTCTCTTTCTGTGTTCTGTTCGCGAGCCCCTTTATATTCGCTTTCTTCCTGATGAAACATCTTCTCCTTTAATAACACTTTTCTTTTCCCTCTCATCCGGTCCACGTCCTGAATCCCACTATAAGAAATAGCATTAAACGCGACGGCGTTTTCTGCAGATTCACGCTGGTTCTATGCAGCAATTGAGGTGGCAATTGGCAATGGGCCCCTTATTGTTAGCTAGAATTGAAAGAAGCCAACCATCATATCACAGGTGAAATGATACAATCGATGCACAAGACACCACCATGCATATGCAGACCTTGCATTGAGGTGCAGCTATCTAACTGTATTGTGTAGTTTCTACTATAGATACATACAGCAGATTTGGTAGCTGATTATTCAGGAAGGACTATACTGCATTGACAGGTACTCGTTGGGGGTGGGCAAATTAACACTGATAGATTCATCTTCACTCTGAGCTGTAGGTATCCGTACTACCTGTTATCATATGTAATCCTTCGTGCTTGAAGTCCACCCGTAGCTGCGGACAAAGCGGCGTGGCCACCGAGCTCCACTGCAAACAGTCCAAACAAGTCATTGTTCTCCGCAGCTTCGAACTGCTTCGAGGCCTCCGCAGTTACGCAGCATACTCTCAATCCTATCTAACAGCCGGACCAGTCTTTTTTTCTCCTTTCCACTATCTTTCCTGTAAATTCCTTATACACGATATCCCAGCCGTTACCCCGTATCCCAGAAATGCAATGTCTCTACCTGGTCTAGGGCTCAGCGAACCGTCGGTGGAAGCGCAGTATGTCCCCCCACCGCCGACGCAAATCAGCCTGTCCAAGGGATCGGAGTGGAGATTCGAGGTTGCGTTTGGAAGGACTGTGCGCGTCAAGGTGTGTTCCTTATCTCCTACTCCCTTTCCTTTTTCATTGATATCCATTTTCCTTTGGTTGTTGTATCTGCTCCGAGTCTTGGTGTAGGCGGAGCTCGTCCCGCTGAAATGTCCATATGTCGAAGAGTATTAGCTATCTAGGAGAAATAAGAAACCATAGTGATGGTCGCGAAAAGTATGGCATGGCTGACTTCTCTCACAATCCCTGAGTGAGAGGGTATTCTAGCTCCTAGCCGGTACCGCAGAGCTCTTCGGCACTGAACTCGCCGCATCCCAGACGTACACATTCTCCGGAACAAAGGCCGCGATATACACCTGGCATGGTTGCACGCTCGAGGTGAGCGCTGGGGAGATAATCCCAACCCCGAATGGGTTCGCTCCTGGCGGCACCAATGGAGCGCTCCCAGGTCAGGGGACTGGTGGATGTCAGAGCGAATATACCGCGGAGGAAACACCCATGGTGGAATATGCCAACGTACATTTTGCACTGGAGACGATGAGACGGGATGCCAAGGCAACGGGCAAGGATGGTCCGCGGGTTCTTATTCTGGGGCCTGAGAACGCGGGCAAGACCAGCTTGGCCAAGATATTGACGGGCTATGCCACCAAAGTCGGACGACAGCCTATCGTGGTGAACTTGGACCCCTCAGAGGGCATGCTCAGTGTCCCCGGCACCCTGACGGCTACTGCGTTCCGGACCATGATCGATATCGAGGAAGGATGGGGGAGCAGTCCCATGTCCGGGCCAAGTCCTATACCGGTCAAGTTGCCCCTCGTCTACTTCTATCCGATGCAGAGTCCGCTTGATGCGGAGGGTAGCGTCTACCGGCCTATTGTCTCGAGGCTGGCACTCTCGGTGACGGGCCGGATGGCTGAGGATGAGGATGCCAGAGAGGCGGGTATCATTGTCGACACTCCGGGGATCCTGAGCACGGGAAAGGCCGGGGCGCTTGAGATAATACATCACATTGTGACTGAGTTCTCTAGTAAGGCTTTCCAATATATCTGTGACGAGAAAAAAAGAAAGAAAAGCATGCGGTATGCTAACAATCGAATCTTACAGTCTCGACCATCCTTGTCATAGGCTCCGAACGCCTCTACAGCACCATGGTCAAGAATTACGACAATAAACCCACCTCCAGCGCTTCTGCAGCTGCATCAGACGAACGCATCTCCGTGGTCAAACTATCCAAGTCTGGCGGGTGCGTGGACCGCGATGCCGCGTTCATGAAAGCCCTCCGGGAATCGCAGATCCGAGAGTACTTCTTCGGCAACCCGATCCCATCGACAGCGTCTTCTGCGCTCTCCCTCTCCGCAACCTCCTCCACCACGAACATCACTCTCTCCCCGCACGCGCAGCAGCTCGACTTCGACTTCCTGTCAGTGTACAACATCACGGTTGTCACACCGGACGAGGAGGACGACGACTACGACCCGTCCCAATTCGGAGCGAGCGATTCCTTCCTGCCTGGTGGCGCCAACGACGACTTAGAGCCCACCAGCACCTCAACTCATCCTCAAGACGATAGCACCCATCCGCCCTCCTCACTGCCCGGCATAGGAGGAGCAGGCCCAGGCCCATCAGCAGCAACCAACCCCGCAACAGGAGCAGCAACAGCAGCAGGCGGACTCGCACCGTCATCTACCGCAAACGTGCCCCTGAAAAAGGTCCCCTCCCCTCCGCCGTCCAACCTCGCAAACACTCTCCTCGCCATCACCCACGTTGCGCCGAACGCACCGCTCCCGGACATCCGCGACGCGAGCATCATGGGCTTCGTCTACGTGGCTGATGTCGACGCTAGCAGGGGCAAGATCCGGGTTCTGGCGCCCATGGGTGGACGGGTACCTGCCAGGGCAATTATCTGGGGAAGGAAGTGGCCTGGGGAGGTGGTGGGATTGGTCGGGTAGGTAGGTAGATGTATACTTCTTACTCTGTCTAGGAGTCTATCCACCTATCTAGAACGGGGAGATACACACAGTGAGATATCATGCTCCTACTACTTGGCGGAGAGCTCTCCGTGCATAAGGGGGAGCCACAAAGTTCAAGGGCGGCAAGGAGAAAAAAAAGGATATCTGGCAATGCTATAGCTTCTTGCGTCGGCTGGAGAAGCTACAAGATGTCATTCGACCACTTTTAAACAGAAAGAAGAAACCTCTAATCATCTAGATTATAGCACAGTAGATATACATCCTACGAATGAATAATGCAGAAGAAAGAAAGGTGCGCATGGCATAGTGGACTTTCCGGAACTCTCCTTAATTTTATTTCTTTTGCTCTCCTCGAGTCTTAGTCAAAATTATATAAACTCGCAACCCCCCCCCCAAAAGAAGGTCCCGAAACCCCCTCCTCCCACTACAGCAAAATATTCCTCCGACAGATAGTGTCCAACAAGTACCTAAGTACCTTGTGCCTCTGGCTAGTTTTACAACACGTGCGCAACAGAACTTCCGAAAGCACACCACCGGCAAGTAAAACTAAACATAGCTTGAAGCAAGGCGCTTAAGACCCGAAAAGACGAGTTAATGAGATACAACAGACGAAACAAACAAATTTAAGACATAAGTCGACAACTCCTTTCCCCTCCTGCGTTTCAAGCCTTTGAAGAACAATGCAAGACAAAGTTAAACGACAGTAATGACCTCCGATATACATACAGTACATACTATACAAGCGAGGGTATTCAAACAGAACAGGTCGATCAACGACAGTGAAGAAAAACAAAAAGGAACACAGGCTCGCGACAGTGGTATCATCATTTTCTTTTTTGCATAGAATCTATCAGTCGACATGGAAGCGCGCAATCGGTATCAGCAAGCAACGAAACAACCGTATGTGCGAAACTTTTCCGAGAGAAGACGCAAAAAGAATATTTATGGAAGGAAAAGAGAGGCGAGAGAGCAAGGGGCAGAAATGATCGAATCGTCTGGCACCATATCGTATCATCATTTTTTCACTCCCACCTCTTCCACTCCTCCGCATTCTTCCTCAGCTCTGCTTCACGGCAATACCCCCTCCTCTCATCCTCCAGCAGCACCTGCTTCCTCTCACGGAAGCGGTTCTCAGCCTCGAATCTCTTCAACGCCACCAACTTCAGATACTTGTAGTCGTGTTGGAGGACCGCCTCCCGGAACTTGGCCCTCATTCGCGGGGAGTAGAGCTGACAGCTCGCCTCCCGGCACTGGTCGGGGCCGTAGCCGGGCAGAAGCCGCATAACGGGCGAGACCATCTTCGCGATCGATTTGCCAGATTTTGCCAGCGGATAGACGACGTCGTCATAGCAGTCCTCGCAGATGGTGAACTCGGGCAGCTCGGGGATGTAGTGCCACGTGCTCAGGATGTATCTGTCGCGGCGGCAGTGGCGGAGCATGGTCTTGCGCCGGGCATAGCTCACAAATCCTCGCATGTCTGGAGATGGAAGGCGTTCGTATTCGTAGCGGTTGGCGGCCGCGTCGAGCAGGTCGAGGTATTGCACGAACCGGGGGCTCTCGGTGGCGAGGTCGCAGACTCGCTCCTGCATCACAGGGTTGCACTTGAAGGAGTTCCGGAGAGAGGGCATCAGGATTCGGACATTGCGGATGCATGCAGAGCAGGCGTTGAATCTGGGGAGGCCCATTCCCGTCTCCGGATCGGTGACTTTATACCACGCCTGGACGGAGCTTGTTCGTCCGGGGCATGGCACGCTTCCTGAAGCTGGCCGGGTGATTTGATAGAGCATTTCAAGATCGGTATGCCGCTGTTTGATCGTCTGAAGCCATGCCAGTCGTGTCCAAGGCTCGCTCAGTGCGCAGCGAACCTTCTGACCACGAGGCTTTGGAGGACTGGGGATGAAGTAGTCGCGGAATCTCGAATGGCCAATCTGCTTCATGCAGGATGGGCAGATATCGATATGGGTCATCTCTTCGATCGTGTACCAGTCTTTGTGGCCGGCTGTCGGTACTGACCTGGGACAGGGCAGGAGAGACAGACTCGATGGATCTGGTGATGCGCGGCGCATTACCTCTCTCGATGGGGAGCTCCTGCGCGAGCACGGTTGTGATGATGTAGGCTTTTGAGCTTCATTAGGGCATGTTACCGTGCGTCGGCAAGATGGGGTACGTGTCATATTGAAGAGAGATGTCCGCGGCACTGAACCCTCACACTTCGACGACAGGTTTGACGGCGAATAGGAACGACATGTCTGGGACTTTGAGTCGTAGCGTGATCCTCGTGTGGGAGACTGAGGAGCTGAGGCAGGGTGTATAGTGTTTGAAGAGACTCCACACGACTTTCCCCTCACCAAGTAGCTCTGTGCAGCACTCAAAGGACACGGTCTTGCAAATTGCTTGTCTTTGCGACGTCCCGGCTTCCCATCTACCCTTTCGGAGATGGTAGTAGCTCTCCTGCGCGAACCCGGACATTTGCTATCCTCGAGCGGCGGTTTTCCTGGTAAACCCTGAAGAGTCCTGCGATTAGTTGAGGTATCGGACGAATAACCATGTCTCAAGCCGGATCCCTGCCGTGACTCGTCGGAAGAGGATGCATATGGGGATTGGCTGTTGCATGCCCTTTTCAGGGAATGTTCATATTTAGCACATCTCGTGCGGTCATTGTCTATGTTACGGTATGCTTCGCAAGGTGGTACTCGTTCGTCCAAACAGCCCCGGGATGCGTATCTTCGACTGTGACGTTGCTGCTCTTGGTCATCGATGATTTCCAATGACTGGGCAGAAGCTTGTCGCTCAAGCTCCTGGACGTCCACGCGAGGTTTCAGCACGGTATTTTCCGGTGGCAAGAGATTTGAGCGGGAAACTGGATCGATGTTCTGTTTTGAGCCCTCAATATTGGATGATGAGTATGAAGACGCTCGGCTGCGTCCGCTAGAAATTCCCGGTAAGTCCTGAATCGCCTGCGAGGGGACTTGGGAAACTGTTTGTCGACGAGGCCTGTGGCTGTCGTTTTCCTTCTGCAGAGAAGGGATGTTCTTTGGAAGTGGTGGAGATTCTCGTGCTGGAGACTGTATAGACTGAGAGTGACCTGCGTGAACAAAAGGTAGGTCATCTTGTGAAGCCGGCGGTGGTGTTGAAGGACCACGGCTGTTGTCGGAGGTGCTGCTTCCAGTTGTCATCGTCGAAGCGCTAGAATCGGCCGTCGAAGAGGGGGAGGAAGGCACACCCATCGTCAAGATAATGGGATACTGGTCGACAGTCCCTCTGAAACGCACACCTTTCTCTGCCAACTTTTCGCTCGAAATAGAAAGGCCATTCAACTCATGAGCGAGTGACTCTTGTTCGTCTTCTACGCTAGGTGAAGGTGGCCATTGACGCCGCGCACCCACGGAAGATTGCATTTTTGCGCCGTATAGAGTAATATGTATTTCGCTGGAGTCAATGGGGAAATATCCTCGTCACGGTGGCTCTCCTATTGCGGAAGCACAACAAATTAGACGCACTTCATTAAATCATAGATGTAGACCCATCTAAACTCACCCCGGAGTCGAGTCAGACGGACGCAAAGCCGAGCCAATGGAACTGAATTGTGAAGCCCATAGATTTGACTTGACATTAAATCGTAGATAGGAACATGAAAAGGCTCGCGATGGATGACACGAATAATAAATACATCGATTGCATTTAAGAGAAAACAGCACGACCATACACGGCGGCTCAATGAGATTGATCGGGCAGCGCCGTCGAGTTGGCCTCAAGCCTGATAGGCCCGGGGGGCGCTTTACGTTGGGCGTTAAGATGCGCCAAATCTAGGCGATGAAGCAGCAAATGCCCAGCAGCAGCTGTGGACAACGCCATGCCGTTCCGTGGTAAAACAACTGGGGCGCACATTCATGGAAAAGCGGCAAAAGGAATATCATGGTTTTTTTCTTTCCCCGCCATAAGGAGGTTGTCGGTTGCTTGACTGCCTCCTAAACTGGCGGTGGAGGCGCTGGTGACCCCAACAGTTCCATCTGCACCATCAGTGCAGGACATGCAGCAACTGGTGACGGCGCAAATAGGACCCGGAGAGGAGTGGCCAGCAATGCATGAGGTGGTGGAATCTTGGACCACGACCTGCAAGGCTGCGGTGCGTCGCGACGGCCCATCTCATGTTGGCCAGCATGACCTCCGCAGACTCTGTAGATGCTGCTGTCCAGACAGTTCAAAGCCGCCGATCGCCTTGTGCAATCTTGCAGATGGGGCTTTCGTTCCCCTTCTGTCCACTGCCATGGTTCGCGCTGTGGTTTGGCAAGAAGAAGTGCCGCCTCACCTGCTGCAGACATTAGTAGTTTGCGCATATTGTGGCGATTCGGCTTTTGATGCACAGCCCTGCTGTCTGGAGTCCAGACAAATGCGTCCATGGAGGCATCAAGAAGTCCGTAATGCTGTCACTCAACATCCGGTCAATAGAATTTGAAAGACAGCTGCACGCTAAAACGGGGCGCGAGATAGTGCAGCACCAATGCACCACGGCCAAAAAGACCCATCGACCCCTCCTGTTGACAGTCTTTTCGGCACACCCGTGGAAGATTCGTTGCAGATATGATGCTGACAGTGGTGCCTTACAAAGTACTGTGATATCACCTTGGTGTCGTCACTCCAGCCTACCTAAAAGCATCTTCCACGTTGAGTGTCACCGGTTCAGATTCCGATCTGGTCCAGCAAAGAAGTTCGGTCACAAGGGCGAAAGGCAGTAAAAAGAAAAGAGGAAAAAAAAGAAAAAAAAAGGAATAGCCTGTAGATCGACCAGCTCATCTTCCTGCCAGCCCACGTTGTGTGGAGATGCCTCATGATCCATCGTGCTGGGCTGCAAAGAGGCTGGAGCAAGACGTCACCGCTGCTGAGGTCGTGACCCCCTCATATCTGACGCTTTCAAAGAGATTATATAGAACGTGCTCAGGCAGGCTGCAGAATTTTGTTTATGATAGGATTTCTGTTTTGTTCTGAATTGATGGTCAGTCTGATCGCCCTGATGGCAAAGTATTTTGACAATGTTTGAGGAACCAATGTGTTCAGACAAGGTGGCTCCGACTTTTATGAGGAAAGAGATTGTAGGAGGACCCCGCAATGCTTCAATGTCCTCAAGCCACCAACATCACTAGAGAGGTTTTGGGCACCCATCATTTCTAGTTTGGAATTGTGATATCCCCATCTACCTATCTATTAGATAATAAGTGGTTCATAACACTTAATGAAGTGTTCAGGGTAGCCATGCGGACTCCCAGGTTTTATCATCCCCACTCGAACAAGCCTTTCGGTATACACCTGCTAAGTAGGATCTAGCGGCACGATGGACCGTGCCGAGGTCCATCGTACCAGGTGCAGCTTTGAGAACACCAATCTTGGCAGATTCCTCAGGACCGTATACATTGTACATATTGTGATTATTGTTATACAATCACGACTTACAATAAATGGCATGCGTTGTCCTCGGCTATCTTCCCGACCAGTTCCGTCGGATGCGAGCCGACAGTCTCTTCCTCCCGTCTCTCCCGTCTTTCCCCGTCGACCGCCTAACGCATCGACGAGACCGCCTGCCAAACATGTCGACTGTTTGTCTACTGTTTGCTGTGCTGTCGAAGAAAACGGGTGCGCTGACAGCATAGAATCTGCCAGTGTTCTTGGTTAACAGAGAATATGACCAGAGACGATGTAGCTGTGACGGTAAATTTGCTTTGTTTTTGCGGTAGAGGTTCTTTTCTGATGGTTACCTATCAATGTCTATGTCGATATACTACAATCTAATCGGTGCACGGCGGGCTCGACGTCAGCGATCGCGATGCCTGCGGGGACCGGCCAGAGAGCGCCTCCGCCAGACGGCGCGACTCCGATCACGATAGCAATGCCTGGGATTATTACAAATACATAATGAGGTCCCTCGCCCGGAACAAGTCCGTCCTGAGCTTTCAGGTGGTATCTCGGCAGTTCTACACCATCAGGGACCCCCATTGTCTCATTAGCCTTTCCCCGCTCCAAGGACGACCCCTCGGTGCAAGTTGTATGTATTTCAACCGCGCGCTAGCCTCCCAAGCAGGTTCACTTTTCCGTATGAGTAGCTCCGCTCGACTCGCCGCCATCCGCGCCCAGCTGAATCCAACTTCCCTGTTTTCTTCAGCGGCATCGTCTCAGACTCAGAAGACTCCCACCATGTCGATCCCGTCGACGCAGAAGGCCGTCATTATCGAGACGACCGGAGGACCCGAGGTCCTCCAGTTCATGACCGACTACCCCGTCCCAACCCCGCAGGAGGGCCAATTGCTGGTGAAGAACAACATTGCCGGCATCAACTACATCGACACTTACTTCAGAACCGGTCTCTACCCCTCTCCAAAGCCGGAGATCCTTGGTCGTGAGGGAGCCGGCACCGTTGTCGCTCTGGGCCCAGGCCCCAACCCGTACAACTTCAAGGTCGGGGACCGTGTTGCCTGGCTCAACACTGGAGGTTATGCGGAGTACACGGCGGTTCCAGCGGCCAAGACTGTCAAGATCCCGGACGGTATCTCTGATGAAGAGGCCATTGCCGGGTTCCTGAGCGGCCTGACGGTCCTGACCCTGGCCAAGGAGTCGTACCCCGTCAAGAAGGGCGAGTGGGTGCTCCTCCACGCCGCTGCGGGAGGTGCTGGCTTCCTCATGACCCAGGTGCTCAAGTCGATCGGTGCCAAGGTCATTGGAACAGCTGGAGGTCCCGAGAAGGTCGAGCTGGTCAAGAGCCTCGGCGCAGACGTTGTTATCGACTACAGGAGCGAGGAGGGCAAGGACTGGGTCAAGAAAGTTAAGGAGGTCACTGGCGGAGAGGGTGTGTCTGTTGTCTACGACTCTGTTGGCAAGGACACCTGGGAAGGCAGCTTGGAAGCTGTCAAGAGGAAGGGTACGATCATCTGGTTCGGCAACGCCAGTGGTCCTGTCCCGAACATTCAGCTCACGTAAGTTTTGACTTTCCTGTCGTGGTCAATAGCCACTGACAATTGGATCTACACAGCCGTCTGTCCCCTAAGTGCGTCAAGATCGCCCGTCCCACCCTCTTCGGCTACATCGAGACCCGTGAGGAATTTGAATTCTATGTCAACGAACTCTTCAAGCTTCTTAAGTCTCGTCAGCTGAAGGTCAAGATCCATAAGGTCTACCCGCTGGAGGACGCCGCGCAGGCACAGAGGGTACGTCCTGTTCCACCCTTGTCCCCACTTGTTTCTTTGATCATGTCGCGTCCATTGCTGACTCCGTTTGCCTTGTAGGACCTCGAAGGTCGGAAGACGACTGGAAAGCTGCTCCTGAAGCCATAGTTTAATCACTTGAGTGATAGAACTCCTGTCACTCTCATCTGCCTCTCCGCATAGCCTTGTCCGGGGTATATATCCATCTATATCTATACCCGGCCCGGTTTTATGCTGGGAGAATCGACCCCCCACCATTTTAATGATCGTGCCCGGAGGTGGAATGCACGAATGATAATAACAACTCTCCGTCATAGTAATGTGACATCTACATATGACTTCCTGCAACTAACCACAGACCCATTTCAGCATTTCAGCCATGTGGTTCTCCCCTTCAATGTATGTATGTAACTGTACTTACGAATTGATCGAACATCTACCAATAACGACTACCATCTCATCCCGCTATCCTATCTATCAATCCATGCGTAGAATCCATCCTGAAGCGTCTATGTTTTTTCTTACCACCTTTCAAGCAATTCGAATTAACATCATCTTTTGTTTCTCGAATCCTAAAAGCGCTGCGTACCATACCATACCTACTGTAGTACACAGGTGGGAGAGAGAGAGAGAGAGAGAGAGAGAGAGTGTGTGTGTGTGTGTGATCAAGGAAAGGTTAATATGGATGCTACTAGCATCGTTTTTTTAAAGACCTATTAATTTATTAGAGATGTTAATGGTTGTTTCCAATGTTTCTGTTCTAGGCACCGCGTACCCTATGCAGTATACTGCGTACAGTAGCGTACAGATCTAGCTGGGTGCATACTACCTAGGTACCTAATCAATGCCTACAGAGTACAGTGCAGTGTATTCTATGTGACAAGGGTTAGTCGAGTCATCCGTGTATGTATTGTACATGAGAGAGTGAGGAAATAGGGTGTTTTTCATTTAGATGGAATCGGGAGGAAGTAAGTAGGTAGATGCTAGTAAAGCGACATTTCATTTTTCATTTCAGATTATTAGGGATTGTGCATGTGCATGGTGCAGTGCAATCTTTCATTCATACATAGTATGCAGAATAGCTGCAGATAATTCAAAAGGGTCGCCGTCGAATCGAACCTCGTGAGGAAACAGGAGTATTTACTGCTGCTCATTTCAGATGTAGTCGTGACTGAGAGATTCATTCTGCTGGCCCGTCCCTGCTTCGCCTTCCTTGTTTCCCTCATTGTCCACGTCTTTTTTTGCTTCGTCCCTTTCCTTGCCACCCTCGTTACCCTCGTCGCCGGTCTCACCGGCTGTGAGGTCCCGAGGCTTCTTCCATCCAAGCATGGCGTCGTTGCCAATGACAGTGTAAATAGAACAGTATGTGCTGAACACTTCGTCGAAATAGTCCAGGCCGCAGTTGAGCCGCCAGACGGACGTGATGATCTTCATCCCCGGGTAGCATAACTGGAGGAGTTTCTCTTCGAGCAGGAACTCAAACTCGGGGTTGGGAATGTCCCCGTTTTCCCACGCCAGGCGCTCCTCGGGTGTAAGGTCGATCCGCGGCTTTCCAGGGTCACGGTATGCCTTGCCACGCAACTTGCCGACGGGGCGGAGATCGGGAGCCTGGTCGCGGTAGAATTCGCGTAGTTCATCATCCGGCGGGATCACGGTGGTGACTTCGAAGCCGTCGATGTCCTCGACACGGACGGCGCTGAGAGCGTTCCTGTTCGCTAGGTCGCGGAACCGGATAGCTTGCTCGTCAGATCCAGCGCCGGCGAGGGCGAACTTGACAACTTTACGGGCGACGCCGTCGCTCATCATAGCACGATTATCCTTTTTCTCAGATTCCCACTTGTCATCTTCGACATAGAGGTCGTAGAAGAAGCCTCCGAAGAGGGTTGAGCAGGCTGTGTTGAATTCTCCGGGCCCGGTCGCGACGAATTGCTGATTGTTCCAGAGTTCCTCGGTTGCAACATCGCAGGAAACCCGTGCGGCATCTATGTTGTCCTTATACTCGGGACAAACGTCGTGATAGAGGAGGTAAGATAGAAAGTTCCTGATGGTCCCGGTGGCCAGTTTGACCATATCCTCTGTCTCAGGGTTGAAGTAATATGGGAAATAGGAGGTCCTAGAAGCTGTCAAAGAACTTGAAGCGAGGGGTGCAAGTATTGTAGAGTTTAACTTACAGATATCCCCTGACGACGGCATCGAAGTCGATGTCCAGATTGGCACTGTCGTAGCCTATGCTAGCCTGGCCCTTCGCAACAAGGATCTGTTCCTTGTCCATGTTTTCGAGATCACGGTTATCGACCCCTCCGAACATCTTAGGTCCAATGTCAATGCCGCCGTATGCGAGGTACTTCGTAAAGATTTCTCTTCGATCGTTTTCAATTCGACGTTTGGCCTGATAACGCAGTATGGCAGTCTCGATTCGACTATACAGTTGTCAACATAGTTACTAGCTTGATCGCAACATGTAACCTTACTGGATGATGGGCCGAGATCTAGGCAAATAGGTTAGTTAATTTCCATCTCAAATGGAGATAACACATACACGTCGTACATGCTCTTCTCCTCTTCATGCTCCGCAACAGTGATGGGAGGATCGACATAGTACTCCTCGAATCCAGTGGGCTTGCCCTACCAAAGCATCAGCCATTTCAAAAAGGTGGTCATCATTCGATGAGGGGAGGATAGAAACGCACGATGCCCCGTTTGCTCTTTGGGCGTCTTGATCTCTTCTTCTTCTTTTTAGTCGCTGGGGCCAGGCCAATCTCCGTAAAAAGCGCTTGCTCTTCATCGTCTCCATCGCTCTGAGGTTTGGTTTGGTCAGAGGTCTCTGTTTCCTTGGCTGTTTGTTCTGGCTGTTCTGCCTTCTCGATAACATCCAGATCCTGTGATGAATCACCGCTCACATGACATGCAGCACGAATTGGGAGGTCTACAGAGTCAGCCATTTTTCCCTGTAGTCCCCAGTAGTGTATCTGGGTTGTCTAAAAGTCTGAAGGAAGACAGCTAGGAATGTCAGCGGTGGTCAGTAGGGAAAATAGCACAGTCTGAGAGTATCATGTAAGACGTCTGTGAAAGACCAGAGTCTTGAGTGACGAAAAGCAGATGGGGGCACCTGCAGAGTTGGAGTGCGTGAATGGAAAGGGATATTCACAGAACCACCTGCAAGTGAGCGTCTGCGGCATGTCCTACAGATGGAAGTATTTGGAGATTTCTTTTTTATTCTAATCAACAGAGGAAATTGTCAGTTTGCTGCATCCAGCATACACATCAAGATCCAATAAGAGCACCTCGGGATGCCCGCGGATGCTACGGACTGCAGCTCGAGCAAACGCCTTACGCAGCCCGGATAGCTGCTGCTGCTTGCTAGCTGCTGGGAGCAAACACATCGCAGAAGTATTCCGTAAAAGAATACTTAATAATAGTATAGTAAGTTATCCGCCCAAGATCAACGGAAAATCATTCTTCTCTAGCAACTTGGCATTAATCGGGATCGCCTTGGCCTGGGGCGCTACTCAAGGGACTGATCGACAGCGACGTTTCGGATTCCACGTTAGCGGACAAGCGGTTGGTCCGCACGAGAATAATGAAGGACCAGAGCTGAGTCTGCTGATGGTTGATCGAGGGAGACAAAAGGAGTTCATGAGCCGAAACACTGACGTCGTCCGGAACGTCACCGCCTTCGTTCTGCGCCGTTAGGTCCGCACCGATCCCGCCCAGATTGTAAATTACGGCCCGTATTAGAATGTAAAAGGGCCCATCAGCTTCTACGCCGGCTCTGTGACTCGCCAGCCATGCTTCTACACTAGAACTGCCCGATATTAATTGATGATCCCTTCGATTGCCTCCTCCACCATCGCGTGCTGCCTGCACCCCAGGACGCTAATTCCGGCCACTCGTCTTGTCCTCCCCTACATGGCGCATGCGTCCTGCCTCTAGCAGATCGGACCCTGACATGATCTTAAATCCTCCGCTTGCTCCCCCGTCGCGTGCTATCTCTCCCTGTATCCTGTTCTCCTCCGTCTCAACATCTTAGCAGCCTTGCACCAGGTCACTTCGTGACTTGTGTAGCGAGTCGTCCGGGATGCTGTCGTAATACTTGACCGTCTTTATACTGAGACTCCAGCCCTTATCACCGTGTTCCGACCATGCAGTCATCTTCGAGGTCAGACAGTCACAAGGCGCAGAAGCTGGACGGCGACAGCTTCGTTGCCTTTGAGCACGCTGCAGCTGGGCAGTACGTTCCCGTCTCTCCCCTCTCCATGATAGCATTCAATTTCCCTTGCCGAGCGCTGACGGCTTGGTGATACAGTGATGGTGTCCGTTGTGACCTGTCTGGTTCCCTGATTGCGAAGCCATGCACACCTGGGGAAGTTGCCTTCTACGAATCTAGCGCCCTTCACCCCCGCTTCAGGGAATTCATGCCCACATTTATAGGCACACTCTCGTCGGCGGACCACCAGCAACCTCTCGCCCTGGCTGCGGCTGAGCGTGGTGGTGCTATAGTAATCCCCCAATCAGACAATTCGTCAGCCACGAACACGCCGATCAGCACTGACGCGCCGCAACAAATCCCGGGGACCTCCGAGCACGCTTCCCTCCCACAACAACAAGAAGCACCGTGGGTTCCTTCCGGCGGGCGTAAGTTAGATACTGGTCTGTCAATTGTGTTGGAGAATGTGGCTTCTGGTTTTAAACGACCAAACGTTCTTGATGTGAAGTTGGGTGCTAGGCTCTGGGCAGACGATGCTCATCCAAGCAAACGAGCAAAGCTGGATGCTGTCTCGAAGGAGACCACCAGCTCCAGCTTAGGATTTCGCATCGCTGGAATGAAGGTGTGGACTGGAAAAGGACTGCCTGAGAAGGTTAGCTCCCCGGGCCCTACCGACCCGTACGCGACCAAATACGAAGGGTCTGAAGGAGCAAAAGGTGAAGTTATTGAGAAGGATGGCTACAAACGCTATGATAAGTGGTATGGACGCTCTTTCAATGCGAGCAACGTCAAGGAAGGTTTCGAGACCTTCCTGGCGGGGGCCAAAGCTGGCAAAGTTGATCGCTCGAAGTTAATAGCTCAGAGGCTAGCTGTGGAATTAAGACGCGTACAGTCCGTCCTTGAGGCGGAGGAGAGTCGGATGTACTCTTCAAGTGTCTTGATTGTTTACGAGGGCGACGCGGAAGCTCTTGAACATGCCCTCGAGGACGAGAAGAAACGGGAAGAGAAGGAAGCTGAAACCCCCGAGGACGAGGACGACGAAGAGGAGACTTTCGAGTTTCAGCAAGATGGCCTGAAAATTCTCGATTTCAAGGTTGGAGACGGAACTATCGCCCAAGGAACTCTCAAGGTCGATGTCAACACCGAAACGGCGCAGCAGGACCTGGAAGACGAAGAGGAAGAACCTCCGAAAGTCCACGACCTCCGTCTGATCGACTTTGCACATGCGAGCTGGACTCCAGGTCAAGGGCCAGATGAGAATGTCCTTATGGGTGTGAGGAATTTGGCCAGAATCATGGAGGAGCTTTCTAGTGAGTAGATTTTGATATATAAAAATCAGTTCTGCAATCTCCTAGTTGTCCGGGCCGCTGGCGGCTCTTGGATACAGCAAAGCTCATGCTTTATATACCACTGATGCACTAGACAAAATCGCAATAACAATATCTTTTCCATATTTGGAAATCCTTTTGATGTCTTTCTACTCTATGTATTTTTTATTTTTTCCCTTCTTTACTTGTGTTTTTCGGTCTTTTAATTTTGAGGAGATGAAGGTAGAATGAAGAAAATTGTTCCTGTTCCAAAGTTCACCTAGATAATTCCATCTTTACGCCGTGGCCCGTAAGAAAGTTACATGGTCCGTACGTACCACTGCGCTCCGCTCCGCAAAATGTTGCCAAGAGTAGTATTGCTTATGTAATACAGACTTTGTCTTCGAGATTTTGATCCCCGACATCAATGCCCGCTTTTCGCTCGGCAAGCTTGTCGTATCCGCAGAGTAGCGACCACGACAACTTCCCAAGATGTTCCCCACGCGTGCGCTGCTGGGCCGCTCGGTCTGGAAGGGTAGGGCATTCAATCCCCTCCCATGATGCCTGGGAGATGGAACAGATGAGACAATCGGCTAACCGACCGTTCGCAATCTACAACTAGGCCCGAATATCGTTCCGTACGTTCTCTCCCCAGATCTCCAATCCCCCAAAGTCGAAAGCCCCTATCATAGCAATTCCAATTCAATTTTATCATATCTTCGAAACGAAAACGATTAGCCGTCCGCTAACGTATCTACCTGGAACGAGCAGTCTCCCCCTCCCGCGAACCATCCCCCCTCCCCCCGGTACCCCCGCCATCAAAACGCAGGCCCGCGCGGCGACGATCCTGCCCAACTTCGTGGGCCTCAAGTTCGCGGTGCACAATGGCAAGACGTACCAGGATGTCGTGATCACGGAGGAGATGGTGGGCAGGAAGTTGGGCGAGTTTGTCCCGTATGTTTCACCACCCACCCTACCCTATCTAACCGTAACCCGAATTGTGTTGTTTGGGCTTCTGTTTTGGATATTCTTGATTTCATGGTTGCGATTCTGCTGGAAAGGGGACTTTCATGGGAGAAGGAAAGGAAGAAGAAGCTGATGTCATTCATATATGTTACAGGACCCGCAAGCGTTTCACGTACAAGCAGTCCAAGAACAAATAAACGGACTGACTATAAGGCTTCACCGTCGTCAACTTGTTTCTTTCCCATACCCATCTCAATTTTTCTTTCTCTCTCCCTCTCCTACATTCTCCATATGGTCTCTCGCGTCGAGCCTATATCGAAATGCGATATTCTCTTTGAGCATTACCGCCTGTCATGGAATTTGCAGGGGCTGTAGCGCAAAAAGAAACAGGCCCCCCTCCCCTCGAGATTGGGAGTCCCGAAAGAAAAGAGGGCAAAAAGGCTATATTGGAAGCAGTTCTGTTCTGCTATGCATTGTTCGGGCGTTCTCCCCTGTCTCGAGCTGTATTATTATCATTTGTCGTGTTATGCCTATGTGTATGTATACCTGTCATGGAAAACAGATACGGAGTTTTTTGATTTCGATTTCAGATCAATCCATAACGATCTACTTCTGCGATTCTTTACTTCTCTCCATTACTGTAAAGAGGAAGAGGAAACAGGGGAATGCGCATGCCTTCTGAAACTCATTATGAGGACTGATCATGGATGGTATTTGTTTTTTTTATTGTACATATCATATGGGTTCAAAAATCTCATAGAAAAACCCGTTCCAACGCCGATTCAGTTCGGTTCAGTTTGATAGACATCCCAGCGTATAATCTCCCCTCCGGTACGCCTGTAAAGAAAGCCCAAACACCCACTTCCTCCTTCAATAAAGAACAGAAAAGTTCGTATCGTCCAAATGCCAGCCACATGGTCTGAAGCCCCGGAAAGAAACAGGCCAGGAATGAAGGCCCTCTGTGAGAGAAAAGAGGGACGTAAGAGATGTACAATGGAGATATACGGTGTACTCCGAATCTCCTCGAAAACGGTTCAGGCGCACATGCCTTACCGGTAAAATTCGCCTCTCTTGACGCTGACTCCGTACTCCGCAACAGCCATACCCAGATCCTCCATGGTCAGCACGGTCCGTCCCTGTCCGGAACCGCCCTGTCCACCACCACCGAAACCTGGTCTCTGAATACCCAGATGGGTATTGGACGCGCCGCTCTTGCCCTTGCCCACGTCTCCGCCAGCGACACCTGCCGCGGCGCCCGCTGCACCAGCACCACCGGCCGCGGTAGGCATGTTCAGACCCGCAGCGGCGTTCAGACCGCCCATCGGGTTGTTAGCGCTGGAGCTGTTGGAGGAGCGGATCCGCGAGTACTGGTACGCGTCGGCGGCGATGTCAGCAATGAACTTCTGAGTCGCGAGAGCGAGGAGGCGCGCAAGATGCGGTGGAGTCTGGTTTGGACCGTGGCCTGGGGGTGGGAGGCCGGCTAGGGTGAGGTAGTGCGCTGTTACGGCGTCGGGGATCTATCAAGTAAAGTTAGTTGTGGTCTTGGTGCAGGTAGATGTATAGAAGATAAAAAAAGATCCTGAACTTACGATAGGCGCATATTCATCCATCTTTCCCAGAAACTCTCGCAGGCTAGTTTCCTTCTTCGACGGCGGCGGCGCTGGCGCTACAGGATCAACGCCGATGCCCGGCGCAATACCAGGCGCGACAGGATTCCCCGGCGGAGCGTTCACATTTGCATTCTCACCAGCCATATTATTCGCGTTTTCGCCCGTGTTCATATCGATGTCCTGCTCGATGGAGGCGTCGATGTCGTCCCCACCGACTGCTGCGGGGTCTGTTTCTTCCTCGACCTTGGGCGCTATCGAAGGCTCAGAAGCTGCTGCTGCAGGAGCTGCAGGCGCCGGTGCCGCGGGAGCCGCTGGTGTTGTCGCTGGAGCTGCAGGCTCTGCTGTTGTTGCTGGTGCCGGGGCAGGTTCTTGAGTCTGCGCCTGCGCCTGCGATGGAGGTGGAGGCTGCGACGGGGATGAAGATGAAGACGATGGAGCTGGTGCAGCAGCGGCTGGCGGTGGTTGTGACGATGGTGGTTGTTGTTCAGCCATGACGGTGACCAGGTCAGACGAAGATAACGAAGGACAGTGGCTTGAAAGGTGGACAATCCCTGCCTGTCGGGGGGTGGCACAGCTCTGCAGCCTTAGGCCCAGGTCCGTATGGCCTGGTGGTGTTCGCGCCTGGACTGGGGTTGGGTTGGTCGGCTTGGGTGCTCAAGGAGAGATGATCAGTGGTTGGTGGTGATTATAGGGAGCTCTGCGCGGTCTTGGCATGAGCTCCTGATGTATGTACGGAGCATCATCCATCTTCTGAGTTCTGCTCAACAACGTTCTATTGTTGCTGGTACCTGGCATTTATTTAATCTAGAAATTATCAGATAACACAAATCTGCTTGAAACTGCGAGTGTGCATTGTTTTAAAGCCTGTTCTGAGGGTTTCTGTTAGAGGGCTACTGCTACTAGCCTATTGATACAGCTATTATTCGCAAAAAAAAAGCAATCGCCCATACACCTCACGGCAGCCAGTTTGGGCCACACCACTCAGTACGCCTGGAATAAATAACAGAACATGTTGTGGAAAGAAACAAGAATCTGACAGTGCAATCTGTGCGCCATAACCCCATTGACAAACCCCCCCCTTGTGCCTACTGGCCCATCTGCATATTCGGATCAACAGTGTTCTGGTGCTGATTCTGTTGAAGCAGGTCACCATGCACTTCCTGGCCAAGAGTCTGCATCAGGTTTTGCTCCGCCGTCTGGTCCAGCATCGCGTGGTTAGTGGCATCCTGAGGAAGACCCGGAGAGGCAGACATGCTTTCCGGGCCCGGGCCCGGGCTAGGTGCAATCTGCTGAGGATGCGCGCCAGCAAGGGCCATCATCCCTTCAATGCCCTCAACGTGCGCCTTATCCTCTTCACCCTGCTTCTTCTCGCGCTCCCGGGCTTCGTTCTTGGCGGCCTGCGCGGGCGCACGCGTCTTGAGTTCACCGGTGACAAATTTAAGGTAGTAAGGCACCTCAATGCCGCTCTTCAGGAAGAATAACTTGAGATTGCGTGCTTTGTCCTTGAGCTGAACCTGGTTGCGATCCTTCAAGGACTCGTTGATAGTGCCTCCAGGTCCAAACATGGCAAGAATCTGACTCCAGTGTGGTCCTTTGACCCGATCCAACCCTGCCATCAGAGCATTCTCCTCTTCTGTTGTCCAAGGTCGACGCTGGCTTGGAAGACCGGCCCGACGACTACTTGGCGAAGATTTTGCAGTGGCCGCCATCCGCGCGCGTTCGTAGAGAATCTGAGTAGGCTGTGACTGCGAGTAGTGAGGCACACCAGGCATATAACCATAATTCACCGCAGCAGCATTCGCCCTCGCGGTGATCGAGGCATTGTTGTTGTTATTGTTGTTGGCAGGGTTGTATTGTTGGAAGTTTGCTTGGAGTGGGCTTTGCTGGAACGTCAACTGCTCCGGCTGCTGTTGGTATCCTGGCGGGGTCGGGCTGTGCTGATAAGGCTGCTGAGTCGCGGGTTGCTGAGGAGGTTGTACGGCCTGTTGTGGCGTTGGCAGGCCATGAGCTGGCTGAGCTGGCTGAGTGGGCTGCTGTGCTCCTTGTTTTTGCTGTTGCTGTTGCTGCTGCTGTTGTTGCGACTGTTGTGAGCGCCTGAGCCCATGACCCTGCAGAGCAATTTGCGCCGCTCGGGCGGCACGAGCGACTAGGTCGCCGTGCATGTTGCGGTCAACCGGGACATCGGGGGGCTGTGGAGCAACTGAGAATTGACTTTCGAGAGGAGCGCTGGGTTGTTCCTGTGTCTCTCCATTTGACGTAGACTGTCGCGCCTTGGCTGCCTTCTTGGTCTATCCCGGGTTAGCTGAGCAGCAAGCAAAAATGACGAATAACGGACACAAACCTGCTGATGGCTGATGGCATCGAAGTTTTTGCTGATGTATGAACTCAGGTCCCTCAGGAAATCTTCCCAGTGGTATTTATCAGGCAACGCTTTCAACGAATCTTCGTTGTTGATTTCACTGAGGAGAATATCACGTCGAGATCGAGCACGCTTAACAAAGTCCGCTTCACTGGGGGCGAGTTGACGGGTTCCGGGACGTCTAGCAAGCAAGCGCTGCTCCAAGTCATCGGGAAACAGGTCATAGAGCAATTCCGTTCTCGAGCGCTCTGTGCTGTTCATCGAAGCGATAAACGCCTGAGTCTTAAGCTCAAGGAACAATGCGCCTTGGACCTTGAGAAGGCGATTGCCCTCAGGGACAAATACGTCCAGGAAATGATCATTCAGTTCCGAGAAGCTGATCTCCTGAGTTCCAAAGATGCTCGACACGAAAGACGCCAAATTTGCTTTTCTGATAATGTCCACCTGAGCAGGTTCCGTGAGGTCCAGTTCAGTCGGGGAAAGAAATGGTTTCTTAGTAGAATACACTTTCTTCGTGTGATCGAACAGAGACCGCATGGTTGCATACGCTTGTCCATTCTCGGAGTCCGGTTCAGAGACGAAGGAAGTGATATCCTGATACGTGGATTTCGCAAGCAAAGACAGGATTTGCGTGGACTTTACATTCGAGACATATCAATACTCGACCACGTATACATAACCATAGGCTTGATCCACTTACCAGGTTGTCGAGGATTGGTAGAGACTGAACTTTGAGGTGAGAGTTCGCTTTGACGAAGACTAGACCTTTGTTGGAAGAAGCCTGCTGGCCGTTTGCCTCCGCTGGCTGCTGGCTCATTGCGCATTGCTCTTCTACGCGTTCTGAATGGTCTATGATATTAGATATAACTGCTGCCATTTGGTGGGCAGGATCTGGGTTCCCCGCGGGAGCCGCACCATTGTCCGTTGCTGTCTCACCCTGGTCGTGGCCACCGTTCACTTTCTCTCGAGACTCGACTGCACCTGCATTCAGTGTTGAGGCTAGCTCTCCTTCAATCTGATTGTCCGGAGATCCATCTGCCTCCTGCTTTGGTTGCGACGAGGCAGGAAGGACTTCGGGACCAGATCCAGTACGGCGCTTCTTGTGCGCACGGGGGAACTCGGACCCGCCATCATTGTCAAGTGGGTGAGAGGCTTTCTGAGATGCTTTGAGGAAAGGATGTTAGCATTGCCTGCAACTATTGGCACGTCATTGCTGCACGGCGGGGACCAGGCAAAAGGCATGCGCTTCATCGACAGGGACTGGGAAGGACAAATGGCGGCACTCGACGACAGTGATGGAGACTCACCATTGTTCTCTTGTAGGGGCGATGAAGGAGGAAAGGCAGCAGGCGTCCTCGCATCGGAAGACAGCCTAGAGCCTCGTGTGCTCACCATGGCGGGCGCGTCGATACGGTCTGGAGGGCGATCTGGACTTCCTAGAGGAGAAATGAGGGTTTAGGGGTAGGGCGCAGGAGTAGGGCTTGGGAAGGACGGAGGCTCGGTCGCGGACGAACAAATTTTTGCCCTGTGCGGCCGTGCCAGCGGTTGATGTTGTCAGCGAGCTGGCCCGCGAATCACCGCTTTGACAACAGCAGCAGCTTGCGTTTCTGGAAATCGAGTCGAGAGAATGATTAATTCGAGGCGATTCAATTTGCTCTCCTATGCACTATTGTTCTCTTACTTAGACACATGGATTTTCCTTGAGCCCTTCCATGCCTCAGGCTACTAAGGCGTACAGAGCCGCTTAGGGGCCTGGCCGCCTGGGGCTTCCCCTCCAGAATTGACCTCTTGTCCAGAACCTCTATCATCGCGACTCTCAAACTATCTGGTTCGTACCCGCGTCATAGATAGATCGAATGTTGCTGCAAGTCCGTCCTTTCGTCTATTGCAGCGGAGTGACGTGATATACACCAAGCGGCTGCAACGGGCTCGGAACACTAGCTCCAGCAAGTACCTACTTCTTCCGCATCCAGCGCTGAAGAGGTAGATCCCTGGAAAGATGCTTAGGCCTCCAAGGGCCTTACATCCCAGCCCTGGAGACGAGACCTACGCTCGGGCCTTGCCTGAAGGACCTAGGGACCTCCGGACTGCGGAAATCTGTACTACAGCGTTGCAAAGCCCCACGTCTGTATCGCGATAACGATTGCTGATCAAAGAACTCCGGCTGTAAACCCCGCTTGACCCAAGCCTCCGACAAAGTGATCTGCACATGGTGTACTTCATCCATCCAGCCCTGCGCATCCAATGCATATTGTACTAATTTGTGCCGGGGGGAAGGCATTACTTTTTCCCTGTACTGTGTGGACCTACATCTGATAACCTGGAATCAGTCGAGTGCGAAAATGGTATTGAGACAGCTACAACATGGAGCAGTTTGGAAGTAAACTTCTCGTATTCCAGGGCAGAAGCTCACATTGGTTCAGTATGCCGATGTACCAGTCTTATAATATGGACCATAACCGTTATCAGTATCAGCATGTTGGCTAACAAAGGCTATCCATGTCGTCACACCGATGCTACTTACACTGGGGCTAGTCTACAGGCCTTGGTGAGATGCACACCAAGGTGGTCGGACTACTGCGCTCTACTCTACTGCAGCTCCAGGCTCGTCTACTCACGAGACAGGACGTCGCAAGTGCCCATGCAGATGTCGTGCCGTGCTGTTTCTTTGCCAGTGAGTGTCTGTTTTCAGCCAACCCTTCCCGACCACATGAATGCTTTATCGTTTTCCTGCCAAAGGCTGTCCCAGGAAGAGCTCGAGCTACTCGGATTTGGCGGATACCCTGGCCCTGGGTCATCCGACAGCCTGCTTCGTCTGTCTAGCTCCTCTTCGCTCCTACTAATACTTATTCTATGCTGTTTCCCGGTCATTGTGGCCCTAAGCATGCGTTGTTATTGTTTCTTGCTAGTCCCTATATCTTTCCCTGGTACTTCTACAGTAGACTGAACGCCCCTGATACTCGGAGCTAGCTCGTTTGCTCTCACAGTGCCAATCAGCTTTATTGGAAAAACGTCAAAACAAGGATGCGACTGTTTCATTGTGCTGCAATTGCCCTCGTGCTCCAGGCACCGGCGCCCACTTGGGCTCAGGGCCTGGAAGAGAAAATCTGGGCAGTTGTTGCCTTTACAACATATGGCGACAGTACTCCGACTCTCTTGCCGCGATCGAGGACCTTGACGTCGTTGGGAGCGCACGATTTGTATACTGCCGGCTCGATCTTCCGGAAGCGATATGTCAATCCAATAACCAATGGAACTAGCTCGACGAGAATTCAAAAGATCTCCCCGTACATGTTAGACTCCAGTGAGGTGAATGTATATTCAACCACCGACCAATTCATTGCTGCCTCTGCTCAGGCTTTCATGCAAGGGCTCTATCCTCCCCTCGAGCACTCCTATAATGAGACTTACATCGATGCTACCAATATATTAGCAAATGGGTCGGTCATTGATTTCCCCTTGAATGGCTACCAGTACCCCCGGATCTATACTGCCGGCTTGACGGATTCCAATTCCATCTCAGTGGCCGGCCAGGCTGACTGCTACATGCATTTGATATCCGAATGGCAATATCAGAACGGCCCCGAGTTCAAGCAGATCGCTAAAGAGTCGGCAGCTTTCTATGCTTATCTCTATGATGTTGCGCTCTATGGAGTGTACGAGCCTCACTTGGCCAACTACGCGAATGCTTACTATATTTCCGAGTACCTTGAGCACCAATATCTACACAATTCGACCGTGAGCAGTCTCGTGACTCCACAGGACCTGCACTATGCAAGATTGCTTGCTGATCAATATGTCTTTGCGACGAACGGCAATCTCACTGCTTCGGGCCTTTACAAAGGTGACCGGATTCGCGCCGTTGCTGGGAGGACTCTTGCACAGCTGATTGTGGAATCATTCGAGGCCAGCATTCGAAGTCAGGGTTCTGAAGGGAAAATGAACCTTGTATTTGGAGGGTTTGAGCCCGCAGTCGCACTTGCTGCTCTGCTGCAGCTGGCAGATCCGATGTATGAGAACTTCTACGGTCTCCCGGCGCGAGGTGCTTCTCTGGCCTTCGAGCTGTACAGTTTTGAGGACGATTCCACCAGTCCGGCATATCCCAGTGCTTCCGACCTTAATGTGCGATTCCTTCTTCGCAACAGCACGAATTCCTCCGTCGGATTCACATATTACCCGCTCTTCGGCTACGGCCCGAGCCAAATTGCAATTCCGTACACCGAATTCAAAATGGAGATGGAACAGATCATGATGCCGTCTACCCAGCAATGGTGCACCACTTGTAACGCCAGTTCTGTGTTCTGTTCTGGTCAGGTGGACAACAATTCTTTTGCTGGTTTGAATCGGGGATTGAGTGCCGGCAGTGCAGGCGTCATTGGCGCGTGCGTCACTCTCGTCACCCTAGCTTTCATCGCCGCTCTTGCTTTCCTTCTCTGCGGCATCCGGATTAACCCCAGGCAGAGGTCTGAGCTTGGAGGTTTCAAAGGTAGTGGCAAGCTGGCCAGTGATCGGGATGTAACATTCAAGGACCCGGCAGGAGGCACTGTTAAGACGATGGAGACAGACGCAGTAGAGAATGGCGCCTCCGGGGCTGTTGTAAGGGGCCATGAACGTGTGGGTAGCTGGGAGATGGGGGAGCGAAAGAAGGAGACTGGCAATATGGATCCTGCTAATGCGCCAAAGACCCGGCCCAGCTTCGAGCAAGATGAGGATGATTGGCAAGTGAGCCCATTTGCAGACCCAGTTAAGGCTCATGAGAGTGTCTAAGGGCGCGAACTCTATGGTTTCTTTTGGGATTTCCCACAATGATACTTTTTCGGTCTTTTTGCAGTATCTGCTAGGATACTACCTTCGGCTTCCTCTTGATATATCTTGATACCATTAGGGGTCTTTTAATACATGGAGTATAATTTTTGGTTTCAAGCAGGTGCCTTCTCCAACAGACCAAGCATCTATCCTGAGGTCCTCTACCCTTTCCTAATTCACATGGAACTAGATGGTATCTCACCATAAACAATGCAGGATCACGGGGTGCTGTTGCCCTGACCTGCAACTGGCGGCCGCCCTTCCCTCAAGCCTAACACAACAGCTTTTGTTGATATGAAAACACACGTCCTTAGACGTTCCTCCTCAGTGATTCCCATTTGTCTCACCCCCACTCCTTTTACCACCTCATACAACTGTCATAACCTGCTGGTATCGTCTAAATAAAGAAAATGAAATACGACATCCCAACCCTGCTGTCCCTGAGACAGAACGCTTGCATCGACATTGGCAAGTTCAGTGTCCATGGCCTCGACAGTGCGTTAATGTCGCGTTCCGCACAGGAAGATACCTACCTACTGACCGACACTGCAGACAACCTGCTCAGCCGCCGCAAGACAAACATGAGTTCGGTGACAGAGCGATCAGTCAACCGCTCACGCGTGGCTTCAAGCGTCTCTGTCAGCCATCACAGTGAAGAGTCTCCTTTTGGCTCGGGGGCCAATCTTCGCTATCCGTCTCGCCAGCCAAACAACGCACCTCACGGGACGCTGGCGCAGATAGATGCTGGATTCGCGCGTTTCCTCAAGGAACACGCGTCTCCAAAGCACCACCGCGTTACAGCGGGTGGCCGGATAGTCCCTATGAACCCAAGGACTCCTGCACCGGAGTTTAAGCTGTCTCTAAAGAAGCAGGAGGGTGACGATCTTGCCAAGGGTGCCAAATCTGTTGCTCCAACTCAGGGCAGACAGAGCATCGGGGCCGAAGGTACATCTGCTCGAGACGTCCGCGACGATCCTAACAACAACTTATCGGCTGCAGAGTTTCCTTCCATTACGGGTACCATGCCTGGAATAGCAACACCATTGCTAGGTGTTGATGGATCGGGGCTGCAGCATCGGATCCAAGGTCTCCAACAGAGTCTTCAGCAGTCAGTCGCCATGTTCCAAACGCCATTGCTGCAACAGCAGTTTTCTCTGGCGCCAAATACCGCCCAATCTCTTCAACCAGGACAAGTGGGCCAGGAGTGCGTGACTGTCTTGCCAAACTATGCTGCGTACAATGCGAGCGTAGATCAGGTCGCATGGCTTCCAAACAATGGCCAGACACTGGCAGCCCAGAGATCTTCTGGTTCCTTTATGCCACCAAATCAGCACCCTGTAGCTGGGGTAGCACCATCTTTTGGAACGGCAACAGGAGTTCTTGGAGTGTTTCCATCTGCTTCCAACTTACAGCTGCCAAACACCACTTCCTTTTATCCTTTGTCCGGCATCGGCGGAGGCCAAGTCGCGAACCAGACCATGCCCTTTCTCACTCAGTCGCTTCCCCTTTCAGGAGCTGTTCAAGAGTCAACCACCCACAAGTCTCTGCAGGAGGTGACCAAGGAACACGAAACGCTCTCTGCGCAGCTGGCGAACCTTGACAGGTACATGGCCCTCCACAGCTGGGATTTGGATCCTAACTCAAAGAAGATCTTGGTGGAGCAACGGATGAGCTTTGTGCGGGAGCTGGATGCGTTGCGGCTGTACAAGGAGCAGCTTGAGTCAAGCCTTGGAAATCAGGAGTCCAAAGCAACAGATACGCAGACGGCACCACCCCCAGGATTGCAGCCCACATCCACGCAACTCCGCTCGGGGGATATCACAAACGGTCTCAATGTGCAAACGGCATCCTGGATGCCTAGTTTCGCTGCCAGCAATACGCCTTTTGTTTGGACCCCAACTGCGTTCGCGGGTAGTCTCGCATCGATGCTACCGGCAAACGAGCCATTCAATGGAATGCTCCCTTATCAATTCCCGACGATCGGAACACTGACTTCGTTCCCCAACGGCTTTGGATACGGAGACTTGCGAGCGAATGTTGGATTTCCTTACGGGGATCAACTGCCACATCAAGACTGGGCAGGAAACACGAGTCATGACATCAGCGGTCAAGGTACACAAGTCTATAATAACATGACAACTGATTCAAAAGATATACAATCTGCAAGTGACGGATGGACGACTCCCACGCAATCAGCGCCACCTGAGATCAGTCGAGTCTACCACCGCATCGAGGAAGCTGCCAAACGCGGAGAATCTATCGATGGACTCCTCAAGGAGCTTGCTGTCGTCACCGAGAAACTCTCCCGCTCTGATATGAAGAGCGAGTTGAGCTCCCAGCAAGAACAGCGAGTGTTTGGTAGCTCTGCTGAGAATGAACATGCATCTGGCTTGCAAACGTCTCGCAGCAAGCCAGCGTACGCCGCCCAAAGCCGCGACAGCGGAGAGGTTGCTGCTCCGTTGAAGGCGGTTACCCAATCCAACAAACAGAATAAATCAAAGAAAAGAAGGTCGAACAAATCTGGCGAAAGCAATACCAGATCTATGGAGAGGATCCAGCGTGCACTAGACGAACCTGGCGATGATGACGATAGGAAGTCATGCTATTCTTACCTTTCCACAACCGACTCGTGGGCAACTATCCAGGAAGGAGAGTAAGTATCAACGCTGAGCTTATCCATCAAAACACGCGCTGACTTCTGCAGCAAACGCTGGCTCGCGCGGGAGTCAAAGACGGAGAACGAGGGGAGGGCGAGCTTTGAGCTATTGCAAAACCCGTGAGTAAAACCTTCCAAGGTGTACACAACACCCGGGGCTGAAACATCTTCACAGAAATCAGAACACCGTTGGCGCTGCTCCAGGGACCAGCATGGCCAGGCCTAGGACCGGTGATCGAGTGCCAAAAATCCGCGACACAGTCGAATGGATTCAGACCATCAGTCAACAAGCTACACCAGGATCCGAGCAGGGCAAGTTTCCTCTATACAGCGAGTCTTCCAACCAGGAGGACGTGAAGGGCAGCCCGTTGATGCTGAAACTGTGGAGGCACAGCCATGATCAGAGCACGTCCTCCAAGAAGGCATGTGCCCCCGCAGTTTCGCAGAACATCAATGCACATGCGTTTCTCCCGCCGTTTGACGGGCCTGGGGACATGCCAGACGTGGGAGCATCCAACCCGGCCACTGCGAACAACCAGGGAGGCGGCCCTTTGGGCGACGCTACCACCGGACAACTCAGCGGCGTCAACAACATGTGGTACAGCAAGGAATCACGGGAGAAAGCCAACCCGGCTGAGGTGCGCAACTTCTTCCGACGGATCGAAGAGGAAGAACGGAACATGATGCACAAGTACCGGATCAGACACCCTGGTGCATGAGCGAACCCAGGTCGACACGAGGTCTACGAAATGAAGAAATGCAAAAAAAGTAAAAAAGTACGTCAAAAAGAAAGAAAAAAACAAGTGAGCTTGGAGAAGAAACGGGGACAGAGACTTGGTGTGTTGGAGAAGCCGTGTTGGTATCGACGATGTATGTACGGCGGATGTATGCTTAGGAATGCTCCTATCAGGGTTATCTGTTGGTGGCACGAGAGGTGGCGATTGGCGTATCAGAAGCCGAAGCGGAAGCTGTACTTAGCTGAGACAATGTAACTTGCATACCTAGCTCAAGATGATGGAGAAACGGACGTCCCTGTGCAAGTCTCCATGTGCTAATGGAAGCTGTCAACGGCATTATCATCAGTAGTGGACAATGGCGATATCCGGTGATTATTATTAACCGGGGACCGGAAGTGATACATGGCAGAGACTGGGCCAACCGTGGAGGGCGGTTACCTGGGGGCGCAGCGCTGAACCGTGGGCCGGAGAGGGCGCGGTCTGGACACGAGTGAAACGTTTGTCTGGCCCAGGGAACGCTGGCAGAGAGACAGTCGAGTCGAACAGTACAGACTGTGCCTGACGTCCTGGCAGATCGTCTCGTGGCAGACACTAAGGCATCTCCCGGCAGCTAGGCTGGCGCGTTCTCGCCCTCGTCTCCGTCTCATCTCGCTGCGCCCCCATCATCATCGGCCTATCTCCACTTCCGCTTCGCTCATTCCAACTTCACTTCTCTTCCTCACCTCCCTCTCTTTCTCCCTCTCCCTCTCTCCATCCCTCCCGCTGCTCCTGTCTCCATGTCCTCTCCTTCTCATCCATGATTGCGGCCTCTGCCTCTCCTCAATACCCGGGTGGAGACCCTCTCAGGACAAGATAGCTGCGTCGCCAGCTCGCCCCAACCCCGGCAGCTACCGTTCCCGGTGCTGGCGCTCGACCCTCCGCCGTTGTCTGCTTGCTTGCCAAGCAGTTGTCCTTCCCACCACCGGCCCCTCCCCCCCCCCCCCCCTTCGCCCGCCCTCCCCTTGCCTTTCTCTCGACCTGTCGACCTAAGAATCCGACGCTTCGTGATCCTCCTCTCTGACGATCTGTGCTGCTGCTGCTCTACGCAGCGCGCCCGTCATGACGCAGCTCTTCACTTCGTCCAACGCGTCCGCTGTGACGTCCGAGAAGCGCGGCAACTTCCCCGGCCTCTCCCTTGCCTCCAAGAAGCACTCCAGCGACTCGTCCAACACCCACTTCCCCACCAAGATCAAAAATTTCTTCCGCATCAATAGCTCCGGCAGTAACGGTTCCCACGGGAGCAACCATAGTGGTAGTGACCGTGAGCGGGACAGAGAGGGGAGCCACCAGAATGCGCTGAAGGCCGAATCCAAGTCCGCCTTCAGGCAATCCCGCTTTCTGCCTGCCATTGGCCGCAACCGCTCGACCACTGTCGCCAGCGAGGGCAATCCCCTCGACGAAGGTCTCTCTCCCACCGCCAATGCCAACCCCTACTTTGTCCACCAGGGTCAGCCCGCCCTGCGCCACCGCAACGAGGGCTCCGTCCCGTCCACTCCACCGGATACCCCCGAACTGCAGGTGGAGGGTGTCTCCGCTGCGGACCAGGCAACCACCGCCAGCAAGGAGGAGCTTGCCCGGAAGCTACGCCGTGTCGCGTCTGCACCCAACGCACAGGGGCTCTTTGCTGGGGACTCGGATGACCGTCCGAGGACAGCAGAGCTGGGCAAGGAGCCTCTTGTCGAGCATCAAGGCGACGACCCCAAGGTGAGCCTTGTCGATCAACCCCGGGACAGCGACCAGATGCTGCCCGTGCCCAAAGTCGGGCCCGATAGCAAGATCCCCTCTCCCGGCCAGATCAGGAATTCGGTCGCCTTCCGGAGGACATACAGTTCGAATTCGATCAAGGTCCGGAATGTGGAGGTCGGGCCGGGTAGTTTTGATAAGATCAAGTTGATTGGCAAGGGTGACGTGGGTAAGGTATACTTAGTCCGGGAAAAGAAGTCGGGTCGGCTATATGCCATGAAGGGTGAGTGTTGTCATGCTTGGAGTCTTAAAAATGGGAGGGGGATGAGGTGCTGACGGAAATAGTGCTGAGCAAGAAGGAAATGATCAAGCGGAATAAGATCAAGCGGGCGTTGGCGGAGCAGGAGATTCTGGCTACGAGCAACCACCCCTTCATCGTGACATTGTATCACTCCTTCCAGTCGGAGGAATACCTCTACCTGTGCATGGAATACTGCAGCGGTGGGGAGTTCTTCCGAGGTATGTATTTCCAACTGTCTCATTTTCGAGTTTGCACAATAGCTGACATCTGTGTCTAGCTCTTCAAACTCGCCCGGGGAAGTGCATCTCAGAGGATGACGCTCGATTCTACGCTGCGGAGGTCACGGCGGCTCTGGAGTATCTCCATCTCATGGGCTTCATCTACCGTGATCTGAAACCGGAGAGTATGTGACGATGATCTTAGATTTTGCGATAATACGATACTAACTTCCACATCTAGACATCCTTCTGCACCAATCGGGCCACATCATGCTGTCAGATTTCGACCTGTCTAAACAATCCGGCCCAGGAGGCGCTCCTACTATGATTATTGGACGCAACGGAACTTCTGCTACCTCCTTGCCGACAATTGACACAAAGTCTTGTATTGCGGATTTCCGAACAAACTCGTTCGTCGGAACGGAAGAGTACATCGCACCAGAGGTTATCAAAGGGTGTGGGCATACTAGTGCGGTGGACTGGTGGACGCTCGGCATCTTGATCTACGAGATGCTCTACGGGACGACGCCATTCAAAGGCAAGAACAGAAATGCTACCTTTGCTAACATTCTGAGGGATGAAGTGCCCTTTCCGGAGCACTCGGGGGCGCAGCAGATTTCAAACCTCTGCAAATCTCTAATCCGTAAGCTCCTTATCAAGGATGAGACCAAACGCCTTGGTGCTCGAGCAGGCGCTTCGGATGTCAAGACGCATCCCTTCTTCCGGCAAACGCAGTGGGCTCTGATCCGTCATATGAAGCCACCGATGATTCCAAGTCAGAGCCGTGGAATTGATGCAGTTAATTTCCGCAATATGAAGGAGAGTGCAAGTGTTGACATCGGTGGAAGCAGTACGAGTAAGATGAAGGGTGTCCCGATGGACTCGGGTCTTGCTACCCCGGGCGGGGAGATTGCAGATCCGTTCGAGGAGTTCAACAGTGTCACGCTGCACCATGATGATGAGGACTAGCAATGGATCACTGGCGGTGGCCACCGTCAGTATTCCTGGATAGTCCAATGCCTTTTCCTGACTATAACAGGAGGGCGAGCTCTGTTCCCGTGATGGGACTTCTTACGACCTCGATCCATGATGAGAATGAATACCGCGTTCAAAAAAAGAGTTTTTGCTGAGATCATCCTTCTGGTGTTTGGTGTGTTACGAGATTTGGCCTTTTGCGTTTTTTTCCCTCATCTTTGATTACCGATTGATTACCGGGACGGTCCGGAGACCAGATCAGGTCCTTGTTTATCTAAGGAGATCTCCACTGGTGGCCGGCACGAGTGTATTCGAATTTTACATACGAAATCGAGCATTTCGTTTCCTAGCGTCCTGGTTGGTTGTGGCAGATCGACTGGATCTATGGTCGATGCGCCCCAGTGTCAGCAATGCTTTTCTGTGTTTTTCTTTTGCTTTGCAGGAGCTTTCTTGTAGATGGTGTGGCTCCCACTGATTCCCACTTCGTCGTGATTTGGATCTTTTCGTTTCGAAAACGACGTCTTTCATGCTTTTCCGGGCGCGATGCACGTTCTGTTTGCAGAGGACGGCGTTTTCGATTTCGGGAGCCCTTCTTCAGAGCAACATGTGTGATGTAATCACCTTTTTGCTTTTTCTTTTCCTTTTTTCTCCCAGCCGCATGGCATGAGATGAGACGAGAATGAGATGAGATGAGCTTTGGGTTTATTGTCTGCTATGGCAGTCTACTCATCTTGTAGCAGGCCAGGTGCCTACATCAGAAGTCTTGTGCTTACATTACAGTTATTCCATCTAGCTAGCAGCGTATCTCCAATACGATTTGGTCATCATTATACAGCACTCTTCCTGAATTGATCAGTAGTGCCGGTCTAGCAAAACTTGTCTCACCCCACTTTCGGACTATCCATCGTAGTATGTCGTGTAGTTTACCAGAAGTGATGCTTATAGTACGAAGTAGCATATAGAGCGAGAGCGGACTCGGCACCGTGCGCGGTACGCGCCCTCGGCTTGTCTCCGCTCGGGCGGACAAGTTCGACATGGAGACAAGTCCCGCAGCTCTCACAGCACATACACATCAGAAGTGCACAATTGTACAACACGACAGCGGGAGGATTGTGTCAAGTGATACATACGGACCTTGTTTTACTCTCTTTTCTTTTTATTCTGTTGTCTTTCTTCTTCCAACGGCCTTCCGCAGGATAATATCATCGTCTCCGCCGCTGTCCATTGTCGACTCCACATATCTCAAGTACAGTACCTAAATCTACCTAATCTATCCAGCGAGCTACCTACTCCGTACAATTCGAATCGGAGACATTTCCTACGCGACCGGATTACACACCTACAGTCATCACCATACACAGAAATAATAAAACAAAGACAGAAAAAATGACCTTCTACGACGACACCAACCCACAAACCGCAGACGCAGACGAAAGCCCAACAAGGACAAACAACCCCCTCCTCCACCCCTCCAACCCCCTCGTCTCCGACCTCGAGCAGGAAGTCCTCGACGAGTATGCCCGGCTGCTGGATAACGTTAATAAGGTACGGTTTATAGACCCTTACCCCCCCCAAAAAAAACCCGAATTGATTGATTGATCGTTCCTCACGGAACGGATATGGGATCTGTCGCTAACACGAAACGATCAATTAATCCAGCTGGCCAGCGCACTTGACACCCTCTCCGCGAACCCGTGCTCGATGACGCTCGACGGCCTGCGCCTCCTGGAGCGGAAGACGGCGACGGTGTGTACGCTGCTGAAGGCGAGCGTGTACAGTATCGTGTTGCAGCAGCAGATTTATAATGATGATAATAATGGTAATAATCAAGGGCAGGGAGAGGGGGAGGGGAAGGAGCAACAACAATATCAGTATCAGGAGGGTGGGTATGGAGGGTATGAGGCGGGGGATGTTACTGCTATTCAGCATTGAGAGCCCTCCGTAGACATGACTTGGAAGTGGATGGAAGAAGATGGGACATTAGGATGGATGGATGGAGGGAGGGACGGATGAACAACGTGCATTGCGTTGCGTGGCATGGCATGGCATGGCATGGCATAGATGAATATACCCGGATTCGAATCATGGTGGGCTTTTATGTGGTTTCATGTTGGATTGGGCGTTGTGTGGGCTTCTTTTCTTCTCCTGTGGCATATTATTGTCAATTGATCAAAAAGTGATTTGTGTTCTATTTGCGGCTCTCGGGCAGATTAATCCATACATGGGCACCTACTCAACGATAACACAGTACAGTATATGGAGGGGCTCCGCGGTAGTGGATTGATTTGTTTTCCTATAAAAAGGGACACAACATACAAGTAGTACACATGACTCGAAGAAATTGCGAACGAAAAATCAATTATATACACCACTGAGAGGAATTTCCGGATTCAGGATCAAAGGACAGGATAGAAAAAGGAGCAAACGTCTTAGCTTTATTCAAAAAGACGCTTGTTGCTTATTGCCTCATGCCCATACTCGTACAGTTCCAATTTTTTCGCATGTCAGATAAAAAGGATACATGTATCATGGAGCCGCTTCCTAATAGGCGGTGCAGTCCTATCCGAAACGCCCTTACTCTAGAAGAGAAAAGAGAGGAGCTTTCTGTCTAGACTCTGCCGGCGTAGTAGACCTTGCGCACATCAACCAGCTTCTTGCCCCTCGCGCGCGCGACGTCTTCCGGGTTCCGCTGGCTCATCAGCGCCTCGTAGGTGGCCTTGACCGTGTTCATCGGGTTCCGGGAGCGGGTAACCCGCGCAGCCAAGTCGTGGATACCGGCCGCACGGCAGATCTCGAAGATGTGGTGCTGGCAGCGGAGACCGAAGCCTGCAAGGCAATCATTAGTCACTGCCGTGATAAACGTGAGATAGACTGGGGGAGTAGACATACCTGGAGGACGGTTCATCAGCTTCAGCTCAACAGCTCCGACCTTGCCCTCGACATCTCCGAAAATGGTGCGGTTCTCGTATCGTTGGATAGGCTGCATGTTTCTGATGGCCCGGTACTTGGACTGCATCGCGGCGTCGCCCGCTTCTTCTGACTTGGCCTCTCCGATACCAAGCAGGCCGTTGCCGTTGCCGGCGATCGACAGACAGTACTGTCTGCGGACCTTGCCCAGACGTGTCTGGTTGACGACTGCGTGGGAGACGAGAGTCTTCAGCCTCAGAGACCGGATCATATCGGGGGTGTACCCGGTAGACTGCAGCAGTCTCTTGAGGGCATCCGTCATCTCCTCTGACTGCTTCTCGTTCTCCTTCCCATCCTTCTGCTGCTCCGCCTCCTTGGGCTTGGGATCCCGGTTCAGAGACTCCCCATCCTGGAACAAAGGCGGCACGAGCGCGGAGTGTGGGTTCCGCTCATTCTCTTCCTTGCCGATCGTGAGACGCAGCGTGTCCGCGAAGCGTACCCAGTCCGCAGCGGTCGCATTGTCGGGCATCTCCGCAAAGAAGCGGGCAAAGTCCTCGGCGAAGTCATCCTCCTCCTTGAGCCGGGCGTTGTAGTCGGAGTTGGACTCGGGTGCGCGGATGTGCTTGTCGACGACGGGTTCAATGGTCGAGAAGTCGTCCAGGTAGTGGAACTTCATCGGATCCCTCCTGATCGCAAACTGCTCGGCCATGTCCTTCGGATCGATTGCGGCCTCACCGGCCTCGATGGAGGCGATCTGGGCTGGAGAGTATTCCTCCACCAAGCGTGCCTTCTCCTCCTCGGTGTATGGCTTGAAGTCCTCCGGCTTCATGTCCCGGGTGATCTCCTGCAGCGTCTTCATATCAGACGCCTTAACATTCGGGTACTTGGGCTTCCGGTTGGAAAGCTGCGCCGGGGACGAGTGGAATTGTCGTCGAGGCACACGGGTGCCCGTGCTGGCAGCACGGGAAAAGGTGCAGAAGAGGCATCTTGCCGGCCGTGAGACGCTCATCGTGACGAGCTTTGCTCTCTGGCCAGCAGAGGCCGACAGAGAGAGCCAATTGAGGTGGGCGGGTTGTGGTTGTTGGAGTAGTTAGTGGTGGGGAAGGGAGCGGCAGATGAGGTCGAGGTCGAGAGACAAATTCTGAGTTACAGTCCGGAGAGCGGGCGTCACGCCCGCCGCCCCGGCCTCTCACCGTCCGCGCATTTTGCCTTATGCGAATCCAAACGGGCTGCGAGTCCACAGCTTTGCTGTCTCTAATTCTTTTTTTCTTCCCTCCATGTCATGCATCTTTTGGTCGCGTTCTCTTTTTTCAATCCGGTCCAGACTCTCCCCCGCCATATTTAGTCACAACGTTCACATCACCTACTACCATTCTTACTCGCGGCGCACACGCCGGAATGCGCAGCTGCCCGCAGCTGTAATGTCGCGCTCTCCAGATAGTCAAGCGCCTGAGGCGAAGAAGCGGAAGAAGACGAAAGCGGACAAATCGAAAAAAGCAGATGGCTTTGACGAGGTCCTCCAAATCGATATAGATAAGCTTCTGAAGAAAAGCAGGGAAGAGAAGGGCCAAAATGGCGAGCCAGTGGAGGCCGCGGCGCGCCCAACGCTCCCACAACCCTTCACGGAGATCGAACTGAAGATTTCAGAGCTGTCCTCGACGGGCGACGGTCTCGCGCTGTCAGAGAATGGCGATCATGTCTACGTCGTCCCTTTCTCAGTGCCTGGCGACACTGTTCTTGTCAAGGTTGTCAAGCACTTCCCCGACCTGTCCTACAGCATGGCGGACTTTATCAAGGTGATTGAGCCAGGCCCTCAGCGCAACGACTCTCTCATAGGATGTGGATACTTCGGGAAGTGCTCTGGATGCCAATTACAGATGCTTCCGTACGAAGACCAGCTCGCGCATAAGAAGAAGATCGTGGAGAAGGCATATGCCAATTTTTCAGGTCTAATCCCGGAGCTGATCCCCCCAATTGGCGACACCTTCCCGTCGCCGCTGCAATATGGATACAGGACGAAGCTTACACCGCACTTTACTGTGGCCGGCGGGGCTGGACGGGGGAAGAAGAAGGATAGAGAGCCACCCAAGGAGGTTCCTCCGATTGGATACACGATCAAGAACAGAAGGATGGATATGGATATCGAAGACTGTCCCTTGGGAACGGACATTGTCCGCCGGGGACTGAAGAGGGAAAGGAAGAGAGTTGCGGAGAATCTGCACCAGTTCCCCAGAGGAGCCACGCTCTTGATGCGCGAGTCGACGACCCGCATAAAGAAAGGAGAGGAATCGGACAGAAATGCAGAGCAGGAGAAGATGATCAAAGAGGCCCTGTCGGGCATACCGCCGCAGGATCTCGAGGACGTGATCCGCACCGAACACCCGGACTACATCGAGGAGAAGCGCTGCATCACAGATAACAACGCCACATCCATCGAGTACGTCGACAACTACATCTTCAAGAACAAAGCCGGCGCCTTCTTCCAGAATAACAACTCCATCCTCTCCGGCTTCACCGAGTACATCCGCCAACACGTCCGCCCCAAGACCACCAACCCGGACGACAAACCCATCAAGTACCTCCTTGACGCATACTCCGGCTCCGGCCTCTTCACCGTGACGCTCTCCCCGCTCTTCAAGTCCTCCCTGGGCGTCGACGTCGCCGGCGACTCCATCACCGCCGCGCGCGAGAACGCCCACGCCAACGCCCTCCCCAACACGGGCTTCGCCGCCGCCGACGCAACCACCCTCTTCAAAGACATACCCTACCCGCCTGACCAGACCCTGCTCGTCATCGACCCTCCCCGCAAAGGCTGCAGCGACGACTTCCTGCGCCAGCTTCTCGCCTACGGACCCCGGCGCGTCGTCTACGTCAGCTGCAACGTGCACACGCAGGCGCGCGACGTGGGCGTCATGGTCCAGGGCGATGCGGAGGGGAAGTGTCGGTATGAGATCGAAAGTATCAGGGGCTTCGATTTCTTCCCGCAGACTGGACATGTTGAGGGTGTGGCTATCCTAAACAAGGTCTCAGGAGCTGCTGCGGCCGCTCCGGCTGTTTCGTCAGAAGCGTAGATAGAATAACCAGGTCTTGTGAAGACGCATTCGATGGCGTTATGGGGTCATTGGAAGCAAAAATTAAAAAAGGAGACATGGATTCATGGGCACCTATGAATATAGTGTATATAGATTGCTTGGGATTCACTAAAAAAGTTATTTGAGAATTCGAAATTTATGTACTCTTTCTAAATCCCAGAACCACAGAAACGAGGGCTGCACGCTGACTTTAACCATGCTAGGTCATGAGAAAACTATTGACAAGTGGCTAGCGAACAAAATCAACAATCTCCGTCTAAGAGCTTCCCGGTCCACCCAACAGCGCAAATCTCCGGACAATGCTGGGTCCGATTTCATCGTACTCGGCCTTCGTGTGACAATAGCTTCTGAACTCGGGCGTCTGACCCAACAGACTACCTCCGAACCACGGACCGTGCCTCTGTCTCTTGTGCGTCACGACGGACACGTCCAGACCACCACTCTTGGCTCCGCCGCTGCGTGCCTCTGACGCACGGATACGAGCATCAACAAGATGCCGGATATCACGTTGCAAGCGGCGGCCAAAGTCCTTGTACAACGTCGAGCCTCCAGACAGGACAATGTTCTTGTAGAGACCCCTTCGAACGTCAATAGGAGAGGACTGGATGACGCCATCAACGACGACCGGCAGCGGCGTCAGGAAGTCCGAAGAGTAGATTTCGGGGTTGAAGAAAATTTCAGGAGCCAGGAACCTCTCGTATCCGATGTCGATAGTCACGGACCTGCCGTTGGGCGAGGTAACGGTGTGCTTCAGGAAGCGGTCGGGCTCCCTGTCGTAGCGGGCAAACTCCTTGACAATATCGGGGCAGACATAACAGTACTCCTCCTTGACCTTCTCTGCAGTCTTCAGGCTGCTGTCCGCTTCTCCCCGGTCTCGGAGCAAGCTCTGCACGAAGTAGGTGATATCCCTTCCCGCAATGGGTATACTCTTGATGGAAGATCCGATGACATAGCCCTCCGCGACAGGGATGACATGGGTGACACCATCACCAGAGTCGATAACAGTGCCGGTAAGGGATCGATCAGTAACTTTGGATGAGGTCCATGACGCGGCCAGTGCAAGCACGGCCTGGACAGCGATGTAGAGACCGGCACAGTTGAAGGACTCGAACATGATCTCAGCGGTGTTTTCTCTGTTCTCGGGGGGATTCAGGGGCTGTTGACAAACGATCAGTCCAAGAGAACGGGCACACATTATAAAGGAGGGACTGATTGTGGATGTCTAACCGGTTCAGTGAGCAAGAAGTAGTGATCCTCGGGCTCAACTCGCAGGTACTTGAAGATGGAGTTCGACCAGAACCGCTCCATGTGATCCCAATTCTCAATCTGTCCATGACGGATAGGGTAGTGGATGCCATATCCGGGACCGCTGGCGGCAGCAAGAGCCTCGTCACCGATGAAGAAGTCAAGATCCTCTGTCCCCCGTTTAGCGGACAGGTGGGAGCCTGCTGCGCCGCTTCCAGCTAGGAATGAAGGCTTGTTCCCAACGGCTGGTCGTCCCGAGCTGGAGCTTGTACCAGCACCACCTTTGGTAGCGATTGCAGTAGGAAAGACGAACGAAGGAGAGTCGTTGCCGGCGAATCCTGCTCCGCATGTCAGCCTAGAGCTCGACCTCTGAAGACACTGCGTAGCCAGTTAAACCCACCGATTTTTGAGAAACCAGTTCCGCTAGAGGTGTCGCAGAGTTAGTGATGATCCGATGATGAGGAAGCTTATAGATGCGGACGTACTTGTCCATGACAACGGCAGGAGTTTGGGAAGCCATGTTGAGCTAGTATATCCCGCACCTCCCCCGTTCACCGACTGCTGGGGCGGCAAGCGCTCTGAAATAAACCGGACGAGGGCGCAAGAACTTGGAGGAAGTCGTAGAAAACAAATATAGTATCGAGAGGGCCCCGGGCGTTCTGCACGCTCGAGAAGGAGAAAAGTATTGAGGTAAGTATGGGGAGAAGCTGAGCAGCGCCGTCGGACGTTGCGTCGTGTCCCTCTCGGCGTCGAGAGTCGCGGGAGGTGGGAGCGCCAAGCCACGTCATGTGCTTCAGCCCTGCGGGAGGAACGCGAGCAAGAAGCATCGCAACGAAGTCCTCAGGCTACGATATGAGCTCGAAGGATGCTGTTCCTTCTCCCGGTCATGCTGTAGAGGCGGGAAGCCTTTTTCTCTACGGGGTTGCGATTTCCCCACATCCAGATGGATTCCATGACAGACAGGGAAGCATAAAATGGAAGGCGCTGCATATCAACTGTTTGTCCTGTTCTTCGGTTTACTTCCACCGGATAGCAAGACACCTGGTCATTCGTATCATCTCATACTGCCCTCCTAGAGCTTATATCCAGCCTGGTCCTGGATATTTCTTCTCTCGTTTTTCATACCTATAATCCCTTCACCGTACTATAGCTTTAGCTAGGACCGTCATTTGCTGCAGTATTTTATCAACTAAATTCCTCAGCAGACCATTCACCATTATCAGCCTTTTCCGTTGTCATCCCCAACTGATCACTTCTGGATCCTTTCACTGCAGAACTACCGGCTTTTTTCAGATCCACCAGGCCATTGAGAGGGGCAGTGGAAGTTTCATGTGTGAAATTCCCTGTCGTCAGATTACCTGACACAACTCAGTGAATACTGCTCGGCATTCCCGTCTGATCCTTCTCGGACAGCGTGAAAGCCGTCTCGTCTGAACCTAACCTCCTCCCTCATGCAGACCGTTCCTCTGCAACTCCTGCACACAGCATTCCCGCCATAATCCATCTGGTGGTCTTGAGTACGGAGCCACTTCAGTCTTAGGATATTCCAACCCCCCCAGCAGAATACGCGTGCTCCATCACCAAACACCATCATGCCTTTCCGCCGCAGGGAAGGCGGAGATGTTTCAGCCATCTTTGTGCATGCAGGTGCAGGGTTCCATAGTCACCTGAATGAAAAGATTCATCTGCAAGCTTGCAACGAGTGAGTTACCTCTTGGACCTCTTAGTAACTTTCCTGTTGTTCGAAACCTCTAGCTTCGATTGATTTTGTATGTTCAGTTCTTGTATTTTCCAATGCCTAACTGTCTTTAGTGCGGCCAAGACCGCGATGGTAGTACTCAAGAATGGCGGTTCAGCCCTGGACGCGGTTGAGATGGCCATCAAGCTGATGGAAGATCGTGAGATCACAAATGCCGGTTTTGGCAGCAACCTGACTGTGGATGGCACTGTCGAGTGTGACGCTACGATCGTCGATCATCAGGGCCGGAGTGGTGCAGTTGGTGCCATCTCTCGTGAGTATCTCCGTTACTCTTCTGTTTAACGATCTAATGCTGTATTTTTGCTTTGTCTTCCTGCGGTTCTCTGACCTCTATATGATTGCAGAGATTAGGAATCCGATCTCACTGGCTCGAATTGTCCTCGAAGCTTCAACCAAGCCACTCTCCTTGCATAGGGTGCCCCCAAATCTTCTTGTTGGCCCTGGGGCCACGGACTTTGCTTATAGCAATGGAGTGCCAATTCTCCCCCACGATTTCCTCATCTCTCCACCTGCGCGGGAGCGCTGGCTGCGCTGGCGACATGATCTGCAAGCTGCCCAACAGAAAGAAATCGAAGATCTCGAACAGCGTATGGAAGTAGAACGGCAGAATGGGCTCCATGCGACGTCCACAGGCCACCCTGCGGGAATCCACTCCGCCGCCCAGCTGATCACTCCATCCCCCAGCGTGGAGCCCAATATGCCGGGTAATCGTTCTTTTGATGCGAATGCCGCCAGCAACTTGGACCCGACTTCAATTGCGGATGGTTCAGACAGCACACGCGGCATTCAGGCGAGCCATGGTCCCGCTCCAAACACCGATACTAACAGTTATCAGACGGACTCGGGAGAAGACGACGATTGCGAATACATGGATGATACACTTCCTTGGGAAGGGCAGCCGCCAGAGGTGATGACTGGTTATCATTCATCTGCACCTGGTCCCAAAGCGTCTCCAATCCCGACCAGTCCTTTAGATATGAGGCCATCTAGCTCCTGCGCTACTGCCCTACAAGTTCCACTTCTTTCAATTCCTACTCCAAACACGGGCATTGACCACGGAAGCCACGCGGAGGCTGCAGATAGCCAGTTCGGACCTCAGATGTCGAAACCGGAATCATTCGATAATGACGGTCGCAAGGATAATAACGACGATATCACGGACACCGTTGGTGCGATTGCGGTCGATTGCTACGGAAATATCGCTGCTGGTTCGTCATCAGGTGGTATCGGGATGAAACACCGCGGCAGAGTTGGCCCTGCAGCGCTGGTGGGCGTTGGCACATCTGTGATTCCTGTGGACCCCAGCGACCCTGATAAAACGTGTGTCGCCACGGTTACCTCTGGGACCGGCGAGCACATGGCTACGACAATGGCGGCTAGTACGTGTGCTTCTCGCATCTATTATAGTCAGCGCAGAGGCGAGGCCGGGGTATTCGAAGACGTTAGTGAGGATGAGGCTATGAAAGCAATGATTGAAGTTGACTTCATGGGTAAATTGAACTCCCTGAGTGTAAAATCTGATTTTCACTGGGAACTAATTTCGCCTTCGCGATGGGCAGGACATCCTGGTGTCAAGAGCAGCCATTGTCAAGGAGCTATTGGGATCATGGCGGTCAAAAAGACCAAAGACGGAGTCTTTCTCTTCTTCGGTCACAACACTGACTCTTTCGTAAGCATTACTTAAAATCATCACTGGAACGGTCGGTGAAACTGAACAAGATACAGGCGTTGGCATCTATGAGTTCCGAAGACAAGAAGCCGGTTTGCGTCATGTCTCGCAGCAGTGGGCATGGCAGCATCGCTCAGGGAGGACGTGCATCGAGATACAAGAGGTAAAACCCAATCTACCACAGAGCTATCACTCGGATGAAGCGATCACATATTGACATTCATATAGCTGACCTCGAGTCGGCAGATACAGGATCCTGAGCCTTCACGACGGGTCAAAACAATGAGTCTCCCTGCCTCTCAGCGATTCAAGTACGGCTATGCGCTTTGTTCCTCTTTTCGCCTCCAATTTGCTAGTCCAAGCACACGAGCCTGTACAACATGTCTGTTTCCTTCACCCTTGTTCTTCCACCCCTTTGCTGAGCCAGCTGCCCCCTCCCGGAGAGTCCAGCAGGTATGGAGTTACTGGCATTGCATGCCCTCTTGATTCCTGTCCTGTCTCTGGTAGTGTCTGTCTTTCTGCCATGTTTATTTCTTCCAGTGGTGAAAATCGACAGCTATCATAGCGGATCCGAGATGCGGTCTAATGGTCATTGGATTTGAACGTGGCTGCTTGAATGTCCACTCATGTCTACTTGTAGATCTCTGGCTTTCTTCTTGCATGTTCTTGATCCTAGATCCCTAAAAATACGACAGCAATCTCTCACTAGGTTTCCTCCCTTCCCATGGCGGGGTTTCGAAGCGGAGATGGACACATATTCGTGCAACGAATATAGAGACAACTCTTTCTAAGGTTACTGTTCACTGATCGTGCACAACTGCGTTCACGAAGATCTCAAGGACCCGGTGTAGGTGTCGGGGTCGGCGTAGCCGTGCCAGACGCTCCATTCGAACGGGCCTTCTTCTTCTTTTTCTTGCGTGCGACGACTACGGGCTTGGCTCCGTAGTCGCCTAACTCTAGGTGCGTGCCACAGGTCAAGCAGTCACCGTTTTCGGGCGGTTCGCAGAAGATACTAAGGCAAATAGAACAGACGAAACCAACGTTCACGACACGACGATGACAGAAACATGCAGCGCGGAAGTCAACGTCGACACGCGTCGGCAGTACCAAGTGCCGCCGCGAGCGTTGGTCTGGTAGGAACGCCATCATCAAGTATTGCAGTAGCCCGCGTGGCTCTGTCAGTGACATGTAGACTCCCTTGGTGGCATCTGAAGCCTGTTGCAAAAAGACAGCGTCACCGCTTAGCTTGCAAACATCGATGGGAATGTGAAGCCTCTGGCAGGCGAAAATGCTGTTCATAATAGGAATGTACTGGTGCGCTGAATCAGTAGAGCTACTAACGGAGATAATCAATATCCGCGACTGCAGGCCGGCAGACGTATTGGCAGTTGCGGATGGCGTGCTGGTTGTACCTCCCGGGAGCAAGTCCGCTGAAGTGGCGGTCGAGGCATCTAGCTTCGATCCACCGTGTGTTTCTGCCCACGAGATGGTCTGGCGGTTAATGTGACTCAGTGCGAGCGTGAGAGCACCGGCCATCATGGTGGAAGTCGTCGAGCTCACTTCCTCGGCCTTTGTCGAGTCAAGCAGTTCCTGCAGGTTGCGGGTCACCTGCTCTTCGACGATGCGAAATGGCCGGTACTTGTTCGCCTGGGTAGCGGCGCGGGCGGCTGCAGAGCCTTCATCTAAACGACTACTGCTCATCAGAACATCTCCGTCTGCATCAGTGGGGCGTTTGGTGCCCTCATGTTGCTGCCGCCGGCCATGGGACGGGTAGAGCCAGGCGGCTTTCTGGCTGTGGGAGGCAACGACTGCGACCTCGTTGGTGTAGTTACAAGCGAGATGCGCATTTATGAATACGAGGATGTTCGCGACGGCCTTGGAGAGCGGGAGGGAGTTCTCGAGTAAGGCCCAGGCATGGGGATTGGTATCGAGGATGATGGTCAGCAGGGACGGGGCGGGCTCTGAAACACCGAAGATATCGAGTCAGTTAAAAGTCCAGGCCTCAGCCAAACTTCACATCTATAGAATGTTCAAAGGAAGGACTGAAGAACTAACCATTAGTACCGGTTTCATAGTGCTCAGAAGCGTCCACGGCGTTCATCGTGGAGCGGGGATATCAGAGAGGGAGCGATAGCATCGTGGAAGGAAAGTATAAGAAGGTTCAGATAGAACCAGCACCGACGCCTGCCTTTGTCGGAGCTCACGTCGATTTTTTTTTTACTTCTTCCTCTTTCCCTGTTCCTGTGTGACCTGCAACCTCTTTTTCGGTGCCGGACACCTGAGGGGCGGCGTCAAAATGTAAACTCGAGATATGACTGCGCTACTAACAAGAAGGGAGCTAAACCTGGAGCTCAGAGCTGATCACGGTGTCTGTCGCTCTCCGTAGACACGCGACAACCCGAAGCACGTGAAAAAGACGAAAGGCTGGAATTCCCAGATCACTGGACCAGACAGCCCTACCCATGCCCTGAGCCCTAAGAATAGGCCAGATCTGGCCTTGGAACGGATGACGCGCCGTCGGTCCCTTTCTGACGTACTGCATCCGAGCCTTTGGGGATTACTACTGATTTCACCAGGAATCTAAGTGATGAAACTTTAAGAGCATCAGGACCTCGAGATTCACTCGGCGTCAGCATCGGAGTGCTTCACTCCGGTGACCTCCGCTTTCCGTACTGTACAGCGATACGCGGTGAGGCGTTGGTGCAGCTGCTTCTGCTCGGGCCGTTCAATGGAGGTGCTAGGTACATATTTCTGAAACGGGAGTCTGGCGATAAGACTCAGCAGGCTGCTGTGTTTCCATCAAGTCAACGGAAACGTGACGCCGATGGCCCTCGTGGTTGGAGCATATCTGCTTCCCGAGCTACTACTACTGCGTATAAGACTGAAGTTATGTTACCCCGTGCATACATGGCCAGGGACGTACCCTGGGCCCTTAAGCAAGCAGATCGTTCCAGGGGGCGAACTGTGGTTGTTACCACTCCAAGACTTAGCAATTCCCGGATCTGTTTCTGATCTACCGCCAAGCAATGGCAAGCATAATAGTTTCTTTGTGGTCTTCTTCTCGGGTCGGTCTTCCATCCCAGGAAATCGGGACTACTGGAGTCGCGGCATCTCAGGCTCCGTGCGGCGTGCGCTATCGGCCGGAGGAGGGGCAAGGAATTTAGTCTCCGCAACCAAAAGCAAAGAAACGCAGGGCTAGAAAGGGCATAGAAAAAGAAACACCACGAATGCACCCACCTCCGGTTTGCTCAGTATCGCATCGTATCAGCTTCTAGCCTGTGTCCCCATGGCTGCATCCTCAACAGGCGGGCCGTCGGTTAGGCGGTCGTGGTGGTTGAGTTGACCCAGGGCCCCTCCAGCCTGGCGTCCGCCCTCCGCCCTCAACCATAAAAGCGAGCTGACTTTGCCTCTCCCTCTTGCTCATATCGACGTGGTCTTGGCCAACTCTTCAAGCCATCCGCCCCTTCACGTCGAGTTTGGAAATGGTCCAAAAAGGGAACGAAGAGCGCGCCGTACACCTGGCACGGGAAGCTGTCGAGTTGGTAGATGCTGGTCATCGGGAGGTAAGTACAGCACAACACCGCCGTTGCTGCTTCACCTCCTTGGGGCTCATGCTGATTTCTGCGCGTCTACGCTTTACAGGCAGCGTCACGAAATCTCCGAGAAGCCATCTCCCTTGCCCCAGAGAACCCCGATGTCAAGGCAGCTTTTCTCAAGATCAGAGAAGACGAAGAGACCAGCCATCACCTCGTAGACCTATGTCGACGCTATACAACCCGGAAGGACGAGAATGCCGGCAAAGAAGCCTCTCGCTATCTGTCCACTGATGGACTTAACCCACCAGAGGAAAAGGCCCTGGAAAGCTTGAAGCTCATCTTAGCACAGAAGGCAGGGTCCTTGTCTTCCACACAAGATGAGATCATCTCCGGTCTTGTCCGCCAAAATATCAGTGTACGGCGGTTCTTTGCGGCCCAGTTGCAGGTCTCAGTCACAACCTTCTTTGATGAGATATATGATAGGGGTGATGGAGCAGCGATGTGCCTGGATACAGTTGTGCTGGATCCCACACTCTGGCCGACCGAAGACGTTCGATCATACTGTGAAAGCGAGCTGTTCCAGCTCTTCATCGCCAAACTTATGGAATCTGGCCACGATCTTGATGGTCGTGCTCTCAAAGGGATTGCACGACTCCTGTCAGTGGATGCAGACAGGCTACAGCACTTGGTGGACGACGAAGGGTTCGATGTGATCCTTTCCTCGCTCGATAACAGACTGCCGGTTGAATTACGAAGTCAGGCTACACTGGCTACCGCTAAATACCTGGAGGCAGCTAAGGATGTCGGCGAGAAACGCTTTTCCAAGCTCATCACCTCGAAGGTCGCGAAAGGTCGCAGTGAGGATCTGATCATTGCTTTCTCGGCTGCGGCGGCGGTCTTCCCTGTTGTCCCCAATGTCACAGCCACGCTATTCCTAACGGAAGGGTTTCTGCAGTCCCTCGTGCCCCTTATGGAAAGGGGAGTAAGGAGTAGGAAGGTCGAATTAGCAGTTCTGGAGTTGTTCAATGCTGCATGTATCGATCGGGCATGCCGTGACGCCATATCGAAGTATTGCTCCGAATGGCTGTCTCACACCTTGTCCAACGGCACACCTCAAGGCTCCGAGCTAGCAGCAGTAGTTCTGGCCAAGATTAGGACATCCGAAAAGGATGCTACCTCCGAATCGAATGGTAAGATTCAGGAGGAGAATAGCAGTGTCCACGAACTTGTTGATCGGTTCAAGGGACTGATGTCTAAACCAAAGGTCGATAATCTCCAGAATCCGATCGAGGGCTTGGCATACTCCTCCGTGAAGCCGGACGTGAAGGAACAACTTGCGAAGGACGCTTCCTTCCTTCGGGACCTGTTCAAGACGCTTAAGTCGAATACAGCAGACTCGACTGTCCTTTATGGAGGCTTGATGGTCATACTTAATCTCACAAAGTATCTTCCAAATCTCTCTGAGGAGCAAAAGAAGATGTCGCAACTAAAGGCCTATGCAAGTGCTTCCAACGCCAAAGCTGCGGAACCAGATCCCCTAGATGTCGACGAACAGGTTACTTCGCGTTGCAATGCCGTCATCGATGCTGGAGTCATGCCTCTCCTAGTCGAATGCGGCAAGAGCAACTTGAACTCCATCCAGGACCTTACAGCGAAAATACTCCTTGCTCTTTCCAAGAACCCCAAGGGCCGGGGAAAACTCGCGCAACAAGGTGCTGTGAAGCTTCTGCTGTCCCTTCTGACCCCAAAGAATGGAAACGGTCCCGCCCTTAATGAAACAACCAAAAACGCAGCCCACGCACTCGCGCGTATTCTTGTCTCTGTCAATCCCTCCCACGTTTTTCCATCATCTGGCTTCCCTCAGATTACTTCGGCTGTCAGACCATTGGTGATGCTTCTTTCTCCTCCTGAAGCAGGCGCTCTCTCCGTTGAACAGCCGCGAGATCTCCTACCTGTCTTCGAGAGCCTCCTTGCCCTCACCAATCTCGCCTCTTCACCTGACGCGAGCGCGGCTGAAGCCATTGTGCGGCAAGCGTGGTCCATATTGGAGGAGCTGCTCCTGTACAACAATACCTTTATCCAACGGGCTGCGTGTGAGCTTGTCTGCAATCTGATGACATGCGAGTCCGGCATTGTCAAATTCGCTGACGGCTCCAAACGAGCAGCTCAACGTCTTCACGTGCTTCTTGCCCTCACTGATGTTGATGATGTCGCGACGCGGAGAGCTGCAGGGGGCGCCCTGGCTATGCTAACTGACTATGATGCGGCCGTTGCAGCCGTCCTGGAGCGGCCACGCAGCGTCAACCTTTTGCTGGGTCTCTGCCAGGAGGACAACGACGACCTGGTGCATCGCGGAGTGGTGTGTGTGCGCAACCTGACCTGTGCATCAGGCGATATCGGTATCCGGGGAAGGGATGCGGTGAAGCGAAGCGGGGGTGTTGACACGCTGAAGGGCTGTCTCAAGCGGACCTCGAATCCCGCCGTCCTCCAGGCGGGGGTAGAGGCGCTGAAACCATTGGTGGAGCAAAATACGGGGTAAATGATGAAGATTGTCCAGACGATTGACTTCCCCAGCCTTCTACCCTTCGCGCATATCATTCAAATTTGGGGATGATCGCCAACCTGCGGGGGAATCTAGGAAGTCGATCGATCTATTTAGTATCGGTATCTATCCGTCGCTAGGGCTGGAGCTGTCTAAAGCGGCAAGCTCAGCGACGGGTATGGGTTTCGTGACTTTCTCTAATTATCCCCATCTTTTCTATTTTTCTTGTTTATTTCTCCATTGATCCGCGCTTGGAGATGGCGTATGGGCACTAATGGTTCAGGTCATGCGGTATTTAAATTTTGCTTCTTGTCGTTAATATAAATTGCAGTGCTAGATACAGGCGGTTCCTAGATTCCCACTGAAACAATGAGGCACGCGGATTAATTCAGACATCAAAGACAAAGATAATAATGTATTGTCGAGCCATGAAGCAGCTTCTTTCAGATCAAGAACTGTGCCAGAACAGATATTCCGGCATAAGATAATGGGCTGGAAGACAACGTCGACAGTTATCATCTCTTTCTGTTTCTTTTACTTTCTTAGCTCGATTCAACCCATGTCGAATCGTCGTCAGCGGCGTCCATCATAGACCGAGTTATCAAATCTACCCCACACGGTAATAACGGTGGTGGCCATACACCGCAGTGCTTCATACATATGGTATTCGCCGATTAGCCAGACGGATTCGACCCTGCACAGTGCACATACGATCCTGCATTGGTGCCATCACGGTTGAAATGGATGGAGACGAGATCATGCGATTGCGGGATAATAGTACATGGTACAGCCCTGATCTGCATCTCAGCTTGTCATTCTCCAGTACCCTAAACTCCACGGACCAACCCTGCGATGTGACGGGGAGTGGCTAGTAGTCGTATGTAATTGGTCAATTGTGTCTGCATGTGATTGGTGCTTTACGTCAGCGGCCCTAGGACGGTCTTGAGCAAGTTGGACTTCCATCATTAGGTATGAATCCTGGGAAGATGGATCAAGGACGGGGACGGCATGTCAGATGGAGAAGGGTGGGTAAAATGATGCGTGTGCGCATATTATTGTCTCTCACTATCAACCTTAAGAACTAGTATTACTGTGCTACAGGTTGAATTCGGACCGACCTGAGTAAAGAAAGGGAAGGGAAAAGAGGGAGAGAAAAAGATGAATCAGAGAGCCGTCTAGACTCTGTTGCGCTTGTTTCTTCTGCTACCCGGAGCTACGTGCACCCTAGGCAGTCTCGACCTTTTCTTCTACTGCTAGCAGAGGTCACCTGCACAGTTCCATTATTATCCATGCTCGAGGCTAAAGCCTAATAAAGGAACGATACTCCGTACACCGCAATGCGCCCACGCAACACGGCGGGCCAGCTGGCAAGTCTACTATTCTTCTAGTCTTACTTGTGATCCCAGATAGCTGTGCCGGCGCCACCATGACTACAGAGTATGACAAAACTTGAGAAGTACTCCAGATACAGCTGACTGTATTCTTTATTCTTAGTTCTTTATCCAGATCAAGAATCGAGGGGCCCCTGCCCTGGAGGGCTCCTGGAAGAAATACATGTAAGACTGTAAGAATGCAGTTGCAGTTGTGTTCTGCGACAAGACAAGACGAACGGGAACAGATACCCGGTCGATCTATCATTGAGTGGCTGTTGCACTGCATGTGATTCCCGAAAAATCATACATTAGAACACGCCGTTGGTGGGGACGTGGAATACCTGGCTGATAGATATTAGACGCGGGGGAATTGGTGACCTATTAATGGATGGACCGGGTTCTTTTTTGCGTCTGGAAAGGCGATGACTCGGCTTTTCGGGGATACAGCAACAATGAGTTGGCTTGGTTTCATCATCAGCCTCGTCTTTCTCTCGACAAGACGATCTTCCCTGATGTTGCCAAAACAGCACGAAAAACGGGGCGGTCCGCAGACGGCAGCAGGGTCCGGAGAGCATGGGCACTGGGCAGGGGTGCAAGCCGGGAAGAATGGAAGAGGAGGGGAATCATGATGGGGCCGATGTAATCATTTCTTGTCATGTTTGTGGATTATCAATCGCTTTCCATCAGACCTGGTCAGAGCAAAGGCTGTTGCCCAGGTGGCCTTGTCTGACCACTCTAACTGGACAAAGAATAACTCTGTACGCTACACCAACCGCAAGGAGAGCCTGAGAGTGATGCTCGTTCTGAGCATTCTTATAGGACATAATCCCCCGAGATGATGCCATACAACTCTGGCAGCAGGTCCATCTGGACGATACCTACCGTACAGGGATGCGCTGTCGAATTCCCGTATCGCAAGCTCGGAAAGAAAGGCGGTGACCGTTGGAAATCGACGGAGCTTCGCTTGCATGCACGTTCTAGTGAGTTTGATAGATCGACTCGAGGGACGGGCTGGAGACCGTCGCTATCTTGCGTGAGAAAGCATGCCGTTTCCACAAAGCAGCCGGCCGCTCCGGTGAAGAGTGCCCTCGTACAGCTAGGTACGCCCTCGACCCCGTGATACAGAGAGGTATTTAATAAAGCAGAGACACCGGGCGACGGCCGAGAGCCGGACGACTCTTCTAGCTTGGCAAAAGATTTGAAACAGCGTCTGGCCGCCGAAGCTAGGATCCTCTGGCCGACCCGTGGCTCGCAGCGCAATCGCCACGCTCCGCTCTGGAGAAGCCGCGCCCCTGCGGTCTGCCCCAGGCACAGCCGTGAAAGCAGCAGCGACCCAGACCGGCGGCAGGCAAATCAGAGGCGCCAAGGCACGCACGCCCGCGCTCTGCTCGCCCGCGCACCTTCCACCTGTTCCGACGTGCTCATCTCGCCGCCGTCCACTCGTCGCGCGCCCTCTTTATATCGCTTCCTAATCCTGTCCATTCGCTCGACTCCCTGGCTGGCGGCCTTGCCACCACTCTCCACAGCAAAACGTTCCGCCCGCTTGCTTAGCCTGTTACGCGGTCTCATACTTAGGTAGGAACTATCGAATAGCATTCTCCGCACATCCCTCGCCGAGACGCAGATGTCCTAATTACATTCTTTCCTGCAACTGTAACCAACGCCCCGGCGTCGCCCTAAACCCGTTCCTCTCAAACCTTCTCTGCTAACTCGAGAGATCGCCGCGCAGAATAGCACAGGATTGACGTCTCCGTTGTGACTCGCTATCTTCCCTACCCCACCCACCGGCCCTTGCTACGACGCCCAGAGCTTCTTGCACTTCGCGGAAGTTGCAAGACCATAGGGTACGCAGTACCCGCGGCCCGTCGTTCCTAAACCTGGCGAATTTACATACATGGCGTCGCTGTGTCTGAATCCTCATCCTTTCTTTTTGTTCTGTGCTTGTCGTGTCCGCCTGCGCTCTTTACCGGTTTGACGGATCCTTTCTGTTCGAGACTTTCTGGAATTTCCCTTTTTATTCCCTCGACCGCCGCTCGATCTCGCAGACGACGAACGGAGCGCCTTGACTCAGGCGGGTCAAGGTTACATTCTGTTTTGATACCCCGCGAAGACTGAGGGACAGTTGAGCAACGAAACTCGGCGAGAGAGATCCTCTCTTGCCGCTTCCTGCTCACGGGCGGGAAGACCCCAAGAAAAGCAACCCCAGGCTGAGCTCCGTTCTTTGAGTTGCCTCCAGGAGTGAGGCGCGAACTCGTCCAGGATGAAGTTCGGACGTAACCTCCCACGGAATGTTGTCCCAGAATGGAGTTCGTCGTACATCAAGTACAAGGCGCTGAAGAAGCTCATCAAATCCGCCGCTGAGGATATGAAAGATGGGAAAGAGGCCGACCTTGCTGGTAAGTCGATCTGCTGACCGTGACTCTTCAGGTGAGGGCGTTTCCACTGACTTCGATGTCTTGTCTAGGATTCTTCTACACACTCGACCGAAATCTCGAGGATGTCGACTATTTCTACAATAAAAAATTCGCGGACTTCTCCCGCCGGTTGAAACTGCTCGAGGACCGCTATGGACATTCAATGGTCGCGAGTCAGCGTCTCGACTCAGAGGACGTTGAGGACCTCCTGGCTGCCTTGCTGGAATTGCGTGGTCAGTTGCGGAAGCTGCAGTGGTACGGAGAGGTCAACCGTCGCGGTTTCATTAAGATTACCAAGAAGTTGGACAAGAAAGTCCCTGGCGCTCAGGCGCAAAAGCGATACCTCGAGACGAAGGTTGATCCGTCGCCGTTTGCTACGAATGCTCGTCTCTTCGAATCCCTGAAGAGGATAAACGACTGGCTGTCTGTCCTTGGAGACCAGAAGAGTTCGGACGATGCAAGCTCGATACATTCCACTCTCTCTTTGAAGAAAGTTTCTTCCCGTCCTATCCTGAATCTGCCCTCCAGCTTGCTTGTCGCCGTCGATGAGGCCCTCCGCAAGGATGACACACATGTTCTGCTGGAGCTTCTCGAGACGCTGAAGATTGCGGCTGACGAGTTGGGCGATACGATCTACCCGAAAGTCCAGAAGAATCTTCTGCAGCGCGCTATTTTCTGCCGTGCGAAGTCCTGCATCACTTCGCTTCTCGCGAAGATCGACAGCCTTGAAGAAGATGATGATATCAACAAACGCAACTGCATCCACCGCCTGGTCATCTCCATTGGCAGGGCGCAGTCCACTACGGATTCAGAGCAGTCCGCTTCGATGGTTCTTGACTTCCCCGTTGAGCCCTCCAACTACATCACACCCGCTGCCCCTCCTACCTTGCAGCCGGTTCGCCCCGTGGTGAAGGAGTCCAGTCAGCAACAGCTGCTAAGCAGGGACGATCCATCCGTCGCGCTCTTGCAGCACCTGTTGGACCAACTTCGCCCTCACCAAAGGGGAGCTTTGCTTGCCAAGGATCTCTCCGGCCGCACTCCCCTTCACTATGGTGCCCAGTATGGCTTCAAAGTTGTCTGTGAAGTCATCATAGAGCATTTGCAGGCGTGGGATATGTTCGACGTCAGCGGGGGGATTGATGGTCCATCATGGCAAGACAACGAAGGGTGGGCTCCACTGCATCTGAGTGTGGTTGGCGGACACCCCTTGACCACTCGAGCTCTTCTTGACGCAGAGAACTGGAAGGGCGCTGCTGAAAATAAGGCGGCGATAAGGAAGAATGTGTCCAAGTCCAGTGCGGTACTGGCCCTTGCGACCAAGGCGAACTTTGTTGATATCGTTCAACTCCTCGTTGATGCCGGAGTTGACATTAATTACCAGGATGACCAGGGCGAGACTGCTTTGCACGTTGCAGCCCGCTTCGGCCACGATCAGTGCGCAAAGATCTTGCTGCAGGGCTCCAAGGACCAAAAAGCAGACACTGAACTCGCTGAGCACGCTTACTCTTGGACTCCTCTCTTCATCGCCTGCGTTGATGGATCGCTTGGCGTTGTGGAGTTGCTAATAGAGGCTGGTGCCGATCTTGAGAGATATGACTCCTCAGGCTGGACAGCTAAAGAGCATGCAGCCCTCAGGGGACATCTCCATATCGCGAGACGTCTGGCAGAGGTTACACCGTCTCCCGAAATCACGGAAGCTGAGCCTTCCATTTCCGTGCCTACTTCGTCTTCACCACCGCAATCGTCTCTCGCTGAGCGGAAATCGAATGGTTCTACGACCGGTGGGAGTCCTGGATCGCGGAGTCCTGAGCCCATTAAATCTTTTGGACACCGGTATCTCACCGATGAAAGTATGATTCTCGTCAGCCTTGGAACTATGGATATGCGGAAGCCTATCCAGGCGGTGAACCTCGACCGGATCCCCATGGCTAATGCTCACTCCACCCAGCTTGATACCGCGCTGTCCATCGTTGTTTCCGCCAGCGGAGCTCACGGTGAGCCCGAACTCATCGATCTTCCCATCCAGGAGAATATCTCTACCGAGCCGATAGTATTCCACACCGCAGACGCTAGCAAAGTCAGGCTCCTATTCGATCTCATCCCAACTTACGCCGGTTCCAAGGATCAAGTCGTCGGCCGCGGAGTTGCACTGCTTTCCAGCATCAAGCCCAGCATCGGATCTAACCGTATTAATCTAAAGGGCGACTCGACCGTACCCATTGTCGCTGCCAACACTCTCGAAGTGATCGGCTCGGTAACATTCAACTTCCTCATTATCACGCCCTTCACCCATCCCAACATGTCCATCACGGAGAACCAGACGTATTGGAAGAGTATGACTTCGCCAATGGTTATCGGGCACCGAGGTGATTACATTCTTCTGTTTTCTTGTTTCTCCCTGTGTGGTATCCTAACCTATCTTTCTAAGGTCTTGGAAAGAACTTTGCGAGCCGCAAGTCTCTGCAGCTTGGAGAAAACACTATCCAATCTTTCATCGCTGCCGCCAACCTGGGAGCATCATACGTTGAGGTAAGTTCATCTACGACCCTGAATATCAAGGTGTATAGAACGCAAGCTAACTATGTTTCTTTTTAGTTTGGTATGCATGGTTCTTTCCCCTGTCTACCTGATCAGTCGACTAATTTAAACAGACGTCCAGTTGACGAAAGACCACGTCCCTGTGATCTATCACGACTTCCTCGTCAGCGAGACGGGTATTGATGCGCCTGTGCATACCCTTACCCTTGAACAGGTAGGTTTCTCTTTAGAGTCTCGTTTCTCACTTTCGCTGACGAGTCGAAGTTCCTCCAATTGAGTGATAACCGTTCCGCGCGTCCGTCACGGCCTGCGTCGCCAGCTCAGGCCTTGGACTCTTCCGGTAACAGAAACGGAGGTTCGTCCCGACAGCGATCGATGTCCGTGGGAGGTTCGGAATACGATTCGAACGAGCTGAACGAACGGATGAAGCACACTCGAGACTTCAAGAAGAAGGGATTCAAGGGAAACACCCGCGGAAATCACATCCAGGCTCCATTTGCAACCCTTGAAGACCTATTCAGGAAACTACCTAACTCGGTTGGGTTCAATATTGAAATGAGTGAGTGATACCACACCCAAAAGAACAGTTACACGACGACCTGACCTAGATCGCCAGAGTATCCCATGCTCCACGAGACCGAGGAGGAGGAGATGGATACCTATGCCGTTGAGCTCAACTCCTTCGTGGACACGGTGCTCACGAAGGTCTATGAGTTGGGCAAGGGCCGCAACATGATCTTTTCTAGCTTCAACCCCGACATTTGCCTTCTTCTCTCCTTTAAACAGCCCTCCATTCCGGTGCTGTTTTTGACGGATTCCGGGACTTCTCCTGTGGGCGATATCCGCGCTAGTAGCTTGCAGGAAGCCATTCGTTTCGCGTCTAGGTGGAACCTCCTCGGCGTTGTCACAAATGCGGAGCCCCTCGTCCTCTGTCCGCGTTTGGTCAGAGTTGTGAAGGAGTCTGGTCTCGTCTGCGTGTCATACGGCACCCTGAACAATGACCCGGAGAAGGTTAAGCTCCAGGTTGCTGAAGGCATCGATGCCGTCATTGTCGACTCCGTTCTCGCCATTCGCAAAGGGCTCACGGAGCACCAGAACAAGGATACCCCCGCACCTTCACCTCGCCCTGTCCCAACAAGGGCTGGAAGCAGCACCGACAGTCTCAAAGCAACGTTGGCGATCCCAACTTTGGAGCAGATGGAACAAAAGGCAAACACTCTGCATGCCACGACTCAAGCTGCACTTTCGAATTGAACGTCTGGGTTTTGTCAGGGAAATTTTAGGTGTCATGATTTGAGTTTTGAGTCTTTTTTGCATGTCTCGAACTTTTCATGACGATAACCCCTTTTGTGATGATGGAGATTTTCTATTTCACATGAGCATTTCCGGGTGTTTCCTCACATATTCGCAGCACCATCATCTGGAGTCGTCTGTTTGACTGGCCCGCTGTCTATTATCTAATTTTTCCCTTTCTGAATCATCGTGGTGGATGGTATCTTAATATGGCTCGCCCTCTTACTCAATCCTAATTCAACTTCATCGGCTTTGTTTATTGAAACGAGGTCGGACTGCATACATAACTAGAATGGCCCCCCATGGCGGCGTATAAATATCCTGTTATCTGCCAGGGCCTGCCAGCGAATACTCCAACAATTTGCAGTCGCGGACTGTCTCGTATTCAGCCTTCTTCAACAAGGGATGCTTGGGTGAGGATTTCTTGACTACAGCCCGAACTAGATACCACTCACACAGTTCCCTTACAGCCCTTATCTAGAAATCAGGATTACTCAATCGAAAGGGAAGATTAGCCTTGAACAGGTGGTTCCTACCAGTCGAATTGTGCTCTTATAAATATAACTTTTCGATCATGGCCGACGAGCCTCTTATAGAAGTTTAATTTTTTTGGATAGCAGTAAATGAAGACTTTGGAAGGTATCTTTTGAGACTGGTTACTGAAAGGAAGGGGCAGCTGGGAACAAACAGAATGGATCGAACTGAACACAAGCGGTTTGATCCCCCACAAATCTCTACCAAGACCAACAACCGCGGCTTCCTCTCCCGCTTTCCCTCTCTCCGTCACGAACCCATCAGCTTGGCTTTCTTGGCCACACGCCATACCATCGAATCGAATCACATGAAATCATATCCGGGCCAGGTCACACCATATCACATCAGACACGCCTCCTTAATGCTCGAGTGCATCTCACTCATACCAACCCTTACACGCCGCCAGCCACCACTGCCTTCTTTCTGCGGCACCTTCCCTTTGCCCTTCCCGTTGTCTGGGCCGGGAGACATGATTCTCGCGCCGCTCACGACGGGGCTAGTGTACCCTGTCGAAGGGGCCGCAGCCGATGATGATGATGAGGAGGAGGAGGTACGCTCAAAGGCGAAGACCTCGACCATCCACTCGTACCAGACCTTGCGGTCGTCGGTCTGGCGGTACATGGTTACCACGATTTGAGAGTTGTCGGGGACGTAGAGGGGGGTCTTTATAGATGGTATCAGCTGTCAGCGTATGCTATTCTTCACGAGAGAGACGTAGGGTCTGGTAATGTGTACAGTTTGAAAGGAATGGCCTACCTTCAACGGGAAATAAATCGGAAACCAGCTGATCATCCCGGGACTCTTGGCGTCCATGGTGACCGGGTTCGTGGACAATTCCACATCTCCATACAGCACGGTCTCGAAGTATCCGCCCAAGCCGTGGCACACGCCGCGGTTCGGGCAGGGAAACGTCAACCGCGTCTGGCGCACGTTATGCTCGTTCGGGACCGTTGACGACAACGAGTAGGGATCTGGCGGGGTGATGTTCTGGTTCGGGTGCGAGAAGGACCATGCCGTCTGTACGATGGGCGTTAGGGGCTCAGTGTTGTTGGTCGTGGTTGGAGGTGGTGTGGATGTCGAGGAGCGCATGCTATTGCTGAGACCTCCATGGGGAGGAGGGCTAGTGACACCAGAGGCGTACGGTTGTTGTTGAGTTGTGGAGAGGTAGTCGATTGCATGGAGCATGACCACGTACGGTGTCTCCGGGGCTGCTGGGTTCGAAGCGCTCTGGGCTGCAATATCGGCATGCAGCTTCGGGGCGGAGATTGGGGTGATATGGGCGGAATATGAAGCTGGAATGGAGATTCCATGCACGGGGTTGAGGAGGTGGGTGACGCCGTCCAGACATTCTGGAGAAAGCTCGTTGTCACCGAAGGAGCCCAGAAGCTCGGAAACGAGGATGTCAACGGGAGTGTGAGTGAATTCCGGCGTTGGAGGGCTGGTCAAGGTCGTTTCTGAACCTGGATGCACCAATGCTGTCGTAGAACCAAGGGCCTGTCCAACGACCGGTGCCTGGCGCGAAGATTGGGAGACCTCTCTCCGCGGGCCCTTCCAACTGCGCATGTCCGACCTCACTAGATTGACATTTCCATTCCAGATAGACTCGTTGTGGCGCTGCAGGAGAACGAACGCGTTGGGGTTCTTCTCAACTGCCCATACCTCGATGGCAACGCCTGTTTCTGCACTGGCTCTTAGGGCACGAGTCACCAGCGGACCCCTTCCAGCGCCTACAACGGCGAGGACCACACGGCCGTCTGGACTGGACGTTGGTTTTTTCTGCTCCACCCAGTCGGTGAGTGCCTTTGCGATGGCGCGCTCGTACCATTCGTACTTGATGGGGTCTTTCTCGAAAACTTCGTAGGTGATGCTTTCCAGGTTGACGGTGAGAGGCTGCAGCGGTGCCTGCAGATAGTCCTGGTATCCAACGCCAAACCGCTCGATGGGGGTCCGAGGGGGCTGTCTCTGCTGGAGATTCCTGATGTACGACAGATGGGGAGTCGGATCATAGTGCTTCTTGCCTTGAGCTGCAGCGGCTTGGGCAAGGGTTGGGAAATTCGAGCCTCCTGATGCCGAAGGGTCCCTTCCGGTCTGATAATCCTCACTGTCCAGTCCTGGAATGCGGCCGACGTCACAAAGGAGAATCCACGGCGGCGTGCGTAGACGCATGAATCTGGCGATCAAAGCTTGATGTGTCTTGGACAGGACCGGGTAGCCCTTTTGGTTTTTGATGAATGAGTTGGCATCGATGGTCAGCAGGTGAACTGGCTCGGAGTGCCATCGAGATTGAACTGGCATGGGGGGAAGATGCTTTGGCAAGGACAGCGCTGGCGTCGAGGATCAGCAACGATGCATTAGATAGTTCATAGTTTCCTGGGAAGACACGATTGTGGAAAAGAATAAAAAGAAATTTTCTATTCTTACCTACGAAAAGTCTCGAGTGGTATTTACAGATTCTTCTGATGACCTCCCAAGCATCCCAAGTTCCAAATGGATCCACCTTCTTGGTTCGCTCCTCATCCGAACCCATCAGGAACTCCTCACGAGCGAATGGGGCGAGGTCGCCCATGTCGTCCGTCTCGAGATCTGGATTGTCGACCATTCTCAGCCAGATGTGGATTTGGATGTATGGGCCAATGTTAAGCGCCTCCTGGACGGCTCTGGCATAGTACACCAATCCCTCAGAATGCAGATTCCCATGGTGAAGTCTGGGACCCGGGATGATAAGATAACTGATCCCACAGAAAGCAGCATACGCAACTTCCAACATCAAGATCTGGCGCGATATGTCCGCGATCAATGGATCCGGAGAGCATAGGTCTATCCAGGTGCTGGTGACCCCGACCAGCTGACTGATGGACTCATTGGGCGTCAAAGGAGTATCAACAGCCGACAACGGAGGGATTCTTAATGGCTTCGTGTTCTGCGATGTCTCATATGTCCCAATGGCATCGTGTGACGCTGGTTGCAAGTTCGAAAGGTGCGTGGAGAGCAAGGTAAGCACTCGAGAGTGGAAATGAGGGGTTGTTATTGGGGTGGTGAGCATATCATACTACGCCATATAGTTAGTAAGTTTTATTATGGAACGTGGATAATAACATACATTGCTTTCATGAGCCCTCTGCACTACCTGTGGGGTGACCGGTAGTGAGCGCTTGCTCTCATGCTGACCGACGCAGAATGAGGGGAACATATCCTCAGCGCCGTTCATAGCTTCCATTTTTTGGATATAGCAATGAAAAACTGATTTCCAGTGGATATGGAAAAAATAAAGATCGTTATCAGAGGATTCGGAGGCTAGATGCTGATTATTAGGTACGAGTTGTAGCTGGCTGCATTCCTTGCATGATCATCAAAAATATAGAACGCGACGTGGGACGCGGGGGCACATGTTCAATGCAGATGTCAGCTTATATAGTCATCAGTCACAACAGAAGACAAAGAGTGAAAGTGGAGTGACCATCACGCAGAACCCATCTCTGCGGCCTCAAGGGATATGACCCTTGTTTAACCTGGGAACGTCAGCTGAAGAGGCTCCCTTGAGTCATGTTGACTAGCGAACGGATGCTTGTGTGCTTTGGCGATGTCCCGCGGCAGAACCACAGGCGGTGAGAGTGGCATAAGGCAGGTGTGGCGAGACTCGCCTAGCTTGCCTATCCACGCTTTTTTTCCGATGATATCTTCTCTAGCCACAAAACACAGCCTCTACCACCTTCAAAGAGCATGTTGCTTCCCCTAACTCCCTCTTAAGCCCCCGCCTTTACCATGGTCGAGAAACGTGTAGACGCAGAGGACGGGTCGCGCGCGAAGCGTCAGAAGACGGAGAAGACAGAGATAGATCCCAGGGACAACCCTTATCTTGCCCACATGTTCCCCGAAGAGACTTCCAACAGCCAGAAATGGACCGATGGCGCGTGGGAGGACTCGCCTTTCGCCAAATTCAATAGGCACCAAACTACGGCTGCCATGGCTAGAAAGGTTGAGGAGGGTGAGATCAACCCCTTCAACGGCAAGCCTTTCTCGAGCAATTATTTTTCCATCCTGAAGACGCGTCGCGATCTTCCAGTCCATGCTCAAAGGTGAGTTGCACAATATAGCTGCCTGTACGTTGTTTCACCGAGATTTCTGACACATACATCTAGAGATGAATTCTTGGAGCTTTATCAGAAGTCTCAGATCCTTGTCTTCGTCGGTGAAACCGGTTCAGGAAAGACAACTCAGATCCCTCAATTCGTCCTCTTCGATGACCTCCCCCAAACGCAGCGGAAACTCGTCGCTTGTACCCAGCCTAGGCGAGTCGCTGCCATGTCAGTCGCCCAGCGTGTGGCTGCCGAAATGGATGTGAAACTGGGTGAAGAGGTCGGATACAGTATCCGTTTCGAAGACATGACTAGCTCGAAGACAATCCTGAAGTATATGACCGACGGTATGCTTCTGCGGGAAGCGATGAACGACCACGACCTCAAGCGCTACAGCACGATTATTCTCGATGAAGCCCACGAGCGGACTATGTCTACCGATGTTTTGATGGGTCTTCTCAAGGAGGTTATAAAGCGTCGGCCGGACCTGAAGATCATCATCATGTCTGCCACTCTGGATGCACAGAAATTCCAGCGTTATTTCAACGATGCGCCTCTTCTGGCAGTTCCCGGAAGAACTCACCCTGTCGAGATCTTCTATACACCCGAGCCGGAACAGGATTACGTCGAAGCCGCCATTCGTACCGTCCTGCAGATTCATGCTACGGAGCCTGAAGGAGATATATTGCTTTTCCTGACCGGAGAGGAGGAGATCGAAGATGCCGTGCGCAAGATATCGCTTGAAGCGGATGAGATGGTGCGAGAGGTGGATGCCGGTCCGATGAAGGTCTATCCGCTTTATGGAAGTCTTCCTCCGCACATGCAGCAGCGGATCTTTGAGCCAGCCCCTCCACCACGGAAAAAGGGAGGCCGACCTGGTAGAAAATGCATCGTATCTACGAACATTGCCGAAACTTCGCTTACCATCGACGGTATCGTGTATGTCGTAGACCCCGGCTTCTCGAAGCAAAAGGTCTACAACCCTCGTATTCGAGTTGAATCTCTCCTGGTGTCTCCGATTTCGAAGGCTTCTGCGCAGCAGAGAGCTGGTCGTGCCGGTCGTACACGTCCTGGGAAGTGCTTCCGTCTCTACACTGAAGGTGCATTCAAGAAGGAACTTATCGACCAGACCTATCCTGAGATCCTTCGATCCAACTTGTCTTCAACCGTGCTGGAACTGAAGAAACTGGGTATCGACGACTTGGTTCACTTCGATCTGATGGACCCGCCTGCACCAGAGACTCTCATGAGGGCTTTGGAAGAGCTCAACTACCTCGCTTGCCTGGACGACGATGGAAATCTGACTGCTCTGGGACGCCTCGCATCTGAGTTTCCTCTTGACCCTGCGCTTGCTGTGATGTTGATCAGCTCGCCGGAATTCTACTGCTCGAATGAGATCTTGTCCATTACGGCTTTGCTCTCCGTCCCTCAGATTTTCGTTCGCCCACACTCTCAGAGAAAGCGCGCGGACGAGATGAAGAATCTTTTCGCTCATCCAGATGGTGATCATCTGACGCTCTTGAACGTCTACCATGCCTTCAAAGGTCCAGAGGCGCAAGCCAACCCTAAGCAGTGGTGTCACGACCATTTTCTCTCACTTCGATCGCTTCAATCCGCGGATAACGTGCGTCTCCAGCTCCTCCGCATCATGGAACGTGAGGAAATAGAGCTCGTCTCTACTCCCTTTGAGGACAAGAAGTATTACGAGAACATTCGGCGGGCGTTGGTGGCTGGTTTCTTCATGCAAGTCGCCAAGAAGGAGAGCCAGGGAAAGAACATGTACATTACAGTCAAGGACAACCAGAATGTCCTTCTTCATCCCAGTACAGTACTGGGATACGAAGCGGAGTGGGTTCTGTACAATGAGTTCGTGCTTACGACCAAGAACTACGTTAGAACCGTGACGTCTGTTAAGCCAGAATGGCTTCTAGTAAGTCCAGTCTTATTTCACCGTGTAACGACTTTGCTCAATATGGAGTACTAACTTATGTGCTGCAGGAAATTGCACCGGCTTACTATGACATCTCAACTTTCCCGAAGGGTGATGTTCGCTCTGCACTGCTTCGTACTGCTGAGAGACTTGCTCGCAAGGAAAAGATGCGCGCTGATCCAGGAAAGAGGCGTTGATGGCCTCACATCGTCTGTAATTATAAAATCCATTACAAAAGAGAACTGACAGCATTTCTGCCACTTCTGCTGATATGGCAAGTGATGTTCTTTTACTATTATCGAAGGCTGTTTAGATTTCTGCTTACTTCCTTTTCGGACTCGGGTTTTCTGCCTGCATTTATTTAGGGGTTAATTCGGGGGCGTTATTTGGATGAAAGGGCTTTAATTTTACTCTACCTATGATCACATATGATCTTCGTGCAATGTACTTTAGCTGCCCTTGAGCTTTGCACAGAGATCTTCCTAAGGGCGTCTCACATGATGACAGTTCAAATAGAATGAATTGTTCTCGTGAAGTAAATACCAAAAAACTCATTGCTTTCATATCACCATGTTGGTTAAGTTTGCTATTCTTTTCTACCTGACAATGCTTGCCCAAATAGCGTCCCTGGACACAGATTTATATAAGAAATCGAAGGCCGACATTGAATAAGCATCATCCCCATACACAATATGCCATTCCATTCCATTCCAAAACCTGCTCTATCCCAAATCTATATACAAAATGACCTTTTTGAAGAAAAAAAAAGTACAACATAGACGAAGAGATGAGATTCATGTAACAAAATGAAACAGTGACATTTTATAATATTACATGACCGGTCCCGATGGAATCAGAACACCTCTCATCATCTGGCATACATAACATACTTACTGAGCAGAATCGACAGGATCAATGACCGTGTGATTCTGTGGATTTTAAGGAATGACTTCGGCTGTCTCATAGCCTCTATACCGGAGCCACCTCGTTTTGTGTCCTTCCAGGGGAGGTTTGTCGTAGCTTCCAATTCGCGCCAGATTCAGCTGCTCTGCGCTCGGTATTGAGAGCCTTCGCGCCACGGTTGTAAGCTCTCAAGTATCGGACCTTTACGCGCATTCGACCTTGTGGCACCTGGGCTTTTGATGCAGCAGCACTTTTGGCGTTTCCAGGAGCAGCGACGTGCTCGGACGAATGAGGAGTCGCGCTTTGAGACTGAGCCACCTGTTCCTGCAGATCAACGGCAGAAGACTGCTGAGTCCGTTGGAGACTCTCAATGTCATTTCGTGGTTCCTCCACCTTTGTTTGATGGAATTGGGAGACAATTGCCTTCAACCGCTCCACCTCATCCTTCAGAGTCAATAGCTCTTCATTCTGTGAGTTGGTGACCGGTAACCGTGTCTTCTCGGCTGTAGACGTGGAGAAACTGTTCGCAGGTCTCGGGGCACTCAGGCTTTCCGATCCACCCTTCTGGTGACTCTCAGCAATCACTGCTGACAGTACGTCTCCGGAATAGCGCTTGGCCATGACTTGCCGCAGCTGAGCAAGACTATTCTCCTGAACTTGGGCCAGCTTCTTTATTTGTTCTCCGATTATATTCACAAACGAATGGCACTTTTCCCAGACGGTTCTATGCTGGTGCGATCCGTCCGATGATTGGGAAGCATTGCGCCAACGTTGGAAAGCAGGATCGAACGCCGAATCGATGTCCCACTGTCTCTCAGCCGCCGTCCAGTCAAAACCGCTATTGACAGCAGCATTTATTAATGCAGAAGAGACATCTTCCTGCTTGCATGTGTCGCAGAAGTGGACCATGTGGACAATCAGCCTTTCGATACGCTTCTCGGGATGAGAGGTACTCGACGTCATGAAAGCGAGAGCCCTCATTAAAGCATGGAGTCCCTTTTCCCAGTCCTTCCTGACACCGTAGAATTTGAAAAATGCACAAAGAGTACTGAAGTCATCCATAAACCCGGTTGCTCGCCAGGCTTGAAGCCAAGCCTCAGCTCGTTCTGGTTGATCAAAGCGGAGAGCGGCAGCAACCAGAGTGCCATATAGGGCAGGATTGGCACTGGATGTGGGTGGTAGAGTAACCTCAATACCATTTATGGTCTTCTGCGTGTACAAGGCCGTTGAACGTAAGTTCAGAGGGTATCCTTCCCCACGTAGCATCTGCAAGAACTGATCGAAGTCCTTGAGATTTTTGGATTTTCGGAAGAAAGTCAAAGTGGAAACGATAAACGGCGTAGTTAGTTCAAATCGATGTGGGAGCACAGTTCGCAGTATTAAGTCGACTAGATCGTTTTGACGGGTCTTGGTAAACGCCATGATCATCAACTGGAATGCTCTCGGACGATCCGGTTCTTTGCATGAGAGAAGGTTGTTCGAAATCCTCAAAAGTAATTCAGGAAGAGACATTCCCCTGCTGAGATAGAGGTTGATATCTTCCTGGAGAGCATCATCAAACCCGTCACGCTCCGCCTTCAACTGGTGAAACTCCCGAAGATACATATCCTTCGCCAGGTCATCGAACGTTTCCTTTTCGGACATTTTTAGAGCACGTATTCTCCGCCGGGCTGCATTCAGCTCCGCCAGAAGTTCTTGCGTGCTCAATTTAGGCAGCGGAAAATCCGGGTCATAATCCATCGGAATACCGGAATAGTTGTGAGCAATGACTGGACGCAGCAAGAAGCGAATAGCGAGCTGCTTTATCGCTAATGTTTGAATGGCTTTGATTCGAAGGACATCACCTGTGGCCCAGGTGTGATCACCATCCGTTTCCGAGAAGAGATAATCATCTTCATCCTCCTTCTCCGCATAGTCTAACAGTGAGTTTTCCGGCTCAAGACTAAGACCTTCCAATGCCTGAGATACTTGTACATTATTGGACGGTTTAGGTTGAGCTGAATCTGACAGACTGTATTTCTCCACTTGTGGTCTTTCTGGGCGTCCATCTCCGGCACTAGTGCTGTACAATCGTGTTTGCAGCGGTTGATAGAGGGCTGGCCGCCTCCTCCGCGAGGCCAGAGCCTCTAAAATACGCTGTTCCTCATCCACCAATTCAGTAACCTCCTCCTTTACCGCCGCAATCTTCTTCTCCCACTCGAGCCGGCGTTTATCTTTCGCTTGTGCATCAGCTAAGGCGGCGGCAGCAAAAATGCTCGAGTACAACGCCGTGATGGAATTTCCGATACGGAGGCGTCTTCGGCTAGCAGCCGTCGCTGACCGCGAGGCGACCCCATTGGCAGCGGTGTTGAAACAGGAGACGCAGCGACAAGTCGACTGTGACGGAGCGGTTCGGGACCAGAGACGGTGCATTATCTCGACATTGCTGCGCAGACGTTCAGAAATATAGGGAAGAGGAGATTCTGGGAATCCAATTGGAACACCCAAGGGGCACAATGGCCTCCCGATAGGAAAAGAATAAGAATGGAAGACAGCGGGGGAGAGGCTCTTCCTTGACGTTGGATGAACGGAGAAAGAGCTGCTCCGACGGAATCGTTTCCCTCGTGCAGCGTGCGGCGTCGGCAAGGCCCGGGCGTCTGCAAACGCTGCAAACAGGCTGCTATTCGGAGACTCGAAAGGACAGTTGATCCTCAGACCAGGTGCGGTGTTCGAGGGCATACTGATTTATCTGGTTTTAGTTTTGGAATTGTCCTTACTTTCTGTGTTAATATTTGTCTGCGCAAGCGAAATACTCCGCCACTATGCATACAAGTTTGGTCGGACTGCTTACTGCTGTGCTTGCCTTGACCAGTATTGCAAGCGGCCATGGGAATCATGCAAACGTGCAACAAAATAAGGTTGGTGAGATAGATTGGGCTACATTCCACATGCAAGGTAAATAATGAGCTCTTCCACTTATTGCCCCCATGCTGCGCATTCTGCTTGATAAGCGCCAGATCGCTGATCCCCGCTGCAGAGGAGCACCACATCGATACTTTCGATGCCGGGTCTTTCTTTGTGCTTCATGACTACGATTCCTCTGGAGCATGGACGCCTGACGAAGTCCGAAAAACTTACGGCCTTGATGACCCATCGACCGCCCATATAAGCGAGGAACACAAGCAGCGGGTTGTCCGGGACGTGTTCGCGCTCTTTGACCCGATGAACACGGGCGTCATCTCTCGCAGTGACTGGATGCGCCTGGTCACGGCTGGTAGAAAACTACCAGACTTCGGTCTCGGGCCTGGTCATCATGGCGACATAGAGTACGAGTACGAGATTCACCATTTCGAAAAGTACCACGGAGAGGACGCCAAGGAGGAAGATCTCACACATCCTGAGGATATCGAGCACTTCAAGCTGCACGATCAGAAGGAGATGGCCGATATCAAACTCGAGCAGCTCGAGAGCATGCGGATTGTCGAGTCAAACATTCCGCAGAAGTTCCGCAGAAACCTATGATTCTGTATATCCTATTCGCAGCGTACCTATGGGTTGTTAAGGTCGAGCATTTGTTAAACTGCGTTAGGAGCGTTTCAGACTAAGTTATACACCGTTCTGCCATGTTCGGGGCTTTGGGACAATGGTACTTAATGTGTATTGATGAACATTAAGGGAGTGAGGGCGTCGGCCAATATTGTGCTTCAAGAGCGCTGTGCGATTTGTGCATTGTTCATCCAACCTTGCCTTGGAAGGACATGAAATCAGTTTTGTGTCGTTTAATTATAGACGTTCAACTATCTCTCATGGGGTGTTTTTAATTAATATGAGATCGCAATATCGAAAACGCAATGCATAATGCCTGGCGCATAAGTCTTCACTTGTTCGACATGTTGACATTGAACGATAGCTTCTGGTGATGAATCAGATTCCTCATCAACTGCAGCCTTCTGTCTCCTGAATTCATGAATAATCTCGTCTTTCTTTTGGTCGATTTGCTGGATATCGACATTCTCGTGCACATGAATCCAGCCTCCTTTTCTTCGGTCGAGCATCCTGCAGGCGCTCTCCCAGGCAGGCTTTGATGTGGGTAGCAGACCAAGGTTGACATGTCTCACACTATTCCATGTCCCCTTGTCTTCCGTCATCCTCTTCGTCGCTTCAAGTGTATTCGCAGCGAACCTGTTGTCTCCATGGAAGACAATTACTCGGTCAGTGTCTTGGAGTCCGTTGACAAGCTCCTGAAGCCCTCCTTCCAATGTGCCATCATCGTTGACTCGAACGACTTTGCAACCCCAGCCATTCTCTATGCAACCCCTCCGTAAGCCCTCAACAGACCATCCGTTGATCTCCCATCCCCAGACTCTCTTTACACCCCTTTTCAGATAGGAAAACACGAAGTAACCGATGCCCGCATACATATCAACAACGCTGATATCCTGCACCTTGTCGCCCTTCAATGATTGCTCGTCCATCCCATCAAATCTGGCTCCCTGGCCCAATATTCGAGCCTTTTCAGTGATATTTCCCCGTGAGAACATCGTATACAGGGGTGCCCAGGTCTGAACAATCCCACTATTCTGGACCACGCGAACCCAGAACGCGGCCTCCAAATCCGAAGTGGAAGGTTGCTCTTCATGGCCGCATTCCGAACGTGGTCCGAAATTCCCGTACAGGGGAACCAACCCAGTCGGGCTTCGCATCCTATTCTCATAGCCACTATGATCTGTAGGCGCAATTGGAGCGTTGAGAGCAATGTGAGTGACTCCCATGCGACTGAAGGAAGTCGCTATTGACGCATATAGTGCCTGCCGTTGGTCGTTATCCAAGGACGTGTACAGAGCGCTCCATCCTGGAGGGGAGCTGAAGAAGTTTGCCGGCAGGAGAAGTAGAGGTTGATAAATCGTATACCGCTTCGGAAGAGAGGAAGCCAGAGACTCTGATGACAGGTTGTAAGACGAGAGAAGGTCCGGGGAGAGATGCCTGTCGATGTAGTTCTGGATTCCGGCTTGAAGCGGATTCACATTCTTTGGTGGATGTTGACGCTTGTTTCCAACACGCTCAAACGCTTTTTCATTTTGGTGATTGTCACTAGCTTCCCCGGGATTCCTCTCACTGCCATCAGGTGAAACCATTATCTTGGAATACCGATTGGGGAGAAAAAGAGCAAGTTGGATGTAGACCTCGCCAATACCACGGAGGATTCTTTGATATAGTAGACAAAAGTTCCTTTGGAAAATTTGAAACTATTATGTAGATTTTTCTTGGTATACCTATTAAATGATGAATATTTCAAGGATGTCAATAGAAAAGGCGAATGGTGATGTAGCTGATCAAGGATAATAGTAGCCCGCAAGATGTACTTCTCGACCAGGTTTCTTTTTCGATGGTTCCTTTTTTTGTTACATAACAAAAAGTTAATAATAAGCTTTGTGTTTGTCAGTGTTGAGAATCAAATCATGTGGTCCATCCTTCTTAGACGGAGATGATGTTCTTGAGGATATTTTTTTATTTCAGTGTATTAAAGCTTATGCACGTGACTTGCAGACAGTGGAAAAAGATTCACTCACTGAACGACTATTGACTTAAATATGTACGGGGAACGTGGTTTTCTGTAATATATTCTATTTGTTTCCTTTTAATTTAATGTTGTGTCAGGTGCTAATTTTCAGAAATTGTTCGCACGTCCATAAGGCACCAGGGCACGCTTAGATTAGTATCAAATTTCTTGCCCTATCAACTAGGAATATACTCCATTAACTTATTTTAATGCATTAGAAATAGCCCTGACCCCGAGCTTTCCTTTCTTTCTTCGAACTGGTATACACCCCCGCTTTTGCCGTTTTCCATCCCATCCGCACTACACCCGCAAGATGATGGACACCAGCGACTACACCATCGATGACCCGCACATCCTCACCAACCGCTTTCTCGACGGAGGGCTTCAACTTCGTCATTCCAGCGCAGCCAAGAGTCAATGTATCTGCACCCTGGACCACGAGGTCCTTGGCTGCATTGCACATGATATCAAGCACCTCTTTCTCGCTCTTGCTCTCCAGCTCCAGCACGCCCAATCCGCAGCTGCGCACGCCTGCACAAAACCCGTCGAAACCGTGATATCTGATGGCATCCTCGAGCATCACCTTGGCTCGTTTCGAAGTAGCGATAACTCCGAACCTGTTTCCTAGAGTACGCGCGGCGAAGAAGCTTGCTTCCATAATGCCGATAACGGGCTTGTCAAGCTCCTCGCGCAGAACCCGGATCAGAGCGTGGTCACTGTAACATGCCACCAGGAAAGCATCATACTGGTCTGAGATTGGAATAATGGCCTTCACGGCTGCTGCTGCCGACATGACGCTGTCTAGGTTCCCCTCGATAGCGGTGGGCGCCTGTTCGGGCGCCGTGAAGCCATCGACCTCGACGTCCGGTGGTAGCGTGGACTGAACCATCTTGAGGCAGTTTTCTGTCATGGACTTGGTGGCATTAGGGTTGCAAAGGAGGACTCGGATATTCTTCCCTCCTTTTACCAAGGAAGAACCACGGTTGACGAGGACGTGGTCGCCATTAGCGGTCGTGTTTCCATTTTCGCTCAACTTGGGAGGTTCCACGACTCCCGTTTGCGATGTGATCTTTCCATAATGCTCAATACGTCTGTGTCTGGCAAAGTCGAAGGTCCTTGTCTTGCCAGGTCTGCATAAATCCAAATCACAATCCGCGATGATCACCTCATCTTCTACTGTCTTGGATTCTGCTATAATCCGTCCTTCCGGGTCGGTAATGCAGGATCCAGCAATCAACGAATACTTCCCATCGTCGAGACCACATCTAGCGGCACTGACGGAGAATGTCGCATTAGTATACGAATGGGCTTGCATAGAAAGCTGATGCTGAAAGATCGCCATGCGTTCTGCCTCAGCGGGATCCTGGTCGGCCGACGAACCCCACAGGTGCGGAGCCCAGCCAGCAGTATTGTAGCCACAGAGGACGACCTCGACACCCTGGAGCCCAAGAACACGCCATGACTCTGCCCAGCGGCGATCATTGCATATCATCATTCCGAAGATTGGGTCTCCGCGCTCTGGTGGAGATGTGGTCAAATCAGGCACTCGGAAGGCTTGCCACCCCAGGTCCCCGGGCTTGAAGTATCTCTTCTCAAGTTGGTTTATAGCATTGGGGTCAGGCCATGGTTCAAAGTCTCCGGGGAGGTGAATCTTGCGGTATTTGGAAAGTATTGTGCCGGTTTTGGCGTGGTAGAAGATGCATGAGTTGAAATGTTCGCCGTCATCTGTTGCTTCCGCGAATCCAACGCAGATGTCCACGGATAGTTCCTGAGCCTTATCGAATAACGGCTTGGTGATTGGGGCAGTCCGGATATCCCCATGTTCGAACCAGGATTCTAGTTCGGTTTCGTCTAGAAACAGATGTCGTAGGAAGAACGTCGTGAAAGCCGTTTCGGGAAATAAGACAACCTGTGCACCTTGGGACGCAGCACTGTCGAGAAGCTTTAGCATGCGGGCGAGAGTCTTCTCTCGAGGATCTGTCAGATGGGTCGCGCCCATCTGTGCCGCTGCTATGCGGATGATTCGCGGCATTGCGGTCGAACAAGGAAGAGCAATGTTTAGTTCCTAGGAAATGTCTGATAGTATGCCCTATCCGGAATATTAGTTGCGCAGTGAAATTTTTAGAAAAGACATCTATTCAGGACCTCAACCGACCGGCTCCCCCTCTTTTTGAGATACGTCTCTTCGGCCGCTTTACCGAAGTCACTTCAGGAGGAAGAAGGTAATCCCCTTATCAACCACTGCAGTCAGCATCTATGCTCTACGGATTCAACCGTTGCCAGTAGAATGCAGATTGGCCAATATCACGTTTTATCGGCTTATCAGACGGCTCTGCGACCTACCTGTTGGCTTATCTTGGGGGCTTTTTAACTTGATGGGGCTGACTACCAACCCATCGAAGAAGTTTGTTGAGCCTTTGAATAATAATCAATGACATGTTCTAATGTCATAACATAAGAGAGAAGACCAAATGAGGACCTCGGTAGATGGTATCTCATACCAGTTTACGTAGTAGTTACTACTGGTTCCATCCGTTCATGGATCCTAACCCCCACTTCTGGTTCTGCCGAACGGACGACAAGATGAAAGCCATATGGATATACTCCGCACCCCGTATGATTGAGCTCACTTCAAAGTAGCTCATAGATATCGTTCCGAAAGGCCTATCTCAAGGGCCCCACGATGCACCTTCCTATCTCGTCGGAGGCCGGGTAAAGAAATACCAACATCCAGCTGACTTGGATTACAAGGATCGGGAGAATATTCCAGCGCTCGGCGTTTGATGCCACAGAATCACTTAGACAGCACCTAAGTAGTAGCATGGGAAAGCTGTCGCCATCCTGCTGTATTACAATGCTAAATCTAACCAGTGTCCGAAGTCATTGAATTTGGACTGGATCATGGTGGCAGAGCAATCTAGAAGTTACCTACCTAAGACCTAAAGTAATGCTGAAAGGGAGAAGCAACACCAAACTTGCTTGCTAAACTATAACAATCCAGCTGAAAGATCATTTATATCTCTAGATGATGCTAAAATCCTACAACTATAAGTTGACACCTAGTACACCTAATCTCTTCAACTCTGAGCAGTGAGATGAATAGCTGGTTGCATCGATGGTGGACCATTGGCCGCTCAATAAATAAACATATTAAGACCCATACGAACACTCGGATGCCAGAACACAGTAACATGATCCAATAATGTTGACCTCAGAGAAACCGCACCAAAAAGAAAGACGCCTCGATCGGTATATGCATAATCGCTAAGCATTGGCAATAAAAGGCAATGTACAATGGATGAAGTTCAGATCAATCAGTAATCCATCACAGATGATCCCAGTTTGTCGTTTGAATCGAGTACACTGATAGGTGAATGGGTTAGTAGTGGCTCCTATCAAAAAGTCGGATATAAGGAACATACGAATATTGTTTCGTTAGAGTCCCTTCTCCTCCCTTCGAAAGATCAATGTTGAAAACATAGAAATTGCCCTCACTCGTTACAACCATGACTTGAGGTGTGTTGCTACTCATCGCAACCACACTTCTCAGTGGTCCGGAGGTGCCACCAGATCCTTGGCTCGATTTTGGAAGCTTGATCCAGGCAAAATCCCTTGCTGGTTCCCAAATTTCGCTTACTCCCTTTGGGAGATAACCTCCGACCGTGGCTGCGAAGGTACTTCCGACGTTTTGCGATGTTCGTCGAATAATGCCCATGAACGTGCCGTTGTGCTTTCTTTGAGGAAAATCCGAAACTTCCGTTTCTCCAGTCGATTCTTCAACATCATGAGAGTAGCTGGAGGAACTTTGACTGAGTGCTCTCTCACGACCGGGAATAGGAGAAGTAGGTGTACCATCAGAAGATGAGCCTTGGTGGCCAAGTTTGAATATATGAATAGTCTCAGTAGCTGAGGACACGCAGAGAAGAGTCGACGTCGTGTTGAATGACATGCTGTAGATTCTTGATGGCATGGAACCTCTTCGAAATTGATACAACTTGTGTCCATCAGGGACGGAGAAAACTCGGATGATGGTCCCTTTATCGGAAGCTGTGGCCAAAAGCGTCCCTTCACTGTTCAGAGTGATACATGACAACGGAGATCGATGCGCTTCGACAACGTTGACCGCTTCGAGCTTCAACGTATCGAAGATGAGTACCTCGCCACTTGTAGGGGAGATATGAGTAGATCCCGGAGGGGCATGGGACGGAGGAGCAAATGAAGAAGGCGGAGCCTTCTGAGGAAGAGGGTATGCAAGATAGCAATTATCAGAGGACGGTGACAATGCACAAATCGCTGTATGGGGTTAGGGGTCAGAGTATCGAGATACTAGGGATCTGTGAAGAACTTACCGTTTGGATTTGGAGAAGTCTCGATTGTATATAGAAGTTTCATAGTCTGGATGTCATAGAGATAGATTTGATCCTCTAGAACAATAACTAGTCGTTTCCGGTTCAATTTAACCGCCAGCACGGTGGTTGGGAAGGTCAGTTCACATATGGTAGATTGGCGCTATACAAGAATGTTGTTAACAACAGACCACAGGATCCAGTGTGTAAAACATAGCCACTGAGCTTTCTGTTTGGATACTTCTGGAACATGTAACTTCTTCAGGGACGCTTACGAACCTTCGTGTTCATGATTTGGAGCCGTCGCGGGGACAAAATCAGTGCCACCAGAGATGTCGAGAATAACATCTCCAGAATGGCTATGTTACCTTCCTTGGTTTCATAGCTCTTGGCAAAAGGGTCCGTCGTGAAGATGCGGAATCCTTTCGAAGTACCTGGTCGAGGTTAGAGGTCAACATGACATGTTCGAGCGGGAACCGTACCAACAGCTAGATAGCTGTAGTCTTGGTTAAAAGTCACAAAGTTCATTGCCATCTTGCAGGGATATATGAGAAGACGCTGTATTATAATTATAAGCAGTAGTTTCCGCGGACCAACTCTCGCCGTTTCAAAAGACACCCCGCTTCACCAATGAAAGGGACGAGGAGTCAAAGCTGTCCCATAACAGAAACCTCGTTCCGAAGGACTCTGCGTTTCATCTACTAGTCTCGAACATGCAGCTGCAGGTTAGAAAAGGAGGGGTATTCTGACTTCGGCCGAGGAAGCAGCAGGGTCAAGCCAAGGGCGTCAGGAAGATCAGCTAGTCGCGCAGGTGTCCACGGGATCAGGTGTCTGCACGGGAGCGCGGCGTCTCAAGCGCTCGGTCGGCTCCACAGGCGGAGAGCGCGTCAAGCGAGCATCGACGCTCGGGCCACACCTTGATTAGTACTTGCGTTCGGGGGGTTCAGAAATTTAGAATCGACGAAATCTACCAGCACCAGCTCGACTAATATTTTTATGCTTAGCCATGGCTTCAGCAAAAGGATCAGGTATGGCTGGAGCGAGCACTAAGGCTGAAAGAGAGGCAAGCTTGGTAATGGGGGTAAGAGACTTTCTATTGCCATAAGTTTTTCAGAGCCTCGCATACTAACCGCTCCAAATCCTCTACAGACGAACAATAGCAGCATTGTCTCAAAGCGGAGTGTCGAGCTTCTTTACTATCCCAAGCCCCATTTCTTCAGATATTTTGTGAAGAAGCCACAGAGACGTGCGCCTCTAATCAATCGTGGATACTGGCTTCGGATGTATGCTATTGCAGAAACGGTTCGGCGTTTCTTAGAGGAGCCATCGGACAATATGAAATATGTTCTCAATTTTGGATGTGGTTTGTGAGTAGGGATTTATCGTCAAGTATCTGGAAAAGTAGACTAAGTCTGTTGTCGTAGTGATCCCCTCCCTTTTCAGTTCCTCAGCGGCGAACGATCCTTGTGTAAGAATATGAAGTTCATCGATATCGATTATGAAAAACTCATGGTCAATAAGAAGAACATCATAGAGAAAACCAAGGAGATAACAGATGTACTTGAGGATGTTGAGTTCCTGCCAGACGAAAATGCTATCCAGATACGCAGCAAGCATTATATCGGTATTGGTTGCGACCTCAAAAATTTGAAGAAGCTGGAAGAGGCCTTGGAGACGGAAATTGATTCCTCGAACTGCTCCATCCTCTGCGTCGCCGAAGTATCACTAACCTATATGGACGTTAAGTCCGCAGATGCTCTGATCCACTGGGCATCGAAGCTAAGTAGCGGTCAGTTCAAGTTCTTAAATCCTAACCCCATTGCACAGCACAGCTAATATTACAAAGATGTCCAATTTTGTTTACTAGAGCAATTCTTCCCGGACGGTCCAGACCATCCTTTTGCTTCTACTATGATGGCACATTTCGATAAGCTCCAAGCGCCTCTTTATTCAATCCATCACTACCCCTCGTTAAGCGATCAGGAAAAACGCTTCATTGATGCTGGATGGTGTCACGCGCAAGCAAGGAGCTTATGGGACCTCTGGGGTGACAATTCTTTTATACGCAGTTTTCGAAGGATCTCACTTGACACAGTCGAACAATTTGACGAGTGGGAAGAATTCGCACTGTTTGCGTCTCATTATTTTCTTCTATCGGCCTCTACAATTGAGAAAGAGGAACCGAATGGTAGCCTGAGACATCACGGATATTATCCCTCTCATGCGACTATGCGTTGCTCTCTGAGGCTGCTTCCGCGTTGTCCTTCTCGATTTAATGGGCAGCGACGATATGGCGCAGTGATTCCGGACAGTGAAACATCGTTAGGTCATTATGGTGGACTGGGGATGCAATCCCGCCTTCGGTCCACAGATGTTTACACTTCCGATGATATTAAGAAGCCAGTCCGGTGTTTACCACCGCAAACTATTCCCGCACGGATGTGTCATACTGTCACGACCTTGAGAGATGGCGATTGTCTGCTGATTGGCGGCAGGGCCTCACCAGCAACAGTACTGAACGACTGTTGGTTAAGACATGCAGACTCATGGAAGCCAGTCCAAAGCCTCCCGGCCCCTCGATTTAGACATTGTGCCACGCGATTAACTTTTGGTGATACGGACGAGTACGTCCTTCTCTACGGCGGCAAGTCTGATACGGGAGATGTCTTAAGTGGGTGGCTGCTGTGGCACGCTGAAAGCGGATGGCAGACCATCGAGGAAGTGGGCCACAGACCCAGCGCCCGATTCGGGGCATGTATGGAGAATATTGATAATTGTTCTGGAGTTTTATTTGGAGGAATGACCCAGGATGGCATCATTCTGGAAGATTTATGGACATGGAAGGTATCTCGGCGCAACAATGGGTCGTTCTTTGTGGAATTGAACGACCAAACGGAACGACTTCAAGCTGTGACTCTCTTATCCAAATCTATTGCTAGATTTGGTGCCACTGTCAACATGACCTCGTGGGGCCTGGTCATCGCCGGTGGTATATCGCCCAGAGGTGCCGTTCCGTCCAAGTATGAGATCATGCTGCTAGACACTGCGGAGCTTATGAGATGTCTTGCTTGTGGCGCGCCTTTGAGTGAGGCAATACTCTCCGCAGTTGGGTTGGGGATTGAATTCAAAGGGCAACGACCGCTTCTCAGCGGTCACGTTGCCTGCGCCGTCAATCCTTCTCAAGTGCTGATCTTAGGTGGAGGAGCAGTATGTTTCTCGTTCGGAACTTTTTGGAATGAAGGGACTTGGATGCTGCAAGATGCAAACTTAGCATGTGAGAACCGGTGGCTCATGATTCAGGAATCAAAACCTGAGGGGCGCCGAATTGGGGCGCCTCAGATACCGCATCATCAACACTCGGCGGATACAAAAGAGATTAAACCGATTCCACGGACAAGAATCAGCACGTCTTCTGAATTTCAAGAACTTATTGCAAAGGCAACCCCAGTTGTTATTGAGGGATCGGATATCGGCCCGTGTACTGAGCTTTGGTCGAAGGAGTACCTGGTGACTAAGGTTGGCAGTGACCGCAAGGTATGACTTCCAGTTCCAAGCTTGATGATTGAGAATACTGAAAATGGCGTCTAGGTCGTCGTGCACGAGGCACATTCGGAGCACATGAACTTTCAGACCAAAAACTTCTCCTACGTTACGAAGGAATTCGGTACCTTCCTTGACGAAGTATATGCGGGAAGTCGCCAATATCTCCGGTCCATTTCTACCAAACAGCCATCCAAACTTCCTGCAAATTTGGCGGTCGATTTTCCAGGACTGAAAGACGATTTTCATCTGCCAGCTGAGCTGTCCCTGGTAACCGATAATGCCCACAGCTCTCCACTAAGGATATCTGGGCCTGTTTCAATGTGGCTACACTACGACGTGAGTTGATAAACGTATCCAGCTATCAATCTAAAAGAGAGTCCCTACTCACACCGGTCTTTTGTAGGTCATGGCAAACGTCCTCTGCCAAGTTAGCGGAGAAAAGCGGGTGATTTTGTATCCCCCTTCTGATGTGCAGCACCTACAGCTACCTGCCGGCGCTTCGGGTTCTATGATAAACATATTCCAAAGTCATACAGGACCGATTGTCTCAATTCCACACACGTCCCCACATGAAACGGTATTAAAGCCGGGTGACATATTATTTATCCCCCCACTATGGTTACACGCCACATCTCAAGTCGGTGAAGTGAGCATTGCAGTCAATGTCTTCTTCCGGAATCTGGCGAAGGGGTATGCTCCAGGCAGAGATGTGTACGGCAACCGTGATCTACAGGCGTATGAGAAAGGAAGGAACGACCTGGACAAGATCGTCCGCTCCTTTGATGGGCTCCCTCCTGACATGGCCAGATTCTATCTCCTGAGACTTGCCGACGAACTAAAGGAAAAGGCATGGATGTGATTAGCAATGCGCCTCGTTTGAGTTGCTTATTCAGTTTTTGGGCATCGACCTATTGTCTAGGAGGTTGGTACTATTATCTTCCAACTTTGCTGCAGTTTAAGCTATCTCTAATTGGTGGACTGGCGCTTGAAATTTGAACGTGTTGGCCTGAACATCCAAACAGGAAATATGCATCACTTCGGCGTTGGGGATATTTTCCTGAGCCACAGATATCTGCTGGAGCGACTTTTTGAGTTCTGTCTGTCATTGGATGGATGCCAGGAGCAGCCGCTGTGCTGTTCCAAACAAAGGGTCTCTGACGTCCGAAGTGGAGCAATGACATAACCATCTGAACTGGACCATGAAGGGCTTTTCTCGCGACATCGGCCCAAATCTCACTGTGAGACACTGTAAGTACGGTACATAAGCCGCAGGCTCGGCACCATGTCGAGCTGGTGCAGTCCTAATATAGTAATTGATCCGAAGTCCTGGAATTGAAGGCTCGGGCAGATCGTGCTAGCGGAATCGGAAATGAACTAGAGATCTGGCCAGAGGAAGCATCGAGAGCGTCTGTCGTAGACCAAGGAGAGTGAGGGAAATGCTGCGGCCATGCGACATGTTTCGTCTAGTTGCCTTGCAAAGACCATAAGGGGTCCCGACAGCCGGAAGATGACTTTCAACCTTGGACAGGCGGGGTGGTTATGACTCGCGAAAGAAACGTTCTGGAGGGTGGAGAGATGCTCCGGGGTTCCCAAGACAGCCTTCGACATGGAGGCGATGGCCTGACCCGCAGCCTGCATGAACAAGAGAAGTATGCTGGTCTGGGACATATGAGATAGGGCACTCAATCCGTGATCGATACGCGACCAAGTCATCGCCTCCGCGCGACAGAAACAGTGTCACGGCATTATTCTTGAATGGCCAGGGAGTCTTACAGGCACATGGTGCCGCGGTTTCTCAGGACCTCTGCCCTCTCAGGAAGCCACGGGTTCTTGTTTAAAGTTGATACTCCCACACATCGACCATCTACGACTTGATCGAAGTGCTTGATGCGGATGGCAAGAAGGTGTCATAACATGGAGGGTGAACAGACAAAACGACCGGGAACACAGCTGCAGGACGGTTGGGCATGCGGTCCGAGCTGCCTTTTTAACGGACCCCTGTCTTACGGTGCTTGGAAGTGGTCGCGATGCTTCTGCTCTCGAGGGTTCCGAGATACGACTATTGGGGGAAGCGGAGCGTTGGGCGCGTTAGCGCTGGCCAGGGTCCCAGGCGTGGAGCACGACGGGCCCGCAGCCTTATTGGGTGACGGCGCGGGGTTGTCGGACCGACGACGCTGGTTCGCCGCAGCCGGCGCCTGAGTGTGGCCTGGGCCCACAGCGCTGTCGGTGGCCCGCCTCAGATCGCCGCGCGCAGCTCCAACGCCTGCCCTCCCTGGCCCTCTTGGTGGGGTCGTCGATTGCAGCACCGCTGATGCCATGTACGCTGTAGCACGCGCGGGCGAACACAGAAAACCCTCCCCTCCTCTCCCCCCCCTTGCACTCTAAACACTATGTCTGTATCCATGCATCATCCTTTCTCCCATATCTTTTCCCAGTTTCTCTGTTGACCTCCCTTCATTTCCTACCGTCTGTTCCCCACCGTGACGGAGTAGCGGGGCGTGTCTATCCCAGACTTAACTGTATCCACCGCTTATCTACCTGGGCTGCACGAGTCCTGTCTCGCCAATCCCCTTACTGATCTTGATATCTTTCGGGCCCAGGAGTGTCCTCCAATTGCTTCTATTGAGCCTAGTAAGTTTGTCTCATTTACATGTTATCAGTCTGCTGGTCCTTTAATCTCCCCACTCCGTTGTTTAGATATCCCGTTGTCTATGGTTACTGCCAGGCCTGTTACTAACGGATGAATTCCCAGGGAGGGCACCATTCCACCTTAGCCCGGAGACGCGTTTGAATTGCGCTCCGCTATCGCATTGATCGCAGATATAACTTGTATTTGCACCAGGACAGTCTGTTATGCGACTCTCGCAGAGGATGTGATTGCTTTCTCTCCCGCATTCAAGGGGCCCCTTCGAAACGGATGCCAGGACTGTGAACATCATCCATCATAATTTGAAAACATAACAAACCACGGAGACAATTGTCATGGCGACCGTCGTTGTACAGCAGCAGTCACTTCGACACTCCTCTACTCCGCCTCCTCCCACGCCGGCCTTGAACCTCAATAGCCGCCCGCGGACCCCGACTCCGATTCCAAACAAACATCTCCCTATCTGTCCAACCGGTCCTGCTCCCAACTCGAATGGACGCGTCACTCCACCAGTGTCCCCTCGTGCCAAATCTGGAAGCAGTGTCCAGACCTCATCGCTACTATATCCGCCAGATAACTTCCGCAGACTCTGTAATTTCCCGCCGATATACTCGATAGATATCAGCACACTCTCTGCGGCGCTGGATTACCTGGCCAGACAGCCCTTGCCAGAGCCAAAGCACGTCTTTCCCTGGCTGCATGGTCTCCATCCTGAGAACCAGATCCAACTGGCCTTTTTTGTTAACCGGAAAAGATCCCTTCGACGGCCACCAAAATGTCTGAGGGGTTTGACAATAGTGAAAGCGGGAGGGAACTTGACGACGTCAAGGCTCAAGGGTGCAGTTTCACCGGAGGAGGTGCTTGCGCCGTCAGGTACCGAGTTTCCTCTGGCGGATCCTCCAGAGGGGTTCTCTGTCCGCAACTTTCAAATCCAGACGGCGAAGCTAGCCTCGCTATCGGATATTGTTGTCTACGGCGAAGATGGAGTTGAAGAGATGGAGTTAGTCGCTCTTGCTGAAAGATTTGCGATCGCGCAGCAGGATTGGAGGATGAAATATGACCCCGGACAGGAAACGCTGCTTTTTAATACATTTATTCTTTCAAGTGAGTTTCCTTCCAATATGGATCGTTGTACAACTGAATTGCTACCAGAATTCACCTGACACGTAACAGGTACATTCCGAGAGATAGAAGAAAGGCATCCAGATCTGGTAGCCATAGACTCTAGAGGACAGATGACCGGTCAGGTTATGGATTTTTGTAAGTCTGACAGTATGTTGCCAAATAATGGGTTCTAACATCTCTAGTTCAATGGGAGCGATTTGAGATGTGCAGCATGTCAAAAGCTTCGGAGATATCGAAAAACGTCTGGCAAGGTCCGACTCCGGAGCTCGCATTGATGCTGCGGGATACCAAAGATGAGGAGTTCGACCTATTGATTGAAGCCAGCGACGTTGCCAGCGTCCCCGGGCCGCGGTTGCTGGAGAAGTTAGATAAGCAGCTCGAGGATGGTCCCCAGCGAATGGAATTCCCATCGTCGGGAAGTATCATACCACCCACTGGTGAGAACAGAGATGTGGACGACCTAGTCAACACGGTTCGATGGATGTATTATCTTGCCAATCCCGAAGAACCGGAACAAGAAGAGGATGCAGATGGTGATATACCAATGATTTCTCTGGTCAAGAAACCACGCAAGATTCTCATCCACTGTGGAGACGGTTATACTGAAAGCTCGCTCTTAGCGATAGCGTATTTCGTCTTCGCTGAGGGCGTTCCGGTCCATGAAGCATGGCTCAGGCTTCACTGTGAAAAGAAGCGCAACTTTTTCGCCTACCCGTCAGATGTGGCCTTTTTGACCAGCATCCAGCGACGATTGTTGCAGGAAAGTCCTGCAGCTCAGGGGCTGAACCTTTCTCGCCTACCAGACCCGGCCTGGCTTGGCAAGATGGACGGTTCACTGCCGAGTCGCATTCTGCCATACATGTACCTTGGCAATTTAACACATGCTAATAATCCGGAGCTGCTTTGGGCACTCGGGATCAGGCGAATCCTAAGCATTGGTGAACCGGTCAGCTGGACCGACGCAGAATTGCGCGTGTGGGGAGAGGAGAACCTGATGTTTATTGATCAGGTTCAGGATAATGGCATAGATCCTTTGACTCAGGAATTCGACAAATGTCTGGAATTTATTCGTGAGTTCTCCTCTCAACATTGTTCTTGAACAAATATTAATTGTCAAATTTTACTGCTTAGGGAAAGGGAAGGTAGATAATACGGCAACTTTGGTCCACTGTCGTGTAGGCGTCTCGAGATCGGCTACCATCTGTATCGCCGAGGTTATGGCATCCTTAGGCCTTTCATTTCCAAGAGCATAGTAAGCTTTATGTTTCATTAGTCTCAAGTGTTCATGACGCTGATTTGTGATAAAAAGCTGCTTTGTTCGGGCAAGACGGCTCAATGTGATCATCCAGCCACATCTTCGCTTTGTGTAAGTATCACCCTGTCGTACCTATTTTTCTTCACAGAAATTTCCAACTAAGTAAACTCTAGTTATGAACTTCTGAAATGGGAGGAAATGCAGCTGCAGAAGCGCAATAAACCCTTGAAACGGGAGCTTGAGTGGGCGACCGTCGCGCGTGAAATCGCACTGATGAACAAGCCATACTCAAGACAATGAACCTTGGCGGTTCAGCAAAGTCAAAAAGCATAATGATCCTTCGGGGGATATTATTACTCTTATTCTCAACGCACCCCATGTACCTGCCTTGTTGGCTTCTTCTGTTACTACTCTTGAAATCCTGACAACGGATACGAATGTCGAATGAAACGAAACGAGGGAATTAACGAATTGATCGGGTCGATGGATTTTGGGCGTCACGGAGTCTCCGGTCTTGTTTACGATGTTGAACTTTTCGTATCTTTCAAACCCCCCCCCCCCCCCCCCACCCCTTTTTTCTTTTTTATTCCTTTTGCCCGATTCTCTATACATTTTTAGTTCCTCCTTCTTTTCTCCTGCTATCAATGTTACTTTAGGATCACCCAGTCCAGGGGATTGATTCTATTGTTCATTATCCCCCTTCTGTTATTATTACCATGCGGACAAGTCAGTTGCTGTTACACTTCGGTTTTCGTTACAATTAACTTTCTACTCTGATATAAGTACCTATGCCTAATCTGGTGCTATGTGATTAGCCGTATATATGATTGTGGATAGTTGGTTACTGCGCTGCTTCTCGGCCTCCGCTTCCACTAGCTCTCCGATATAGATTTGATTAGATCGCGTATCGCGTGGTCTTTTGGCACTGGTATAGATTATTATACGTGTGAACGGTTTTGTCTGAACACATCCAGTCCCTTTCACTCTGTGAATTCAACGCCGCTCAGTGACGGGTACGAAACTAAAGAGAAAAGGTCCGGATAGTAATCGATGGATGCCGTCACATAAAAGTTCCTAGACGCCCCTGGATGTCGGACCACGTTTGAGTTCATCAGCACCGCTCAAAGACCCGATACAGACCCTTCAAATCGGCCACTTCCACCACGCCGCGCAGGAGGCTGGTCGTGGCGACTAGCCTGGACCGCAGGGCCGGGAATATGACGTGCTCCAGCATCCGGGTCAGTTGGGCGCGGCGGGCGGTGATGGATTCGTCTTCCCCTTGCTCTCCGTCCCTGTCTTTGTCTTCTGCTTCTGCTTCTGCTTCTGCGTTTGCTGGTTGTGAAGCTGTCTTTGCAGCTTGACGAGGAGGTGGCAATTGCTCAGGCGTGTAGAACGCAGCCAATTCCCTCAGGAACGTGCGGAAGCATGCCTCCTCGCTGGTCCAGTTCACGTAGGGCCCCAGTCGGAGCAGGAACCGGGGCAGTTTTGCCAACGAGGGGACGTAGCCCTTCAGCAGGAGCGGGATCGAGAGGAGATCCCCTTCCTCGGTGATCTCTAGGGAGAAGTACTCGTTGAGCATTTCGCGTCGGTCAATGAGTGTCTTTGCGACTACGTCGGGCGCGTTGGTGAAGATGTCCTCGCTCTCTTTTTCTTGTTCGTTTCCCTTACCCGGCGGGTCCTTTTGTCGTGCTCGCGAGGAAGCCTCGTGTTCTTCCCGTTCCACCTCCGCCGCGATCCTGAGCAGATCCACGAGTTTGGGGGCCGGATCGAGCCTGACGACGCCGAAGTTCCCAAAATCGGTCAGCCCGACCTGGTAGAAGTACTCGTTGCAGACCATCCCGTAGTCGACGAGGAACAGCTTCACGCCGGACTGGATGGCCGCGATCCGGCGCCGCTCGTCCACCAGCCCGACGTAGGTGTGCGAGGCGAACATCTCTGTCAGGCCGTTGTGCATGGATGCGCGGACGGCGGCTCGGAGATTCTTGACGGATGTGAGGCCGATGCGGAGAGGTTCGCGGTCTGTTGTTTCGTAGTGAAGTCCGTCGTTTATATTATTGGCAGTGGTGTCTTCTGCATTTGTGGTTTGGGAGAGAAGAGGGTGCGGCGCCGCGGATGGTAGCATCGAGGTGATCTTGCGCACCTTCGAGTCCGTCCGGACGAGGTTGTGCTCGTATGGTTTCTTCGTCGCTGCTGGTGTTCGAGGAGTAGGTTTTCCTGCCCCTGCCTGGGTGCTGGACGGTGCTACATCTTTAGAAGAAATAGATTCGGGGACTGAGGCACCGGGTAGAATGCTCTGGGTCATGAAAGTCCGGCTGGAGTCCACCTGCGCGAGTTTCGATCGGATCTCGCTGCAGATGCTCTCGATGATCTCATCCTCGTTGAGGAAGTTGACTTCTCGCTTCGTCGGGTGGACGTTGACGTCCACGCGCTGCGGTTCGATTTCAAGGTTGATGTAGACGAAGGGATGACCTCCCTTTGGGAGAAAGGTGGAGTATGTCTGCTCCACTGCCCTTTTGACCGCGGAGGATTCGACAGAGCGGTGATTGATGAAGAGTAGGATGACTGTCCGCTTGACGTGGTAGTTAGCGTTGGTGACTAGGCCTGAGGCTCGGAAGCCCAGTTTCTTATCGTCGATTTTGAATTCGACCAGCTCGTTGGCCACAGCGCTGCCGTGGATCTGGCGGATCCGGTCGACGGTGTTTGAGTTGGCGGCTGTTGATATGCTGACGCCTGCGTCGCCATGCTTCTTGCATGAGAAGGCCACCCCCGAGCAATGCACGGCGTAGCGGCCTACGACGTCGAGGATCTTAGCGTACTCTTCACTCGCGGATCGAAAAGCTCTGCGTCTTGTAGGGACATTGTAGAATAGGTCCTCTACCTGTTTTTAGTCAGTTTATTTGTAGAACTTCGCGGTATCAATCAGTGGCACACATACGGTAATCTGGGTTCCTCCACGGCCAGCGGTTGCCTTTGGTTCTGCACTCTGGCCTGGCTTCGGCGGGACAAGCTTCCCATCACTGTAGTGTGCCCTCCAAGCACAGCTTGAATTGGCGGTCTTCGTGGTGACAGTAAGATGAGCGATGTGGCTGATGCTTGCTAGCGCTTCGCCACGGAACCCATAGGTGCCAATCGTCGAGAGATCCTCAAATGCCTTCAGCTTTGACGTTGTGAATCTCTCACAGAGTACAGGCAGATCGTCTCGCTGTGTTTAACAGTCAGCTCCTAGCCATCATCAAATGTCTCTTGTGGCGACTGACATCTATGCCGTGCCCGTTGTCGGTGATCTGGAGTAGCTTGAGGCCACCATCCTTGACCAGAATCTCGATAGAAGTGGAGCCAGCATCAACAGCGTTCTCTATCAACTCTTTCAGTGCATGCATGGGAGCAACGATGATCTCCCCTGCAGCAATCTTGTTTACGACATCTGGGTCGAGAGCCTGTTTGCTTTACTTAGTACTTGAAAATTTCTCCTCCTCCTAAGACGTGTATGTACTAACTCTGATCCTTCTGGGCGCCTCTGTGGGCAGGCCAGCATCAGCAGCTGTCCGCTTAACACCGCGAGTCTCTGTGCTATCAACCTCCATTTCGTTCTCCATGGTCCCGACTTAGGAGGTGGCCTTTTGGGCTACGTGTCGAGATCGCGAGGACGGTTAAGCACAAGGATATAACATGCTGCTTGTGGTTGGATCTGCCATAAGTATCCAATCGAGCAAGAAGATTGATTGATTGATTGATTGCTGAACTTCCGATGGAGTCTATATAGAAAAGCGTTGATACCAGACTGTCACGCGTCGCGGGAGGCGCTAGCGCAGGCGGGCATGCCGCCGCAACGGCCGCTGCCGATCGTCTTTAGCGGCGCCAATCGAAGCCGGCGAATCTGCGATCAGATTTCGCAGCTCCCCGCAAGCAGCGCTCAAGCCTCGAGCTCACTAAGCGCGACTCGCGAAGTCTTGGAAGCTCATATTACAACCCAACTCAAATGCAAACCCTCATCTCTCAAGCTCCAAGGGGGCATCTTTTCATATGCACACGCAATGCGTCTCTCCAAGAGGGCCTTCGTGCCTGACGAAGAGCTCGGGAAGAAAGATGACGATCATCGGCCTGGCAGCGGACGAGGAAAACCACCATCCCTTCCGGCATGGAAAGTTCCTCGACGGCGACGTCTGCTACTAGCCATTGTCGGCTTCTATCTACTGTACCTTTTCTTCAAAAACATGCCAACAGATCTACAACCCGCCGTGGAGCGATACGATCCGAGAATAGGGCAACTACGACAGAAGGGCGGGCCTCTTCGAATTCCCACTGATCAGTCGTTCGCAGCCCCTCCAGATGGAGCCCCTCCAAAAGACGAGGATGCGGCAAGCGAGGCAGAAAAGTACTATTATAATGGGCGCATTAAGTTCTATGCGCTTGCCAAGTCGTTGTATCGCGCCTCAATAGCGCCCGCCGATCGACACGATCTCAGTGCAAAGCGCGCAGTGCTTTTTGCCGGAGCAAATTTGAAGAGTGTCGCAGACCTCATACCGCTTGCCTGTGAGATGTCCCGCCAGAAGACGAATGATGTTCATTTCGCCATCATGGGAAGGGACGATGTATCGATCGGGGGTATACAGCAGGTTAACGGTATCAGCAATGATGACTGTCCGATCCAGTGGCACGGTGCGTTCATAGCTCATCCTCTAGCGTACCTGGACTCATGCTAATATTCTCATCCTACAGATGGCCGTCCAGACTATGCTAAGTGGTCAACTGATTCCCGCATGAAAAGGGCCGTCAGATCAAGCTTGGGGTATATTAGAAGTCAACTGCATCCGCATGTTCTCATAACCCATGGCGAATCACGGGAGGACCCTTTCTTCTGGAAAGGGATAAAAGGGAAGACAGAAGAGACCCGGCTTCCTCATATCGTCCTTTCCAGTAAGGCCGGAGATCTCATGTGGCTGTCGAAATTAGATGGCAGTTCACTGAGGGGTACGAAGACCCTGGAGCCCACCTATGTTATTCTTACAGTTGTTCGTTTTTTACTGACAAGGTGCAAGCTTGGAATGAACTCAACATTGAGATGCTTGTTCATGCGCCTTCCGAGTCTTCTGGGTCACTGATACGCTTGATCAAGTCTCTCGAAACGGCAGACTATCTTGGATCTGTGCCCAGTTTGACCATTGACCTGCCTCCTCACATAGATCCTCAACTTCTCCGATTCCTGGAGAACATGAATTGGCCGCCTGGCTCCTCAGGTAAGGTAACGCTCCGTCGTCGTATCCAGCCTCGTGATATGACTTCGGAGGAATCATCCGTCCGGACCGTTGAGGACTTTTATCCCAGGAACCCAAATACGTCACACGTCCTCATGCTATCCCCGCAGACGGAGCTCTCTCCATCATTTTTCCATTACTTGAAGTATATTGTCCTGAAATATAAGTATTCGACGCACTCTGCGAATACGTCATCTCGGTTGCTCGGCATCTCTCTTGAGCTCCCATCATCGAAGCCTACTGACAGCGAACCTTTTACACCCCCACCGGTTCCTCCTCCTTCTGATCACCCTGGCCAACGAAACGGGGATGATGGACCACCTCTTTTCCTCTGGCAAGTGCCGAATAGCAACGCAGCCTTATACTTCGGTGATAAATGGATTGAGTTCCATTCTTTCCTTTCCAATCGTCTTGCTTCACGGGAAATTTCTCAAGAAATTTCCCCAAAGAAGAAACTCATTTCAAAGAAGTACCCAGCCTTTATGGAGTATCTGCTTGAGCTTATTCGCGCCAGAGGCTATTACATGCTCTATCCATCTTTCCCGGCCCGATCTGACTTATCCCTGGCAACGGTTCATAACGAGCTATACCATCCTCCGAAGGAATTCGCAAGCGAAAGTACAGAGCCACTGGAGCCGGATGCCAGCATTGTTGGCGACTCGTCAGAACCCTTGGAAGCCGACTCAGACATAGAACTTGGATCAATCGAAAGGCCAGTATCACACACATCGACTGTGACAGCTCTCCTTCGACAATTTCCGGGCCATCTCCCTGATCTTGATTCTCTGCACATTCTATCGTATAAAGGTGAGCAGACATCTAGCCAGGCCGTTAGACAGGAAGCCGAAGAGTATGCGAAGGATTTCAAAACACGTTTCGGTGGTTGCCGCGGATCAAGCGCGAGCGGCGAGATGAGCCTATGGAAAGCAGATGACTTGTTCTGCCTGGACAACTGATGTCACCAAAGGGAGTGTCGATAGTCCGGAAAAGATCGCTGTACTGTACTGTACCTATTTACAGATAGGCGTTTCGGGAGTGGCTGTCTACTGTCTGGCATGTTAGCTTATTCTAGGGTTTCCATATTATTTCTGGATGGAAAACAGTCGAATGTCCGATTGCTTGTCCTTTAGTTCTTATGTATTGCGTAGATGTTTGCCCAGGCTACTCTGAGGTCAATAGCTGTGGATATTATATCCGTATCGGACGGGAGTTTAAGAACCCCACTGTTGCAAGACCTATGCTTTTCGCTCGCTACAGTAGTGATGTATCGACCCCTCGACATGCTGCCATACAGAGATTTTTCAACTCGCACCGCAAGATGAGTTGCCGTGACCAAGCTGAATAACAACGGGTCCTGGCGTTGCGGAGTTCACGGTTGGGCTGAACTTACACCAACTTACGTAAGCCGACGTAGAGCTCCACTGAACGCCTGCGACACCTTGGACAGCAGCGAAAGCTCCAGACGCCTCACATCCCCAGCTTGTACTCCATATCACGCATCACCCCTTCTGCAGTCTCGGTTTCTAAGTCCGTTACTTTGTACCCGGCGGACCGTGCTGCGAGAGTTTCTGTCGTCACAGCTTCCTGATCATCTAGTGGCCTACTCGCCAGACACCCGTCAGAAATGGCGAAAGAGGGCGAGCGGTCAGGTGCCGCCGACAAGGGCAAGGGCAAGGTTAACGATGTTCGAGAACTGAATGGAGATAAGAAGGGCGTGAAGGAAGAGAAGCCCACGGCAAATGGGAAGAAGGAGGAAGAACGCAAGGAAGGTAGGCATAGACCTTGAACAAGCAAACGTGCTTGCTTGCCGGTTCATGCTTCGATCGCCGCGCTGACAGAACACCCGTTATAGAAGAGCTTAGTGAGGAAGATCAGCAGCTCAAGAGTGAGCTTGAGATGCTGGTCGAGAGGTTGAAAGTATGCTATCCACCTGTTGAAGTACCTGATGACGTTAATCCTCATGTATTCCTAGGAACCCGATACCTCTCTCTATCGGCCCGCTTTAGACGCAATAAAGACATTTATCAAGACCTCTACCTCTTCGATGACCGCAGTACCGAAGCCCCTCAAGTTCCTCAGACCGCACTACGATGAACTTACAGCGCTGTACGACAAGTGGCCCGCTGGTCCTGACAAGGTATGGTCGATGCATATAACGATCATCTGTTAATATAGGCTGAATTGGTTGTATAGGATTCGCTGGCCGATATGCTTTCGGTGCTGGGGATGACATATGGTGATGAGGAGAAACTCGAAACCCTCAAGTACCGTCTCCTTACCACGTCCGAAGACCTCGGGTCCTGGGGCCACGAATACATAAGACATCTGGCGCTGGAGATCGGGCAAGAGTACCAGAACAGATTGACGGAGGAGAAAGACGTCCAGGATCTGGTCAATCTCTCGCTTTCGCTCGTCCCTTACTTCCTGAGTCACAACGCTGAGGCCGATGCCGTCGATCTTCTGAGCGAACTGGAGATGATTGAGGAAATCCCACGGTTCTTGGATGAGAACACTTATTCGAGAGTCTGCTTATATATGGTTAGCATGGTCAACCTCCTCACATACCCAGAGGACCAGCAATTTCTCCGAACAGCTCACAACATCTACGTTCGCTACAGCAAACTTACCCAAGCCATTGTTATTGCTATCCGCTTGAACGATATCGATCTTATCAAGAGCGATTTCAATGCGACTACGGATAAGGCCCTTAAGAAACAAATGGCCTTTCTCGTCGCGCGTCAACAGATCTGGCTTGATCTACCATCGGAAGATGAAGAAGATCAGGAACTGGCAGATTGCCTCAACAATACTCAAGTTCCTATCCACTTCAAGACTCTGGCCAAGGAGCTGAACATACTTGACCCTAAGATGCCGGAAGATATTTACAAGACCCACCTAGAGAGTAGGGGAGCAGGGTTGACAAACGTCGACTCTGCAAGGCATAATCTGGCCAGCGCTTTTGTCAACGCCTTTGCCAACGCCGGCTTTGGAAATGACAAGATGATGCTGGTCGAAGGCGACAAAGGCCCATGGGTCTGGAAGACTAAAGATGATGGCATGATGTCGACCGCCGCATCAATGGGAATGCTGCTGCACAGGGATGTTGAAGAAGGTCTAGATAAGATCGACAAGTTTACATATGCCCAGGAGGACCAAATCAAAGCCGGAGCTCTGCTTGCTATTGGTATTCTTAACTCTGGTGTCAGAATAGATTCTGACCCGGCCTTGGCTCTTCTGAGCGATCCGGACAACCTTGAGAGCAAGAGTGTTCCAATGAGGGTAGCCTCCATCATGGGCCTGGGCTTGTCATATGCTGGATCCAACAAAGAGGAACTGCTGGATATCCTTCTTCCAATTGTGGAAGATGTTTCTCTGGATATGCAGCTGTCGGCAATGGCTGCTGTTTCGTTGGGTCTTATCTTCGTTGGCTCATCGAATCACCAGGTCAGCGAAGCCATTGCCACTACACTCATGGATGAGGAAAGGCAAAAGCATCTCAAGGACAAGTGGACCCGTTTCATGGCCCTTGGCCTGGCACTCTTGTACTTCGGTAAACAAGAAGAAGTCGACGTCATCTTGGATATCCTCAAGGCTGTCGATCATCCCATGGCCAAGCCAAGCTCGGTTCTCGCCTCCGTGTGTGCCTGGGCTGGAACTGGTACAGTTTTGAAGATCCAAGAGCTCCTTCATATCTGCAATGAGTACATTGAAGAGAAGGAAGAGAAGAAGGGTGATGAGCTTGTGCAGTCCTACGCTGTTCTTGGCCTGTCACTTATTGCCATGGGAGAGGATATTGGCCAGGATATGATCCTGCGGCAGTTCGGCCACCTGATGCATTATGGCGCTAGTAACATCCGGAAAGCAGTTCCTCTTGCAATGGGTCTTGTCAGCCCCAGCAACCCTCGGATGAACGTTTATGACACTCTTTCTCGATACAGTCACGACAATGATAACGACGTTGCCATCAATGCAATCTTTGCCATGGGCCTCCTCGGTGCCGGAACGAACAACGCTCGTTTGGCGCAGCTTTTGAGACAACTGGCGAGCTACTACCATCGTGACCAGAACACCCTGTTCATGGTCCGGATTGCTCAGGGCCTTCTCCACATGGGCAAAGGTACCCTTACGATCAACCCATTCCATACCGACCGTCAAGTGCTCTCTCGGGTGGCAGCCGCAGGTCTTCTCACCGTTCTGGTTGCCATGATCGATGCCAAACAGTTCATTCTTGCTGAGCACCACTATCTTCTCTACTTCCTTATCACCGCCATGTACCCACGATTCCTAGTCACCCTTGACGAGAACCTGCAGCCTCTGACTGTCAATGTCCGAGTCGGTCAGGCGCTGGATGTGGTTGGTCAAGCTGGTCGGCCGAAGACAATTACTGGATGGCAGACGCAAAGCACTCCAGTGCTTCTGGCCTACGGTGAGAGGGCTGAATTAGAGGATGAGGAGTACATTCCTTTGAGCAGCACTCTGGAAGGCTTGGTCATCCTGCGCAAGGTAAGTCATCTTTCTTCCTGCACGTGTCAATGCAGTATGCCTAATTCAATGCTTCTATGTAGAACCCGGAGTGGGTGAGTTCATCATAAGCCATGAGATGCGACGCGAGTTTTCTTGGACGGTTTGACGGGCAGTTAACGAAGATGAGGACGTATGGTTCTCGGATACGGATGGGTCTATTATAATCGGAAGAGCTCCGGAAATAGGATACGCCATATGCGTGCTGGTGAATCTGCTCAGAGAGACCTTCAGCCCTGCATTTCCATGTACTGTACTGATCGGATAGATCTAGTGTGGGGCAACTAAGACGGCATGAGTCTCGTAATGCAGTTGTAGACGAGTGTGAGCAAGCTGTGTAGGTTGTTCAGGTTAATAGCATTTTAAAACTCCAGTGATGCTAAATCACAAGTGATCTGTCATCGGTAAATCGAGGCCACCGGACCATGAAGCTAGATCCACCATCCCCCAGTCGTTCCTTTCTTACTATCCGAAACAGGTAACTAGGGCTTAGGGCTAGGTGCCGTGACTTTTTCCAGCGCCAGCTTCTCTGGGGACCTCGAAGACGGAGCGCAACGACAAGCGGCAGAGACGTGTCTATATTCCTTAACCTTCTAATTTTTGGCAAGGTTAGGCTCTAGCAGGCAGCCATGAAGCTCGATCCGAAGGCAATGCGCTACCTCACCTCGGAGGACTTCCGGGTGCTGGCTGCGGTATGCCCCTCCATCCCCGCAATCAGTCGTCTGTCAGCTAACAGAAGCTCTGCAGGTTGAGGCAGGAAGCAGAAACCATGAGGTTGTACCAACATCACTTATCGTACAACTGTCAGGTTTGCGAGGTGGTAGCGGAGTCCATAAATCTATTTCCAACTTGGCGAAGAACAACCTGATAGCGAAGGTAAAGAACGTCAAGTGTACGTTGAAAAATAATGGATCCATATCTTTTCTGCTTCGTTGATTTGCAGTGCAACTGACCAGAATCTATGGTTTATTCAGATGATGGCTACAGACTCACTTACGGCGGACTCGACTATCTCGCCCTACACACCCACCAGAAACAGAAGAACATCTACTCCGTCGGCAACCAGATTGGCGTCGGGAAAGAATCCGACATTATCGTGGTCGCGCACTCGTCCGGTAGCCAGCGCATCTTGAAGATCCACCGTCTTGGTCGTATATCCTTCCGAACAGTCAAGACGAACAGAGACTACCTGCGACACCGGAGCACAGGATCATGGATGTACATGTCGCGGCTGGCGGCGATGAAGGAGTTCGCCTTCATGAAGGCCTTGAGGGATAACGGCTTCCCTGTCCCGGAGCCGATCGCGCAGAACCGGCACACGATCGTGATGAGTCTGATCGATGCCTTCCCGCTCCGTCAGATTTCACACGTCCCGAAGCCTGCATTGTTATACTCCGAACTTATGGATATGATCCTGCGGTTAGCGCGATTCGGCTTAATACACGGTGACTTTAACGAATTCAACATCCTGATCAAGGAGGAGGAGGATCCCAAGGCGAAGGGCAAGAAGCCGGCGACTGTGGAGAACGAGGTTGATGATGAAGGTATCAGGCTGGTCCCGATCCTCATCGACTTCCCGCAGATGGTCTCGATCGACCACGTCAATGCGGAGATGTATTTTGACAGAGATGTCAACTGCATCAAGCGCTTCTTCGAGCGGAGGTTTCACTTTGTCAGTGACGAACCTGGTCCATTCTTTGCGGATGCCAAGAAGCAAATCCTCGAGAATCCAGGGAAAAGACTGGACGTCGAGGTCGAGGCGTCTGGGTTCTCGAGGAAGATGGCACGCGAGCTGGAGGCGTACATGAAGGAGGTCGGAGTCGATGGCGACGCTGGCGCTCGCAGTGACAATGAGGAAGGAAGCGATGAGGAGGAAGAAGAATACTCTGGTTCAGAAGACGACGAAGAAGAAGATGAGACGCATAATAAAGAATCTCAACGAGATACAATTGACGAGAGGGCGAAAGAGCTGGAAAATCTTAGAGTATCAGAGTCTCCTGCTGGGAGGCCTTAGGGAATTGTCTTCGAGATCTTATCATGATGACAGTAATGATTTAGTTGCCCCAAAAACATTTGACAAAGGTTACCTGTAACCCGTTCATATCCTCGTTCCTTGATATACAGCTCGTAGATATGGAGAGGAGTGCCCATTACGGAACGCGGGGCGGCCAAATACGCAACTTTTCTCCGTCCCGAACACCAAAAGTTCCGCCGAGAGCCTCAGAGCCGATAACCTTGCGATTGCCAATTCAAACATCTCTGCAGTCCGTTTCTCCGTTCGCTTTTTTCCTCAACTCATTTCAAGGGGAAAAAATCAAACAGGATGGTTCGCAAGTTCTCCAAATTCCCGAAGAGGCCCAAGGACTGGCTGCCTCCTTCGGCCCCGCTGTCTATGCGGAAGCAAGTGTTTCTGTAAGTTAATTCCTTCAAAACCAGCTCATCTTAGCTCCTCAAAAACGATTCCATTGGCCCCTTTATTCGAATATTTGAAGCGCAATGACTAACGAAAAACTATAATATACAGTCCCGAATTCACCATCGCACTGATCCGAACCCCCTTTCTCCCGCCCCGATATGCATCCTTCTACGTCCCGCTCAACTTCAACAAGCTGGACATGCGCGACTACATGCAGCGGGTGTACGGTGTCAAGGTTCTCAGCGTGCGCAGCTACGTCGAGCAGCAGAAGGTGACGCGGCAGCGGCCGCTGGGGAAGCCCGGATATGGACCGTTGAGACGGCCGCAGTCGAAGAAGCGGATGACCATCGAGATGACGGAGCCGTTTGTGTGGCCGGAGCCGCCGAAGGATATGTCTCCGTATGTTTTTACCTTTGTCAAATTTATCCTTTCCTTGTTGCTTCTAGCCCATCTTGCTGTGCAAGGATGGGGAAAGAGAAGTTGTTGCCTTTAGTTCTGGGACCTTTTTCAACTAACAATATCTTCAACTTGAACAGATGGGAGAAGGACCAATTCTTCAAGGCCGAAGAGTACCAGGAAGAGCAGTCGAACAGGCAACAGCCACGGGCTGCCATGGAGCCGAACAAGGCGGAGCGCGAGGCTTACGCCGAGCAGGCCAAGGAGCTGCTGGAGGGCAAGCGGAGATGGAGGCCAACATGGCAGGCGCTGGGCCTGAACTACGACCGGCCCCTGTTCCCTGCTGCCGGGAAGCAATCGACTGGTCCATCATGAATGTGAGAGAGAAGAGATCTGGCATCCCTGAAGTTCTTCTGAAGTGGTCGTGTACTTTCTTGTATTGTATGTATAAATTACCTGGCGTAGTGATGTACGGACCTGGAATTAGTTTTTCATATAACAACCAGGCAATGAAAGTTAGAATTCCCCGCATCTTGATGAATGGATTGCTGGATTTCAAGAAGTCTCATTAAAGATAATCGTTTGACACTAGCCACTAGTGATGCTTCATGGAGTATAAGGCATTATACGCCATGCATATCAGTAGAGGCTGATATATACTGATAAAACTGATCACATGAAAAAGAACGAACACAAATACCGTCAAACAGAAATGCATCCATATTTACATGTACTTCGTGACTACTGGGCTCCGTTATCAGATTCCAGTGAGGTTTACAGTCTGCTCTCAAGCATATCCATGTGGTGCTGACCCGGCCAGTGTGCGTGAGGCCAAATCTGCCTGATGGCTTCCCAGATATGCCTGCAACTAATGTTAGTGGACTTATGTTCAGGTGAGAGAGGCAATATACAATAAAGGGACTTACGTGACATAGACGATCTCTAAACCATCTTTGACTTCTTGCGGCACGTCTTTGACCTCCTTCCTGTTGGCCTGAGGTAGGAGAACCGTTTTAACGCCAGCCCGCAATGCACCGATCATCTTCTCTTTAATACCACCAACGGGCATGACTCTGCCTCTCAGAGACACCTCGCCGGTCATGGCGATCTGTGGAGGTACGGCCTTGCCGGCGAATAGCGAAATCAAAGCGATTGCGTGCGCAAGACCGGCAGATGGTCCATCCTTGGGTATAGCACCGGACGGGCAGTGTACATGGAGGCTGCGGTTCTTCATGATATCTTCATTAGGGTCATGAGTCAGGCCCAGTTCGAACGAATGGGCCTTGACCCAAGTTAGCGCCACCTCAACAGACTCTTTTAGGACGTCACCAAGTTTCCCTGTGAGTTGTACACGGCCATTCCCGGGCATATCTGCCACCTCGATGAACAGAATGCTGCCCTGGCCGCCGGTGGAGTATGCAACAAGGCCGGTGACAATTCCTGGCCGAGAGTGCTGTTCGGCGATCTCCTCCTCGAACCGTTCAATGCCAAGAATATCTTCCAGATCATCAATAGAGACGTTTGGATTATATGTCTCAAGTTTCGAGGCGTCCTTGGCATCCGCATATTGGACAGCCTTGTACCGACAAACGGAACCGATTTCGCGCTCGAGGTTGCGAACACCTGATTCGCGGGTGTAAGAGGTAATGATCTTTTCGATTACATCGTCAGATAGTACGACTTGGCCCTCTGAAAGCCCGTTGGTTCTTATTTGTTTTGGAATAAGATGCTGTTTAGCAATATGCTTCTTCTCCAACGTCGTGTAACCAGACAGAGTAATTGTTTCCATGCGGTCTAGTAGTGGTGGCGGGATAGTATCTAGTGAGTTAGCGGTGGCGATGAAGAGAACCTTGCTAAGATCAATTGGGATGTTAATGTAGTGATCAGAGAAGCTGTGGTTCTGCTCGGGATCCAAGACTTCTAGCATTGCTGCAGATGGATCACCATGGAAATTCGCGCCACCAATCTTGTCAATTTCATCGAGCAGGAACACTGGGTTGGCAACGCCGACCTTCTTCAAGCCGTTAACTATCAAGCCGGGCATCGCTGCGACATACGTTCTCCGATGGCCTCTGATTTCAGCCTCGTCTCTCACACCGCCAAGAGAGATCCGATGAAATTTGCGTCCAAGAGAAGTGGCCACAGACTTGGCCAAGCTGGTCTTACCAGTTCCAGGAGGGCCAACCAAGAGTAGGATCGGAGACTTGTCGACCATCCGTTTTGACTTCAGGGTTTCTAACTTCGTCTCGAGGGCGTCTCTTTCAGCGTCAGTGATGGCGTCCTTTGCCTCATCATCAGCTGAAACGGTGAGATTCGCCGAGATCTTTGAGATTTGGTTCTCAACTTCACTGTTGGTAGACTGCTTGAGCTTTAGCACGGCCAAGTACTCAAGCAGGCGCTTCTTGATTCTCTCCAAGCCATAGTGGTCATCGTCAAGTTGTTTCCTAGCTCTCTGAAGTGTGTCAGGGCCAAATTGATCCTCCGTGACTTTGGTCCATGGAATCTCCGCAAGGTTCTCGAGATAGGTTCTGCACACTCCGTATTCAGCATTAACAGGATTCATCTTGCGCAAACGCTTCAGCTCCCTATCAGCCACTTTCTTTGCCTCCAGGCTCAGCTGTGCATCTTCAAGTTTCCGCTGAAGCTCGTCAATTTCGTTCGGTTCCTTCTCGTCTGAGTCGTCACCTCTGCCGCCTGCCATTCCAGAGGGCAGACCAGCCATCGCTCTCCTCGCCAGAATGTCACGCTGCCTGGGATCGAGTTGGTTAATATCGAACCCTGAGCTTGGTGGAAAGCTAGTTGTGGTGATAGACGTAATCTTGACATTGTTCTTGATACCCTGGACCTGTCGGCTCAAGAGCTCAATTACCCTCTCTAGCCTATCCTTAAGATCCAGCGAAGCAAGAATACGTAGCTTCTCCTCAAAGCTCGAGTCAACCACATCTGCCATGAAATCGGCTAGGCTTCCAGCCTGAGCAAGATCCTTCTTGGCAATGAACAGCTCAAACCTCCGCGTGACGACCGGCGATAGACTGGATGATGTAGACGACAGCAGGAACGAAACTCTCAGTAAAGTCAGAAATTCTCGTGAGAGCCGTTTAAGCTGCTGGAAAAGATCAGGTATTTCTGAGTCTTTATTGCTCGGAACTATAAGGACAAGAGCATCAGCCATGAGCTGGCCGGCCAGGAAAACAGGTTCTCATAGGCTTACCGGGTTCATCGAGCAAGATAGCCTCAGCTTCATAGAACGGTCTCTCCTTTGTAATTCTTCCGATAGTAAATCTCCGCGCTCCTTCAACCAAAAGGTAAGGTTCGGCATAAGCACGACGCTGGACCCCGATCACCTTCCCGACAGTGCCGTATGTAAATAGATCCTCTCTCCTTGCTTGCGCCGGGTCCACAGCTTCATACTCGAGTCTCTGCGAAGTTTCCGTTCCATCTTCCAAGAGGTGCTGGCCATCTTTGCTCAGGTACGGCGAGCTAAGCGGGACGCATCCAATCGTGACTGCGTTTCCATCGCGTTTCACGGATGTCGTCCGGTTGAGGAAAGACGATAGGAGATTGGCGACATCGGGTCGATTCGAAACCGGTATCCGCAGAGTAACTCCCGGTAGGAGAACGGAATCCTTTGGCAATGGGATGAGAGGGAGCTTGGTTGTCTTGCCGTTGTTGGAACCCATCCCGGGATCAGCAACTATACTACCAAACACGTATGGGTTCGGTCGCAGGTGAGAGAGAAATCGAGTGCAACAGAAATGGGCAACAAGAAGCCCCGGGTTTGATGAAAGATGAGGAAAAGGATGACAGACGTGAGGGGAAGCGGAGGAGGCTTTTAAGGCCGCCTGGGGAGATGTTCCAGAACAGACGATGCCAGGAAGCTGGGGGGCGACCAGTGATAAGCCCGTCCCGAAGCCGAGGTTAGCAGTAGCTGCTTAGGTCAACGACGTCAGTAGACTTGGAGACCACTCGAGCCACGTCGGACCGGCGAACTGGTCGATCATCTGCATGTTCTCTTATTTTAACCGCATTAATTAGCTGTTAATTATGAAAGTGGTCCAGTGCTCCGTAGTTACGAAGCCACGTCTGCTCGATAATGACTATACCTGTAGACTATGGTAACTACGGGGTTGGCGGGATCGCCCAAAGAGGCAGAACGTCCGGCGACATCTCGCATCCACGTTCCAGAAACTTTCTGCCCGCCGCCCCAGTCTGCCGCTGCCCTGGTACCATCCAGTTTACACTACTCGCGGTGCTAAGCTGCAGGGGAGAGAGTATTAGCATCGTCTCATTCCCTGGCCCTTTGAATACGCCAAATCAAGGGCAGCTCTTTTCCTATATTTTTCCTCCTTGACTCCAAAATGGCGTCTGCCCCGCCTGCCGCATCCCCCGCCCAGGGCGCATCTCCGCAAAAGACCACGTTCAATATCGGCACGCGCAAGTCGAAGCTTGCTCTGTCGCAGACAGACATAGTGCTCAAGGCACTAAATGAGGCATGGCCTGGGTATGAATTTAAAATCCAGTCAAAAGAGACCGCCGGTGACCAGAATACCACTATTGCTCTTCGGGATTTCACCACCAAGAACCTCTGGACGCAGGAATTGGAGGACCTTCTGATCAGCGGACATCTGGACCTTATAGTACATTCTCTCAAGGGTATGTCAAGTGACTTCAGGGCTTTGCCTTCTTTCTGCTAATTGCGCCGAAAATTTTGCTAGATGTGCCCACCCTCATACCCGAGACCTGCGCCCTCGGCGCTGTAATGGAGCGGGAAGATCCTAGGGATGTTCTTGTCATGAAGAAGGGGCTACCACACTCGACACTTTCTGAATTGCCTCCAGGGTCCGTTGTCGGGACCTCCTCCATACGACGTACCGCTCAGTTGGCTCTGAAGTACCCGCATCTGAGGGTTCTGGACATGCGAGGGAACATCGGTACACGACTATCCAAACTTGACGCGGAGGACAGCCCGTTTACCTGTCTAATTTTGGCTGCAGCGGGTCTGCTGCGCTTGGGCCTAGAGGATCGTATTTCACAATACCTCGACTCCAAGAACGGCGGGATGCTGCATGCGGTCGGCCAGGGAGCCCTTGGCATCGAGATCCGCAAGGATGACAAGGCCGTGAGGGAGATGCTGGAAAAAATTGGACACAACCAAACTACGCTAGCGTGCTTCGCGGAGCGAAGCCTATTGAAGACGCTGGAAGGTGGCTGCAGTGCACCTTTGGGTGTGGAAACTGAATGGGTCCAAGGATCTGACGGAAAGCCAAAACTGAGGATGAGATCGATAGTAGTTAGCGTTGATGGCACTGAAAGTGCCGAGGTCGAAGTTGACGGCGATGTCGACTCCCCTGAAGCCGCTGAAGCATTTGGTGTTAGAGTCGCCAAGGAACTGGTCGCCAAAGGAGCGGGAATGATACTCGAAGTTATCCAGCGGAACAAGAAGACTTCGTAAAAGTCATTTTACCTTGAGGAATTTATCAACGACTTCAAAATACACTTCTCTCATCTAACTGCTCAGTACTAATGAATCTTAGGAGATGCTGGTCTTCTCCTTAGTTTCCAGGCATAGTACAGATAGACTCGGATATCTCCCCTCCACGGGTACCTAGATATTACATAAAATGGGCTTTGGAGCATTCTTCAAATTATTATTCCTATCTTTACGTGCTGGTAAATACGTGTTGGAGTGGCTTTTTATTCTTATCGGTGGAATTTTCTTACAAGTTTACAAGAATATACTCTGATCGACCTGCAGAAACAGGCGAAACCTGAATACTTGACCAGTCTAAGTTTAAGAGCACATTCATAGTAAAAAGAAACGAACAGTTAAAGGTGTATCTGGCACCAAGTCACTATTATACACCTAGAGAATGGTTATCCCTTTCTGTTTTCACCTTTTCACAACCGACAAACTTGGTATTGCCGGAGGCCTCCCGACTCTCCTGGGCTCCAGCCTTGCTAAGGTTGTTTACGCGTATTCCTCATCTGTCACTCTAGCTCGTGCCTCGGAGTCTCCCAGGACCCCAGAATTTTGGATTCTTGTTTACTTGTATCCAGGTCTCTGACACTCCTAAGAAACACACGCGCGCATCAGCTTTTGAAAAGCAGCACAGGAAATCTCCCATATACACCTCTCTGCCCCTTCTCATTCTCATATCTGCATCAAGAAAGAAAGAAAAGAAAGAAAAGCAGAACAGAAAGAAAAATGGACAGTGTTAAAAGTGTCCTCAGGAGAATGGGTCAGGCCAGGACCGTTCTACGCGGTCTAGAGCCTGGCGGCTCATTCGAGAATCTACCCTCATCAGCACTATCAGCTGCATTCTCTCCACTGCGGCAACCACCACCGTCGTTCCCCATGCGACGGTCACCGGATGCCAATGGCTTCGAGCTAGGTACTTCGAAAAATCTAAGCAGCCGCTTGGATGAATTCGGTGTCCCCTTCCCTGAAGAACTGCTCGAGAAACCGCCACTCATCAAGCCGACTTGGTCCGTCTCGGAGTATGGGGAGCTTCACGGGGAGCACCGTGTCGACGATTACCCGCGGTTCTACTTCTTCGGAGACTCGCTGACAGACCGCGCGTTCAAGGAGGATGAGAAGGGTTTTGGTTGGCTGCTTCGAAAGCAGTATGAGGGAAAGGTAGAGATTGTGAACAGGGTAAATGGTTCATTCCATTTCAAAAGGGGTATTTTAGATATGCATGGAAGCTGATTCTTCCTACTTAAACAGGGTTTCTCAGGGTGCGTTATTTCCATGGAGCTGGACATCTGTATTTTTCATACCTACATTTGATTTGAGTCATGAATGATGAGCTACTGGCTGAAACTGAACCCATATAGTTACAACTCTAAATGGCTCCATGACGCCTTCCAAGATTTCATAATCGACGTTGCAGAAAAACGTGGCCCGCCTGCTCCTCTCCTGATCACCATTTGGCTGGGGTATGAAGATGCACATCTCCCTCCACTCGCGGTCCACGTTCCATTGAAAGAATTCGAGCAGCACCTCCGACGCTATGTGAGGGCTATCCTGGACCACCCAGGAATGAAGGACACGAGGATTGTTCTAATCACCCCACCTCCAACGAATGTGAAACAGCCACAAGAGCCTCCCATCCCATTTCCAGGATCAACCGAGATCCAGCGCAACATGGTCCTCAGGACCAGAGCCCACCGCACGTGGCTTTCGAAGCGGAAGTATGCGGAAAAGGTCGTCGAAATCGGTGAGGAGTTCGAAGACAAGACACTGCGAGTCGCCGTTATTGACCTCTGGTATTCCGTAACCCGGTGGGCCTGCAGTGAAGAGATAAATGGAGTTTCAACGGGCTTTGATGAGCTCGACGAAATCGACACTCTTCCTGGATGCGGTCTCCCGAAAGCTAAAGTGTTCAGGGAGGAAATTTTTAGTGACAGTATCCACCTGGGAAAAAAGGTATAGCTCGTCACATACTGGTAGCACTTTCAAAAAACTAATCTTGCAACAGGCCCATGAGATCCTTGCTTCTGAGCTGCTCGACTTGATTAGAGGAAGATGGCCAGAGATCTCCCCGGAGAGCCTTCCACTTCAGGAACAGGCGCCTTCAGACCAGGAAAGGATGTTTGGTGTCATTGCGGATACGATAGCGGGAATGAAGGAGATTCATTAGAGAGCGGAGGAAAAGGAACATATCCAACGTTGCGAGAAAAAGGAAGATCCTTGCGAGACAGGCTTTTTCTCCTATGCAGCAGAGATCACGGATGCAGTCTTTACGGCCAAGGAATTCCGATCGCCGGAAATAGTATGTTCGTCATCCTCTGTTCAAGGTATTTCCAGAACCTCTCGGATTCTCCTCTTTGAATTCATCCCAGGCTCTTGCTTTCATCGTCTCCTCATCAGCCTTGTCCATGTCATCTTCATCAGCCTCTTTCTCAGTGGTCGGCTGGTTTCCTCCCTCGACTATTCCACCGCGTCTCTTTTCCTCCTCTAAATATTCCTCGATTGTCATTGTTGGCAGGTTATGGCCTGGTCTAAAGACACCTTTTTGAAGTTGCGTCCGGCGATCTGTTAGAACAAATGGTTGCAATGGCTTTCCGTCCTTGCTCAATAATGGTCCAGCTCTTCCATTCTTCAGAAGCTGAGCCAGTGGTGGATCTAGGCGCTCCGAATAGCCCGTTTTGTCCGCGTCTCTTTGCCTTCTGGGATCAGAGCTGTGAAGGCTTTCAGGGGGCTGTGGCATGTCACGCATTTTTGACAGCATAGACAGTTCCTGGGACAGCAAATCTAGTGACTGGAACGTTTGGTGTGTGTAGAGGTTTATCTCAGCCAGGTACAGTTGTCGAGGGATATCATCCTCGTTCTGGAGCAGACCTTGATTCTGGGAAAGGTACTTTGTATTGGGGTTAGCAATAATTCAACAAGCTCTTAGAAGTGAAAACTGTACCTCCAGCTTTTGTTTGAGATCTTTTTCCTCCCGAAACCTAGCGACTTTCACCTCCCTTCGAGCAGCCGGATCATTCATCGAAGCCAGAGTAAATGAGCTCGGGTTTTCCAGGTATCGCTCGTAAAGCTTTTTATCGGCAGGAGATAGCAAGCCATAGTCATCCAAGCGCGTCAGATATTTCTCGTATTCTTCCAACGAACGTCGAAGGACCGTCTCACGGTTAGCGTTGTGGGATCTCTGAAGGAGGTCTGCGAGAAGGTAGTCGACCGTCAGGTACCTGAAGGGAAAGTCAGCTACAGGCATGCATCAATCTATAGAGTCAGGCAGAAGTACTGTAAGTCTCCCGTAGCAATATCCTCCAATGACTCATTGGGACTGAACAAAGACAGTTGACCGATGAGTCGCTGACATTCCTCGAATTTGGCTATCGTTTCATTCACCTGGCTGCGATACGAGTCGGTATTCGTTTCTAAGGATGACTCTAGAGATTGTTTCTCTTGTTTTGCAGTCGCAAAGAGAGTCTGAAGATTCTGAGAATTCTCCGCCATGGCGCTGAAAGGTGCTGTGGTTGTTCTTGGGACAATCGCGGGGAGCTATGATGCATGGGGTGGATGCGGTCCGGTTCAACTTCCACGAAAATATTTAGCGCGGAGTCCGCATTCTAGAACATCCGCCACAACTTCAAAAGTACAGACTCCGCGACCAGCTTCTAACATCAAGGAGCTTCAGTTTCCATCCTAATTTTGCTGCTCCATCAAAAACACATAATCTGTGCACTGTAAGGGATTGATATTGAGTTCTTTTACAGTGTATAATCCGTTCCCCTTCACTGCCAAACAAAGCAGCTGGGACTACACTTGTTTTGATAATTTGCATTGACTCCCATCTGGGTTGGAGACAGCGCGCTCAACCAGGTAGCCAACTTTTGGAACCTGCCTATATCTTGTTGACCTTATTTGAACAATTTATATTACCTTCCATCTGTCCCATCTAAAGATGGCAGAAGTGTTTCTGTCAGTAATACCTGCCATTGAAGGTAGAATCCAGTTCTCTACAAAGCCTGCCAAATGCTGCCTCACTTCAGCATTTCCTCATACAGCACATTCCATGATGGCTGGGACCTCACATCTTCTGTCTCCCTCCCTCTCTTACAAGTATTACAAGCTGCAGGCTCCCTCAAGGGCCTCAACAACACCCATATACTGGACAATACAGCCCATCGTTCCTGTTGGTTCCCTCTGGTATAAGACACAATGTTCACACTCCACATCCAGAGTCAGGATTCTAAGCTTCTCCCTTCTTCTTTGTCCTTTTTGACTTCAGCATTAGTCAGAATCCTCTACTACTCCAGGATGACAGGATGAGAATCAGAATGTCTGTTCTTGCTGTTGCTCCAACAATGGCAACAACAACAAAGATGGCTGAAGAGACAGGATTAGGACCCTGCAGATGCATGATGTGTTGCTTGTCTTTGTTCAGGGAAACAAATGCCAGTACACCACTAGCACTGCAGATAAGGGCAAGGACATAAGTCATCATCACAATGTCAATATCAGTGTCATTGATGACGAGAAGACATACATTAGAAGTGATGATGGCTGGATTCAGTGTTGTGTCAACCACAGCCAGAGCTACTACTTATGGCAGTAACAAGAAAATGAGGGGAAAACTACAGAAGAAGAAGCAGCCACTTAAGCAGAAGAAACAGACATAAGATAGCATACAGTCTGCAAAGTTATCTTTTATGTCCTCAGTTTCAAGTCTTGTCAAAGTCTCAGTCTTAGATCCAGGCCCCATTTATCCTTATCCACATCTGCTTTCTCATCCTCTGATGTGAGAAAGAGTAATGAAAGCACTCACCCAGCACCCAGGCGAAAAGATAGTGTTCTAAGGACAAAGAGATGCTCCATCTGGAGCACACTGTCTGGCACATTGTCTCAAGTGTTGAAGAGATGGGGGGAGTTCAGATAGGTGTATCTACAACTGTCACTACTACTGCTGTCACTGCTGCCACCGCAGATGACAGCAACAGCAGCAATAAGGACAACTCCTGCAAGAAGAAGCACCACAACTGTCTCCCACTCTCATTCTCCCTTCCCTTCCATCCGGCTTCTACCCCTACCTCTATGCCGGGTCTTGGTATTGCTTCTGCATCAGCAATGGCAAACGCTATGCCTTTCCCTCCTGTCACCACTACAGCTGACGCGGCTACCACTACGAACACAACCACCACTGCTGGCAACAATAGTAACAAGAACAAAACCAACTGCTCATCCCTTCCGGCTTCTTTTTGGCCAGGAGCATGGAGTCCTAACCCGGACACAGCTACAGATACACGTACAAAGACAAGAACGGGAGCTGACCAGACCCAGATACAAGCATCTCTGCACATTTGCACGGAAAGTACTCTCATTCTCATTGTTATCAACAGTCTCAACAGCAGTCGCTGCCCTGCCCCCGCTCTTCCTCCGATTGCTGGTCCCCGATCGTGACAACCACCCTCATGTCAGATTGGGACTCTGACTCCGACTCTGCTATGGAGAAGAAAATCAAAAACTCTGACCGCCCCCGGATCTCAGGAAGCTCTACCTCAAGCAGTTCATAGATGTAGACGACGATCATGACAATAAACTCGACTTTGACGAAGGCTGCGCCGGTAAACAGTGGAATCATAGCACCTTTACCTTGGAAAGTTCGGAGGAGTTCTACTGTATGGAGGATGCGTGGGGTGAAGGAGCGTGAAGCCGGGAGAGGTTCTTTGAAACTACGCACCCGTATTAGGTAACTGGCATAGTCCTCGACCTGTTTGTTGGTCCCAATCTCCTACGTGAAGCGCCTGATGATTGAATTGAGATGGATATAAGGGTGGGGGATTAGCATATTTGGTTCATGTTCTCTCGACAACTCACTTCATGTGCCTTTCTTTTCCTTTACGTCAGATATGGGTGGGATATGGATGGTGTTCGGGAGATACAATTTATGAAATTATGAAGCTAGTTAAGCTGATGATTTCTTTTCCCTCTTAAATGAATGTCCAGGGTGGAATATTTCCAGGTATATGTTATTTCTTTCTGTCAGTCGACTTAACAACACGAATATGAATGTGATTATTATATCCCAAAGTACAGCACCTAGGCGGCTAGGACGGATCTCGCCTTACCCCGCTTATCTTTTTACCTTTAAACCCAGAAGAAAGTTATCGGGCACAGAAAATAAACGGATAGCGCATCGATAAATGCCATAATATATAAGAATACATAAATATTTAGACGATATAACCCCTAATCTAACTCGACCCAGCAAAGACACCTGTCGGCGCCGGCGTGCGCGCTGGATTCTGGTGGTTCTGTGATGCCATCATCGACGACGGCGAGCCAGTGCCTGACTCGAGAGTCCACATCCCCCCGCATATACACGACCGCAGAACTCCCAGCCTCGCGATCAAGCGGAAGGAGAGGAATGACCGCGGAGGGGTCACGTCACCCGAAACCTCGCAGCAGCGTACGCAACGCCGTCGAGGTGGAACTGCTGAGCGCTTGTTTCCCCCTCCTCCACCGTGGCTGCTTCCATTTTGATGTTCGGTACTATTATTATTATTATTGGCCACGGCAGGGGATGTTCTAAGTGGGATCTTCTTCAGGACATCGACATCCCGTGTCCGGCGGTACAGCTCCGTACGGCGGTCGTCTCCGAACCTAAGCCAACTGTAGTCGGCCAGGTAGATAGACATGCGGTTGATCTCCTGTTTGAGAGCCGGTACCGTTTGCCGCAGGAGAGTCGCGACGGCAGGGATGAGTACGGCGGGTATCCGGGCGTTGACGAGGAGTTCCTTCTCCGGGGCGGGACGCTCGGCATCACCGAAGCCGGCGCCTTGATATGCATGCCGGACCGCCGAGTCCACGCCCGCCAGGAATTTCTCGTATACATCGATACGGACAGGAGAGGCATCGATCATCCTGCCGATCTCGACATAATACATGCGAGCCTCGCCCGAGACGCCTAGCGCTAAGGTGGGGGTGGCTGCGTAACCAGCATGGAGGCCGCGGAGACCACGGCAGATGAATCGCAGAAAGGCGCGGGACATGCTGGAGAGGAGGACGAGGAGGGGTAAAGAGGTTGTCGATTTCACTGGCAAAGATTAGCTTAGTGCCTTTTACAGTCTTCCGGCGTCGAGTTGGGATCCCCTGTCAGATATGTTAGACCTACCCTTCTGCGCGAAGGCTTCCTGATCGGAAAATGTGCTCTCGAAATCATCAGCTATATCAAAAAGCTCGTCAAGAAGGTAATGTGAGAAGTCAAGTGCCCATTTGGTATTTCCGAACACCATGCGTAACACATCTACAATACCATTTAGCACTGACGATCGGGCGTGAGGCTCGAGATGTACTCACCGGGATCATGCGATTCCGTCTCTCTGACACCTTTGGCATACTGGAAAAAGTACGCAAACAGGACCGAGGCATGACGCAGGTTGAGAATTGCCCAGGATACAGCGGAAGGGAGGCTACGTGGTTTGTAGCATTCCTTGAATCCCAAAGCAGCCTGCATACTGAGACACCGGGGGATGTATGGATGGTTCATGAGTTTATCCTGCTCGACGGTAAAGTTACAGTTTATAGGCAGCGCCCGATATACTTCATTGACAAAGATATTTTGAGCGTCTGTGATCGCTATAAGTAAGTGCGACAAAGGGTCAGCCCGTCGGGAAGACCAAGAGACGTACCAGCATTCAATTGCCGCATTAGGATCACTAAAATGTCGTCGGTGTTGATATCGCTTCCGCAACCACGACAAAATGTTAATGTCAATGAGGCAACCGCAGCGGAGAATCTGCTCTCATCGAAAAGCCCTCCCTCTGCACCGAGTGAATGCTCCATGAGTCTTAGGCGCATCTGCCACTCTCCGTCGAGGACGACAGCGAGGCACGCATTGGGCGAAAAGCTGATATGGAGCCCTACAAAGTTCAGCAATGTTGTTCACTACGACACCAAAAAATGTCTGTACAAACCTGAAGCATCAAGGGGGTAATGGAATCCGGCCTGAGCCATATTGGTGACAGTGTTGTTATCCTCGACTCCGTTGAAGCTGGTCATTGTCCTGGGGTCGTAGAAGACGATGGAGCTATCATCGTATGTCACGGCGAGGACATTTCCGTATTCCGTATAATCGACGGAGATAATAAACCTATCCAAGTGTATATCATCGAGCCGCCTAAGTTCCACTTTTGGCTACCAGGTGTCAGCATCCATATGACGGTGATGACATTTAAATAGGTACCTTTGCCTGGACGTTGGTCTTTTTCGAGACCACCTCGTCGAACTTTGGGTGCAGCGTCTGAGAGGTAGTCTCCAGCTGCCATCTCACAATGACACTTGAAGCAGCCTGCTGCTGTGGGTGGTCATCTGTCACATGCAGGGAGTTCGAGAAGACCGCAACCACACAAGGACCAGCTGCGGAGCCAGGGGTGCTCTCCGGAGGGGGAGTGATAATCTCAAGGCGGGTCAGACAATATAGGGAGTTCGCAAATTGGGAGAATTCCTCGTTGTTTTCGCCCGGACTTAAGTTCGCGGGAAAGACGCCGCTGGGCGTCTCCGTCTTAACATGGAAGAAACGAAAGCTCGGAGTTGGGAACTGATTGGTTGCTGTAGCCTGCTTTTGCTGAGTCGGATCCCATTGGGCCGGATTCCAAGTGATGTGGACACGATAGATGCAGATCTTTTGGCACGCGGAGTGGGTTGCAACGATGATACCCCCTGTATCCGATCAGCGAGACAGCCTAAGTCGAACGAGATGGGAGGAACCACCTTGGGTGGCCACGAGAGCCGCATGGGTCAGAAGTCTGTCAGAGTGGCCGGTGTTCTTCAGCTCGGCGGATATCTCGGCCCATCTGCTGTCAGGATTTTGATACAGCAATCTAATTATGCCAGACCTGGTGACGCAGACCAAGGCTGACTTGTTCGCTGGATGGAAAGGACCAATTGGCCGCCGGCGGAAGGGGGAGTATGCCCACCGGCCATTTAATTTGGACGCTTGGTGAAAAGCATGTACCTAGCTCAGTCAGATCGCTGTCCTTGCAAGAAAACAGTGGTAAAATAAATCCCTACGGAACGCTGGGTGTTGAGCCACATCATGCCGACTATCTGGCCTCCGTCATCGTCTGCGTCGATCATAGCCTGGCGCAGACCAGCAATGTGGTTCAGCGCGATGGAGATGGAGTAAACGGACACCCGGCCAGAGGAGTCGACGACGGCGAGTTCCGAGCCGGTTTCATTCCAGGACAGATGTGCCAGCGGATGGCTACCATGGGCTTCAGTGACAGGGGGCAGCGGGGTGTCATCGCTGAGCACCCACTTGCCATCAGAGGGCCGGCATTGAAGATGACGGATGTTGACCCTCAAGCCGTCCTGGGAGATATATGCGATGCATCCGAGTCTCGACCAGGCGACTTTCCTGCGGCAGGATACGTCAGCTAAATTCCACCGCAGGAAGACGGAACATACTGGCAGCATCCCAGACGACGCATCTCATCCAACCGTTGGGCAAGGCCTTTAGTGGCCGGGGCAGACGACAGCCCCAGCTGCTCGAGGGAGGTGGGATCCCCGAAGAGATCATCAACATCAATGCCGTCCTCCATGATCAGGGGCATGCTGAGGTCGTCACCTAAAAAGAGATGTATGAAAAATGAAATCTATATCAAACATAAATAGCACCACGTTGTTACACAATAAGATAGACAGGCAGCCACATGTACTTCAGGATATAGACCTTCATTCAAAGGGACAAGCCCACGAGACCATGACAGCAGCTTCTACAGCACCATACACAACACACAAGAAACAGACACGGAGCACCAGAGACACAGGGGTATCTTAAACGATAGGAGAACAAAAGATACAACGCGAGAGCAGACCTTGGACGGTCGACAAAGCCGTATGTTCCTGATGTCTGGACGTTCGAGGCCTGGGCGGAGATATGCTTAGTCATCCACGTGACC